>NC_090238.1:35425591-36025591 GCF_024489055.1 Chanodichthys erythropterus | reverse complement strand
GGTTATCTGGCTAAACTGAATTATGTGAGGCTATATTGGTTCCCACAGGGTGATTCAGAGCAGGTATCTATGCTTACGCCTGTGTTGGTCATACAGTGATTCAGATCTGACATGGCAATTAGACGAATGTTTTATTAAACAGATTCAATTAGAGAGCCACTGAGGGAGAAAGATTACGTCTTGCCAAAAGTGAAAGGAAAGAAAACAGAAAGCCGGGATTGCAGCACTCACACAATGACAATCAGCTGATCTTTCTCCGCTACGCCACTGGCTTCTTATTGAAATTATTCATTCACTCAGTATGTTGTTTTGTTTTTCAGTCGCAGCATTTGTGCGGTAACAGCGGTGCGCCTGTCTGTGTGCGTGCTGGGCTTCTGAAAAATGATTTGAGGGGGATTTCTTTTCATGCGACTCTCTGCATGCTGTGTTGCACTCTCATATGAGTCAAGGATAAAAAAAGATTTGATGAATAGATGAACGCAGGGGTATTTAAGGCTGTACTAACCATTTTTTTTTTATTAAGGCTAGCTATTTATTTGACAGTTTGGTGGTTGTCATGTTGTGTACTCTGAAGGAATGCAGTGTCTGTTTTGCTGTTTAGTATGTCCCTGAAAGGAGCAATTTTGGCCATTACGATCGCTTATAATTGTTTTTGTTAAGGTCAAGCCCAGACTGAATCTGCAGACTTATTTTGCATTTTCTGCTCTAGTTATAGGGGAAATTGTGCATACATTTGTGGAGTTCATTTAAAATAACATTATCAAATTGAGCTAAACTATTTAATAAACAAAAATGAAGCAGTAGACTTGAATGTGAATGATGGGCTTTTTACCGATCTGTCACTGCGTGAATTTGCCAGTTCCTGTGGAGTTTTATTTTTCTGCTACTAACCGACTAATTCAATTTTAGTCAACCAAGGCTCCTCTCATCGACTAACGTTGTGTCAACTATTAGGGGGTTTATTTATTTGTTTTTGTATAGACCTAATGTATATTTATTTTGTTTGTGTTCTGAGTTTTCATTCGATTTTAAGGCTAGTTGTAATTAGTATAGTATTTATCCACCGACTAATGGCTTAAATGAACAATTGACTAGGAAAATGTTTAGTCGAGGTTCAAACCAGGGACCTTCTTGTTGTGAGGCATCAGTGCTATCCACTGAGCCACAGTGTGTAATTTAACACCTTTACCTTATTCTTTATTATTCTCAGGTTAGGTAAATAAGTCAAATCTAATCTAAATTATAAGCACTTTAAAATACTTACAATCAGACAGAAGACTTCTCCGTGGTCTGTTCAGGCTCAACAACTTAAAATTAATGCCACGGGAGGCAAACTTCATTATATAATACGAGTCAGTTTATTTACTACTATTACTATTTCTACCAGTACATGTATTCTACAAATACTCTATGCAAGCATTAAATAAAGTATAAATATCAAAAAGTTCTTTACACTGTAAAGCCAAATAAGTTGGGCTAACTTTGAGGTAATCAGTTACAGTTTTTTTAAAAGTTATGTTGGTCCCAATTTTAAGCAGAACTATTTGAGTTTGTAGTACTCACGCATGTCAATTGCTCCTAACTTGAAATACTGAGTTAGCTAACTCATACATTTTGATAGCAATTAACATCAAATATTTAGTTAATTAACTTTATTTTGAGTTGTTGCAAATCAAGTTATTTACTTCACTGTAAACCCTAATAAGTTGTCAGAACTCAAAAAAGATTTTCTAAACAAAAAACATTATATATCACTTTACTCTCCCTTCAGAGTGCCATGGGCTAAGCATGCTAGGAAATAGAAATCCCAGCCCATTTTCAGTTAAGCTTAAGTTCATCTAAATTAAAAGAAATTAGTTCATACAACTCAAAACAATGAAACAGTTCAGTTTACTTAATATATATATATCAGTGCTGTGAACTTGAAAGAAAAAGAATGTTCTAAATATTCATAACAGTTAATTGTCCGCAACTTTTTTTGTGTTCAAAATTTACAAAAATTATATAAAGAGAATGTACAAGATGAATCAATTTTCCAAACCGTGTTTTTGTCTTACCCTAAATCATTATGGTACACTTATAATAAGTGTTTATATTCTATTTCAGACTAGACTGGTAGGACTCGCCGCAGAGTATCACAGTAACTGCGTGACTCGCCATAGACATACATGGAGAAAAGTAGCTCCGGCTAGAATGTTCTTCCGCAAGACGCGTGCAGTTCTGTTTATTAACCGCTAGAGGGCCAAAAATCGCAGACTACAGCTTTAACTGAACAATTTAAGTTTGTCCTACTCAAACCAATTAAGTATTTTGAGCGTTAGGATTTACAGTATAGTCAAGTCAAGTCAAGTCACCTTTATTTATATAGCGCTTTTTACAATGCAGATTGTGTCAAAGCAGCTTTACATTGATAATTGGTATGTAATTTTTCCTTTTAAAGAATAGTGTCAATGCAGGCAGATCAAAAGCACTGTTGAATAAATGTCAAGGATACTGTTGAATATCAAATGTCAAGTCAAATTAAATTAAATTAGGGCTGCACGATTAATCGTATTTTATCACGATAACGTTATCTGCTTCTCTAGATTGATTTTAAATAATCGTCACGATATTGGCCCGCTCTATGAAAATGAACATAATTTGGAAATATTGGAAGTAATATTATGAATTTTGCTGTTTTATCTTTTGAAGTTCCTAAAGGTTTTACCAGTTTTCATAATGTTGATCAGCTAGAAATGATTTTTCTTTGCTTTACGAATTTGCCGGGCAATTTGAATCTGGTTTGTCTTATTGCAAACGAATTGTGTTGCTTTCAAATCTAATGTGAATACATATTACAAAGCGCTTATCAAAACCATGTTTTGTATTGATTTACCATCTAACGAAGTTATCATAGTTGGTTAAATTTAAGTCTTTGTGCCATCTACAGGCCTTTTGGGTGAAGTGTAGGTTGGTAAAGAACTTGCAAAAAGCCATAGTTACATTACTCTTTTGATAGAATAAACATGATTAATAATTGTGATTATAATTTTGAGGAAACTGTGGCACTGGCTGTCGTGTTGATGATGTCTTCACAATGGATGATCTAGTCGACTCGATCTCTGCTGATACAGGGCTGCGTTGTGGTCGTGTCAAGGCACCGGTCCTCGGTCTCATCTGGAAACGGCCCCGAATCCAGTTGACTATGGTAAACCTCGGGATAGACAGAAAGACTAATATTAGCGTAGATGCCATTCCTTTTCTGATGTAACAAGTACATCTGGTGTTATAGTCAAGGTAATATTGGTGATGGTTCTGGTGCTGGAGAAGCTCTTTAGGTGGTCGCGAAGCAAAATCTTCCATAATCCTCACATTTCAGTCTTTTATAGACAATCTGAATTCTTGAGGTCATCATCTTTGGAAATTCCCTCATTATTTATCAGTTTTTTTTTTTTTTTTACAGACTATTAATCAAATCCTAATCCTTGGAGTCATCAGATTTAAAATCTCATAATTTATCAGTGTTTTTATAGACAATTTGTCAAATCCGAAGTCTTGAGGTGTCATTGAGCTTTGGGAATCCCCTAAAGATTTGTCTATAATAAAGCATTTTGCCTCTTTGTTCTCCTTCTTCAACCATTCTCCTTTGCTGCCTACTGCGCCTTGTGTCAATACTACATACATAGATTACATAGATACATACAGTACTGTGCAAAAGTCTTAGGCACGTCAGTATTTTCACCCCCCAAAAAAGGTTTTAAGCCAGTTATTTATATCTTTTGCTGTAGTGTGTCAATGGGAAATATCCGTCCACATTTCCAAACATTCATTTTGCCATTAATTGTAATAATCCAGTGAGATTTTTGAATACACAAGGCGTTTGACAACAGCCGGTGCTCCACACAGTGATCTGATCTCACCATCATCGAATCCGTCTGTGATTACATGAAGAAACAGATGAAACTGAGACAAACTAAATCCAGGAGAACTGTGATCATGTCTCTGAGATGCTTGAAGAAACCTGCCTGCAAAGATACAGTACTGTAAAATACTGTTATAAATAGATTTTATTTATCTATTAACTTATATTAACTGAATCAAAACAATATTTTGTGTGACCACCCTTTGCATTTAAAACAGCTCTTGTCCAGGTACACTTGGGCATCATTTTTCAGGTAGCTTTGGAGGCAGGTTTCTTAAAATCTCTTGGAGACACGGCCACAGTTCTTCTGGATTTGGTTTGTCTCAGTTTCATATGTTTCTTCATGTAATCACAGACGGATTCGATGATGGTGAGCTCTGATCTCCATGTGGAGCACCGGCTGTTATCAGTCTTATTCAAAAATCTCACTGGATTATTACAATTAATGGCAAAATGAATGTTTGGAAATGTGAACGGATATTTCCTATTGATACACTACAGCAAAAGATATAAATAACTGGCTTAAAACCTTTTTTTGGAGGGTGAAAATACTGACATGCCTAAGACTTTTGCACAGTACTGTTCTTCAAGAAAAAGTTTATTCTGCATGACCTTATTCTACATTCTTAATCCTACCCAATTACCTAACTTAACAACTAGCTTATTAATTATTAATTAGTGGTAAATTAGGAGTTTATTGAGTTTATTGAAAGTCATAGTTAATAGTGAATCGGTGTTCCATATACTGAAGTGTTACCAAAAACCCTAATACTGGTTGATATTGATGTATATTGTTCATTCTTCTTAGCAATGTCATGTGAATACAGGTAAAATGGTAGGTTTCCCAAGGGAAGCTGTATCTAAAGAGAACATAAAGGCTGTGTGTCACTCTTTTTATACTTCTTTGTTTTGGAGTGCCCTGACCTCAACCTTAAATGTAATAGCATGTACTAATGGCCTCCAAACTCAGAGACCAGTATGGCGAGTAGATCCATGTTGCTGTTGTGTAATCGCAAAACACTATACCATATGGTGTGGTATTCTTCAAAGGGCACGTCCCCTAATCTGCAGTAACCCCATTTCCTGCTCATTTCCCGTACCGCTCATAGGGGGCGAAAAGATCACCTTCTGCATAGGGTTGTGTATCCAGCCTCGCACAATACACATACACAGATGCTCTTCTGTTTAGGCCCATGTTGATTTCCAGGCCGTGTAAGCCCTTTTAGTGCCATTCCTTGCTCCGTGCCACCGCGTTTATTAATAACCCAGCAGAACACATGTTGGGAAATCATTTGTGACTTTGAGTCCTAGTGGCGCTGCGTTCTGCATGACTGCCCGCGTGCCGGAATGCAGGAAGTGTGGCGCTGCAGCAGGTAGCGGGATGACGCGCATCAAGGACAATTTGAAAAATGCAAAGAATGAGGGGGCCAACGAGTGTCAGGATAGAGAGAAAGAAAGAAAAGTGAAGGACAGAGTAGACGGTGGAGTCAACTTTCTGTGCTGATGCATTTTGACAAAGCCGATAATTCTCTTCGTAACGTTTGAGGTTATTCTGGAGGGGGGACATTGTGCTGGCATTATGAATGTGTTTGATTCATCATGTAATACCACTGTTGAGTGTTTGGATGTGCGAGCAGATGGCTTATCAGACCGAGTCACTCCTCATAATTGGTTCCTGCATTAAAAGCTCTTCTTATCAGCCTATAATAATGTGGAGATGAGATGTCTACAGCTTGCAGTGTTTCTTTTGTCACTTTGGTAATGAATCATACTTTGCATCACGTATTTTTCTGTCAGCTCACAGAATTGTTTTGTTTCCTTCCTTTCATCAAATGCTTTATATGGTGGATTAGTTTTTGAAGCATAGACAGACTGCTGAGATCTGCAGGGTGTGAGAATGATGATAAAAAACTGAAGTTGGCTAACGAGTGATTAGTTTGATAATCAAATGCTCTGCCAGTTTAACAGTTAGTTAGGCGTGTGTACTTAAAAAAAGAAATGTTTCCCATTAATATATGTATTTTGATAATATGCAAGCTTTTTCAGTTGTATAATAGAATTTCCAGAAACTTTCTAAAAATCCTGAACATTTCGGGAAATTCTGGAAATCTTCCAGAAATGTTCCACCCCTTTGCATCCCTAGTCAGATGTCCTTTGTCCAGATTTATTAAAGGTTCCCTAGAATTAAAAATTGAATTTACCTCGGCATAGTTGAATAACAAGAGTTCAGTACATGGAAATGACATACAGTGAGTCTCAAACTCCATTGTTTCCTCCTTCTTATATAAATCTCATTTGTTTAAAAGACCTCCGAAGAACAGGCGTAACAGTCGGGATCATTAATATGTACGTCCCCAATATTTGCACCAGCTCATGTTCAAGGCGTTAGACAAGGGCAGCCAGTATTAACGTCTGGATCTGTGCACAGCTGAATCATCAGACTAGGTAAGCAAGCAAGAACAATAGCGAAAAATGGCAGATGGAGCAATAATAACTGACATGATCCATGATTACATGATATTTTTAGTGATATTTGTAAACTGTCTTTCTAAATGTTTCGTTAACATGTTGCTAATGTACTGTTAAATGTGGTTCGATTCATCTGCGATATGAACGTGATATTGCGTGGCTTGTCAGTGAACTACGGCTCTGTCTATTAAATGCCGCTCCATTTGAAAGCAGGTGATGGCGATTTAGCGGTAATCAGGGAACCGGCTTTACTGACGAAATGCGCGTGACAATCTCATGCGATATATCCCCTAGCATGACTAAAAACTCAACAACATTTTGTAGAAACATGCAGAAAATTAAGGTTATGTTTATACAACAGCAATGCACTAAAGCGGAGAAGTTTGCGTTTTTGCATCCTTTGTGTTTTTGAATCAAAAAATGATCACATGGATCTGTGAAAATGACTAAAAACACTGTATTCTGCTTCCAGGCCAGTAGTTAGTGGTCACTTTGTAAAGAAACACTTTTCGCCTATAGACTGAACACGTAATATGCATGCACACAATGTCACCATTTTTTACGAATTTGCATATTTGTAGTTTACACAGATACGATAATGGTATTTTTTTCAGAAACTTGCACTTTGAATCAAACATTTGCATTTTCAGGCCCCCGAAATGCCATTGTTTTGTACATGTACGGCCAAAACGCATAAAATGTTTTCCATTTTAAGTTGAAAATGTGTGGTTTAAACAGCCCCTAAGATAAAATAAGAATATTATATCATGTTGAGGACCTTTATGACAAGGCAAGGATATTTCAGTTTGTAAAATGTCAGCTCTCCAAAAATGCAGTGATATGATTTGTTCATTAGATGCGGTTAGGGTCCCACCTTCCCAACATCCCTTCCCTTGGGTCCCAACATTTTATTCATGAGGGGCAAGTCTGCACACTTAAAAATGTATAGCACACCTCTTCTCAATAAGCCACTCAATTTTTGAGACATTCATGTCTGTAGCTTAAATGGTGCGAGACGAATTACTCACTAAAGTTTAATACTTAACTTTATGGGTTTGTTCAAATCTTTAACTTTGAGTATAAGCTATTGTAATTGTGATGCTTGCGTTACTGTAAAAAAAGACATTAAAAAGTAGTTATTCATAATCAAGTTGAATGATTTGGGAAATCTGGGACTCAAGCTCCCGTATCATAGAAATGAGGCCGTTGCAGCCAAGAAGCTTAAGCTTCTCTTTTCATTTTTAACACAACGCTGTGCAATCTCTCAAGTCATTTCCTCACACTGGCTGCCGATTTCATTCTGAACAGAACCTTTTTAAATCACACTCTCGGCTGAGCTATTTCATCTGCTATTCCATCTGAACTCCTCATATCCCACTCCAGTTCCTTTCAACCCAAGGCGACTCATTCACTGTCTTACTTTTGATGAAGAGTGTTTCTCTCAAGATACAGGGACTAGAGCAGGTCAGGCTGACTGGTTACAACAAGAGGATAGAGTTTGTGAGTGTCACAATGGCATAAACGGTCAAAACGCTTTCCCACCATGTGTAGGTGGAGTATAGTACTGAGGGAGTCATTCTGAAAGTATTCCTACGTTCCTCCCCTCTCCTGTTATGCCCTTCACTTTGTGTATGGTTTTTTAATAGGTCAGTGTGATAATTCTTATGTTGAGATTGATAAAAGAGCCATGTTTGCAGTTTTACCACCTTGACATAGAGAGAATATACAAATTTTCTGGATAAAAGTTTTTGTTATCTCAACAGCTTTAAAACTACTTATATTTATTAAAAAAATGTTTATATGAAAGGTTTCAAACCTAAAATGATGCCATAGTATTTAGTTTTTAATTTTTTTATTAAGACACACTTTTAGACAGTTGTCTTAGTCTGTCGGTAAAGTGTTATGTATTGGCACAAATCATTTTACGCTGGACTTCTTCACAAACGAGGGTCAATTCAACACTGGATTTGCACAAAAGATGAACATGACGGCACATGCTAGTGGATGAGTTGAATCAACTCCACAGCAACTACATCAATTCATCCACTAACCATTCAGAAACGAACACAGCTGAACACCGTTACTGACAATCCTCATTTTGGCTGCGTGAGATTCTCCAGCTTTGTTGTTGTTGAAGCACAAGCCGTTATAGCTCCGCCCCTTTAGGAAAGGGGTCGGGAGCAGCAGCTCATTTGCATTTAAAGGGACACACACAAAAGTGGTGTGTTTTTGCTCACACCCAAATAGGGGCAAATTTGACAAGCTATAATAAATGATCTGTGGGGGATTTTGAGCTGAAACTTCACAGACACATTCTGGGGACACCAGAGACTTATATTATATCTTGTGAAAGGGGGCATTATAGGTCCCCTTTAAAATATAAAATAACATGTATTACTTTATTTATCGTGGACACTCCAACTTCAACCTGCTACAAGCCATTTAAATCAATCTGAAGCTACAATATGAACCAGTTGGATTTTTTTGCAGGGAAATACCCTGTGGTATATAAACTGCTGTTTCTTGTTCCTGTTGTAAGAACTACATCCCATAATTTGTTTCTCCGTGAAGTTCATCAGTAATCCAGGCGATTTCTATCAGTGTACAGGTATTAGATAGTTGCCTACCAAGCTTCTCTAGATCTGGTGCCATGACCCAACGGTTGTGATCGATGCATAGGTAGACTTTATGGCTGAAAAAGCTGTAGAAAATAAATGGTGTTTATTAAAACACACTGTATGCAGTCAGAACAGACAGAGCAAATGATGAAGTGTGCTGTTTTTCAATAACTAGCTGCGACTTTTCAAAAAATAATAATCAAGGCTTGCTTATTCTCTTTGTTTGGGTTTATACACTTGCCTGGAGAAAAAATCTGTAAAAATAGTGGTAACACTTTAGTTTAGGGTCCAATTCTTACTACTAACTAGTTGCTTATTAGCATGCATATTACTAGGATATTGGCTGTTTATTAGTATTTATAAAGCACATATTAATGCCTTATTCTACATCCCTTAATTCTACCTAATATCTAAACTTAACAACTACCTTACTAACTATTAATAAGCAGTAATTAGGGTTTTGAGGCAAAATTCATAGTTAATAGTGTGAATTGGACCCTAATCTAACCGAAATAATAGTGACAGCCGTGTAGCTCAATGAATGTAGCTCAATATCACAGGGGATGAAGGTATTCGAAAGGTCTATTCTTTCCTTTTTATTGAGCTTTTACTTTATATTGAGCTGGGATTTTACTCAGGTTACACTTTATTTTAAGGTGACACATACTCAAATAAGTACTGAGTAATATTAATAAACTATATGTACATACTATAGAGTTAGGATTAGGGTTTGGTTTAGGGTTAGTTGTAATTATGCATAATTTATTGTTATTTCTATAGTAAGTACATGTAACGTTTAACTATGTCACCTTAAAATAAAGTGTAATCTTTTACTCTTATCTGCTGTATTAACCTGAAAAACATAAAAATTGTGCCAAGGGGGAGTTTTTTGCTGTGAAACAATGGTACACTTTTTTTCTGAGGAATGAGATGCTTAAAACATAGTTTTAGGCGATGATGAAATCACTCATTTTGCATTCCAGGCCAAATCCAGTGGCTGTGCATTTCAATTTTGAAGGTTTTTTAATAAGATAGAAGGACACTAATCCGTCTGGCTCCTGAAGATCTCCACCCCTCAAACACAGACAGACATACTCATTCACTGACACATAGAGGAAGGTCAAACAGACACACAGTGATGGAGAAACTTGAGGCAGGACGTGTTTTCCAGGTGTTGTTCTCAGTCGTTAGCACGTTTCACAGAAGGCAGATCAGTGGTGTGTGTGTGTGTGTGTGTGTGTGTGTGTGTGTGTGTGTGTGTGTGTGTGTGTGTGTGTGTGTGTGTGTGTGTGTGTGTGTGTGTGTGTGTGTGTGTACTGTTTACCACACCTCAACTCTCAGGCTTCAAGACTTAATCTTTTAAGAAAATTTAAAATATGACAAACTTTCTCCTAAGCCAGCTAAGCTGTGCTATCACTGTAAATAGCTTTGTTTGTATTCTGCTTGGAAGCATAGCTCAAGGACGGCTACTGTACATGAAATAACAGTGCATTTGGGTGAGAAGTGTGTGTGTATGTGTATCCGCTTAAGCATTTTTTAGTAGCTACTTTAATGCAATGTGTAGCATATACTGTATATTAGTGCTGTCACAATTAAAGGTGCCCTAGATTCAAAAATTGAATTTACCTCGGCATAGTTGAATAACAAGAGTTCAGTACATGGACAGTACAGGCGAATCTCAACATAACACCGACTGTAACATAACAGTCGGGCTCATTAATATGTATGCCCCCAATATTTGCATATGCCAGCTCATGATCAAGGCATTACACAAGGGCAGCCAGTATTAACATCTGGATCTGTGCACAGCTGAATCATCAGACTAGGTAAGCAAGCAAGAACAATAGCATAAAATGGCAGATGGAGCAATAATAACTGACATGATTCATGATTGCATGATATTTTTAGTGATATTTGTGAATTGTCTTTCTAAATATTTCATTAGCATGTTGCTAATTTACTGTTAAATGTGGTTAAAGTTACCATCGTTTCTTACTGTATTCACGGAGACAAGACTGTCGTTATTTTCATTTTTAAACACTTGCAGTCTGTATAATTCATAAACACAACTTCATTCTTTATAAATCTCTCCAGTGTGTAATGTTAGCTTAAGCCACTGAGCATATAGCCTCAAACTCATTCAGAATCAAATGTAAACATCCAAATAAATACCATACTTGCGCGATTAGACATGCTGCATGACGAACACTTTGTAAAGATCCATTTTGAGGGTTATATTAGCTGTGTGAACTTTTTTTTTATGTTGTTTAAGGCAAGCGCAAGCTCTCGGGGCGTGAAACACGAGATTTAAAGGGGCCGCACACCCTGAATCGGCGCATTTATAATTATGCCCCAAAATAGGCAGTTAAAAAATTTATACAAAAAAAAATCTATGAGTTTTTTTGAGCTGAAACTTCACAGACACATTCAGGGGACACCTTAGACTTATATTACATCTTGTAAAAACATGTTCTTCGGCACCTTTAAAATGTTAATTTCGCATTTTTTTTTTTCTGTTTAAAATACTTAAAGCGGTCATGAAATGAGAAATCAATTTCTTTGGTCTGTTGGCATATAAGCGGTCTTTGTATCATTATTACATCCTGCAAGTTCCATAACTTAAAACATCCTCATCATCAATAAAAAAGACATTTATATAATCAAGCTGTAAAAAATCTTTGATTGGAACAGAGGTGTCATGTGACGTCACAGGGGCACAATCATTTGTATATGACAGCCTCTGGAGCAAGTGGAAAAACATCATTTTGCATAAGCTGCCGAAGGATCCCAATGTAAAATGGATTCAGTTTATTTTTAACGAACGTCCCAGTCACGTCAGTGCTGACTTGCGTATTTGTACTGTATTTTACCAGCGACTGTTTTGGGCACAAGTCACAATATGATACTGGCTTTGCCAAAAAACTTTTGCTCAAAGATCAGGAATCAACTGTTCTGGAATCAGCAATGACCCTGCAAACTGTAAGTTAGATATTTCATTTTTAAACTGGTAATGACAGTTAAATTCATAATGAATAATCCTAGTATTTTTACTTCATAGAATGCTCTCTTTATAACGGCTGAAGCTGTCGATCACGCAGTGTGAGTTTATCTGGACACTTGCCAAAACTCCCGTTATAATGATGCTCTTACACTACACAATGATTCTCTTACTGTATTTAAATCATGTTTGCATTGTTAGTTATGGTGAAAGAATTTCGTAAGAGTGTGAAATTGTTTTGCAATACCGAGATCACTGCATTCACGCGATCAACAGACCGTCATCTGCTCAGTGCTCATCACTACAACCTTCCATGTGATAGGAATTGATATAAATATAATGCAATAATCAACACTTTTCATGGTTTGTTAATCTCGACAGCTGTAGTAGTAATAATGTGGTAAAAGTATTCAAAGTGATTCCACATGTAATACTTATTTCAATTGCAAAGATCTCAGCCAATCACAGCAGAAGTCTCACATCAAACACGCCCCTTAAAACAGGGCGTTCAAATCAGAGGGCTAAAATTAGGGTAGAAAATGGCCATTTATTTCTAAATGATGACAAGTTTTTGATGTAAAAATCATATTAACATTATAAGTGCACCTCAGGAAACTATCCTATGGCTAGCGTTACATTATATGATCATGTTATCATTCATTCAAGTGTTTTTAAACCATTCAAGTGTGATAAGATGCAAAATAATCTCAATTGTCCTAAAAATAGACTTAAATTTTTTTATGATAAAAAAATTCATATTGTATGCATTTGTATTTGGACTGAAATCTAGGGCATTTCCTCATGAAATTAATGCAGATTTTCTTTTTTTTATGCACACAAACACACACATAAGGAATAAACGCAGAAATGAGGAGAGTTCAGCGCTCCTTGTAATTCATGAGTGTCTCACGTCTGTGCGGCACGGGAAGCTCAGCCGTCGGGAAATGAGTGTGATCTTACGGGTCTGCGCGTCCTGATGAACTAAAGTAAATAAATAAATAAACAAAGGCCGGCGGTGATTGTGCGGAACAGCAACCTGGGGGTAAAGTCATTCCCGCTATGCAGATTACAGGCAGGACTACGCCTGGGAATGAGGCTGCATTATTCATGGAGACTTCTGGCGTAGTCATAGACAGATTGATCCTCAACCTGCCTGGCTATGGGCCAGAGAGCTGAAGATCTCTCTCTTTCTGCCTGTCTGTCTGGTTTCTCTATTTTCTGTCATTTCTTTCCATCTGTTTTTCCCCTTCTCTTTTTCTTGCTCTCTTTCTGGCATTGTACATCTTTCACGCTCTATCCTCTGCCTTTGTTTTCTTTCTGTTTTCGCATCTCCGGCCTCCCACTGCGTCTGAGTCTTTTCCCTTTTTTGTCTGTCCACATCTTGCTCTGTCTTTCACTTGCTACGGTGTCAAACGTCTAAGAGACAGCGGCCTGACTGTCAGCGAGATGATGAGGTTTGCGGGAGGAGCGTTGCTCAGCATTTACTTGCAATGAAAAGTGCGCCACATGCCCACACAAAGACTTGCTCGGCTTTGAATTAGTGTCATAGCAGTCAAGTGTATTCAAATGCTGGGGTTGTTCTCAGGTGAAGATAACATTTGATTTTAATGCTTTTAAGCTGAAAGTGATATTCTTTTTCCATTCATTTGTTTAGATTCTGCTCCGGTATTCAGCAGTTAGCAAATACAAGAGTCAGAGTCAAAGATTTGAGACCCCCAGTAAAAACAGATTTAAAAAAAAAAAATCATTACAAAAATCGTATTTTATCGACAATTTTACAAAGTTAAAGAATATTTATTTATTTATTTGAATAACATGTGCCATGATTTTGAAGCAGCATGGCACATTAAAATTAGTTAAAAACACTTGTTCTATTTCATTCCACTATGCTCTGTCCATCTGTTTTTAAACACAAGAACAGGTCTGTGAACTGTAAACGTGGAAAAGACATACACTGAGTTTCAAACACCATTGTTTTCTCCTTCTTGTATAAATCTCATTTGTTTAAAAGACCTCCGAAGAACAGGAGAATCTCAACATAACACCGACTGTTACGTAACAGTCGGGGTGTAAACCCCCAATATTTGCATATGCCAGCCCATGATCAAGGCATTAGACAAGGGCAGAACGTCTGGATCTGTGCACAGCTGAATCATCAGACTAGGTAAGCAAGCAAGAACAACAGCGAAAAATGGCAGATGGAGGAATAATAACTGACATGATCCATGATATCATGATATTTGTAGTGATATTTGTGAATTGTCTTTCTAAATGTTTCGTTAGCATGTTGCTAATGTACTGTTAAATGTGGTTAAAGTTACCATCGTTTCTTACTGTATTCACGGAGACAAGAGAGCAGTAGCTATTTTCATTTTTAAGTCTTGTAGTCTGTATAATTCATAAACACAACTTCATTCTTTATAAATCTCTCCAACAGTGTGTAATGTTAGCTTTAGCCACGGAGCACTATCAAACTCATTCAGAAACAAATGTAAACATCCAAATAAATACTATACTTACATGATCCGATGTATGCAAGCAGCATGCATGACGAACACTTTGTAAAGATCCATTTTGAGGGTTATATTAGCTGTGTAAACTGTGTTTATGCTGTTCAAGGCAAGCGCGAGCTCCGTGGGCAGGGGAGCACGAGAATTAAAGGGGCCGCAACCTATATATCGGTGCATAGTTAATGATGCCCCAAAATAGGCAGTTAAAAAAATGAATTAAAAAAAAATCAATGGGGTATTTTGAGCTGAAACTTCACAGACACATTCAGGAGACACCTTAGACTTACATTACATATTTTAAAAAGAAGTTCTAGGGCACCTTTAATGTGCCATGACAGATCGCTATAGCGCCTCAGTTTAAGCGGCTCGTGAACCGATCATCTCTTCCTACTAGTTCATTTATTGCATCAAATAAACATGAATAAACATCATATGGAATTTTGTTTCAATCGCGGAAAGACATCAGTACACACCATTTTTCAAGTCTACCTACGTTAATCTACGCTAACTCCCCTGACTGCTTTGTCGGAGATAACGGCAGATTCTGCGTTATGTTTGGTTAGATCGCCTGTCATTCAAACTCCTGGTGAAGGGTCAGTTGTGACTTTATATAACACAATTCTGAGAAAAAAAGTCAGAATTATGGAATTTAAAAAGAGACAATTGTGACTTTTTATCTCACAATTCTGACCTTATTCTCAAAATTGCATAATATAAAGTCACAATTGCAAGTCAGAGTTGTGAGTTATAAATTTGCAATTCTGCCTTTTTTCCTCACAATTTTGCTAGTTTATATATCATAATTCTGACTTTATAACTCGCAATTGCGACTTTATATCACACAATTCTGAGATGTAAATGCGTAATTGCGAGTAAAAAAGTCAGAATTGTGAGATAAAAAGTCACAATTACCTTTTTTATTTTTTATTCAGTGGTGGAAACAAGCTTCCATAGTAAAGAGCTCTACAAATCAGATCCAATCAGAGTCAGTTGAACCTGTCTAATTTTGTAGTGTTTCTATTAGTCGACTAGTCATTCAGGCAACACACTGAAATAGTATTTCACATTGCTAATCCATTTCATCCTGTATGATGTCAAAATCCATTTTGTGCATCAGTTGAAGCAAGAAAACCTTTTTTTACAAAGATTCACATGGTCAAAATTTATTATACACCTATTTCTAGATAAGTGGCATAGAAGGAGAACAGAATCTTACATATTCCTGATTTTTCATCTTTATTTATTTATTTTTTTTTTTTGTTGAAAAAAATCTTTATTTTCATATTTCAATTTCATTTTGAATCCCATATTGTCGGTGTGGTCTCAGACATTCGCTCACCACTGTATAAAATTGTTAACATTTTTAATCCACCTTATCGGCTGCATGTATCTCCTTGCAGCAGTGAATCAGTTTTTCAGTGGATCAGATTGCCAAATCTCTTTTCAGTCAGCATTTTTTCTCTGCAAACTATGTTGTTGATCTGTTTGGTGCTGTAGTGAGGAGACTTAAGCTCTCAACCATTGAAGTTAAAGGCTTCCTATAGCCTCAGCACACAGATCGCCAACAGTCCATTCAAAAATAGAAAACACTTTCTCTATCTGGCAAGCTGTGATCCAGTTGGCTGCCTTTCTGTGATTCCTGGCAGTCAGGGTGCAGGAAGAATTAATCTCCCAATTTTTGGCAGCTTAATTGAAACTTTAAAGAGATTGTTTCATTCAAACGTCATCTGACTAGCATGTAAAGTGACCAAAAAGTTTACCTTTTGTTAACAAAGTAGAATATAGAATATACAGGTGTTCTTACGGAAATCTTGTTTTTATTGTTACTAAAAGTCTCAAACAAAACTCTACGAACCTCATAAACTGTCAAATCTAGTTATGATTTCTTCCTCAGAAGTGCCTATTGTAGCAGCCGGGGAACTTGTAAACACATCCTTTACTTGAGCCCCAGAATTTTTGTAAAAAACTATGAGATTGAAGCTTGGAGGTGCAGTTTAATTGCTATAATCGGGTCCCCGATGCATCTACCACCCAGCAAATGTGAAAAGGGACAACCCAGTAACTGCAAGTCTTTCTCTGCAAGCATGTGACAAAACAAGCCACTCCAATTTCGCTCCCCTTGTGATGTAGGAAGGTGATCTTATTATGATATTACTGCCCCTTAATCTTCACGTTTCCATCCACGGCACCACCATTTTGTTTTTGCAAGCAAAAACAGTGCACCAGTTCTAACGCCATGCCAAAAGTTCGAGGAAAGCATGCTAGCTGCTCTGTAGTTGGCTGCACAGGCGAGCACAGTCTCGTTAACTTGGATAGCCTGTCAGTTGACCCTGGCAAGCTTGATTGCTAAAAAAGAAAGGTTTCTGTCCGAGCAATATTTTGGAAAACATATTAGACCATTCACAGCATTTGTTAGCAATCATAAATGTTAGCCTGGTGTGTATGTTTCTGTTTGGCAAACAGGTGCGCTATGTATAGAGGGATTTTGCACAAAATATTAACGAGACAGCACAATCTAGTTGATGAGTTGAATCAGCTCCACAGCAACTACAAACATTTATCCACTAACCATTCAGAAACGTCCAGTTTCATTCTAAAAGTTGTAACTTCTTCCTGAGTCTCTCCATCAGTGTCGACTCCGGTTTGAACAATGTAAGGCTGAACACCGTTACTGACAATCCTCATTTTGGCTGCGTGAGATTCTCCAGCTTTGTTGTTGTTGAGCTGTTAAAGCTCCGCCCTCTTCTGGAAAGGGGGCGGGGATCAGCAGCTCATTTGCATTTAAAGGGGCACACACAAAAACGGCGTGTTTTTGCTCACACACAAATAGGGGCAAATAAATGATCTGTGGGGTATTTTGAGCTGAAACTTCACAAACACATTCTGGAGACACCACAGACTTACATTACATCTTGTGAAAAGGGGCATAATAGGTCCGCTTTAAATGAAAAACCATTAAATGTGAAGTGTCACACCAGATTTCTGTCAATTTACAGTTTTCACTTTAAATTTTAAGATGACTTAATCTTTTTCATTCCTAAAACAAAATTACACTAAATGTCCCATTAGATTTATTTCAGTTTTTCACTGTATATTATTAACAAATTAAAAGATTTTTACTGTAGCACTCTAACAGTCTTTTACAGTTAAAATTACACTATTTTTTAAGTGTAGAGTATGTCTTAGGCCTAAGTGGATCCTGCTACTATAATAAATTTGTTAGGTTTGTCTTAGAGGTATACTAATTTAGTCAGGTGTCACGACTAAATCAGCTAGGATGATAAGCGCCCAGTGGTGACACCAAATATACCTCATTGGGTCAAGATCTGTCGCTATTCTAGTTTCCAGGGCTCTTGACAACACAGCGTAGTGCAGTCAGCTCAAAAGACTCAATGATAAACAAAGAAACCATGCTCTCCAAGGGACTTGTAATCTAACACTCCACAAAAAAGCCACTGATGGGGCTAATGGGAGCGCAGCATTGACAGATAGACATGCTGTTGTTTCAGACACTCCCTCCACTGGGCGTTATTCCTCAGCAGTGGCCAGATTGTCACAGAAAAGAGCTTGTGTGAAGTGGCAAAGCCACACCTGGCGGCACTCCCCTATCCACCTGTGTTCTCACAGCTTTATTCCTCCACACAGTCTGCTTTCAGAATAATCGTTTACACGTTTAATGCTGCTTTTTGTACCAGACAGTCCTCCATATTTTGCTATTTTTTTTGCTATCTTATTTAAAGATACGTACCCCTAAGAGCAGGTACTTACAAGAAAACTGCAATAATCCTTTCAATGGCACTTAGCTGACTGATTCCCCATCAGTGAACTGTAATGTTGAGCTTATTGTCTGGTAAAGAAGCCTGTATTGTGAGAGAAAACCAGGCACTGGGTCAGTGTTTGTGTCATTTAATGGAGAGTAAACTGCTCACTGGGGTGTGTGGCTTACACAGCGAAGGCGAGTTATCTGGCTGTAAAACCGGTCCCTGAACTCCCCTCAATTTTCTCTCTCGCTCTCGCTCTCGCCTTGTTTTCTCATCGTCTGCTCAACCGAACCATCTTTCAACCAGCCCCAGAGGAACTGAACTATAGCCTTGTAGAAAATTAACTTTTCACCGCACTTGTTAATGTGGGGTGAACTGAGAATTTACTGGACATAAACATTTCTTACAAAACTGTATTTAGCAATATTCTCTTATGTATGTTTTGTTTTTCAAAAGCAACATTTTAAAATTAGTGCTAATGTGCACAAACACAACATGCCACCATCGCCAGTGGTGGTTTACTTGCATTTGCCAATAATACGTCTACGGTTGCTACTGTTAAATTGTTGGCATTCATTTTTCTTGTTTACAGTCATGAGGTGCCAAAATGTTATATATACTGTAGTTAACGCTGTTTTAACCATCAGGAGTGTATGTACACAAAAATTCATGCCGCATATAAATGTAGATGCAAAAAAATGTAATCTTGTAAGTGACACAATGCCATCTGTCATGAAATCATCCCATCAAGTTTGTTTTCCTCAGATATTGTCTTTGGTGGCATAATGCCAGAAATGTGTCATTATTCTGAGGGGTTTTTAGATAAACTTGCTGACAACAAGGTGACTCTTTAATTTACATTTTGTAATGTAAACCATCACATAAGTCTGGATAGAAACTGTTTAACTCACTCGACAAATTTTTATATTATTTAGCTGAACGTTAAATGTACATACCCCACAGATCATTTATTATACCATGTTGTAAATGGCCAGTTTTGAGTGGAAGGAAAAACAAGCTGTTTTTGTGCATGTGTCTTTAAATGCAAATGAGCTGCTGCTGCTCCCCGCCCCACCTTCCAGAAGAGGGCGGAGCCTGTACAGCTCATGCCTCGGATACTCTGCCAAAAACTAACAAAACATCTGTTTGGTTTTGATTATCATCTCTATCGCGGTCACGCTCACGTGACATTGCAGTTCTTCATCATCATAAATCTGCATGCTTTTTAAAGCCATATAAGTATAAACCTCTGATATATTGTTTTCTGAGCGCACACATCTGAAGCACGCACACAGAAAGCTGTCTGTCAGACGGCGTGTCTCGTGATCAAACTAAGTTCTCTTTCACGTCATATAGCGCTTAAACTGTCAAATACACACAAGATTATCTCAAAAACACACAGAGATCACATAAACACAGTCGGTTATGTCTGTGAACGTAAACGGCAGGGAAAGAAATCACATGTGTATATTAGATCTGTGTATTAAAGAGACAGCAGCGTAATATACAAGTACCTGCTGCTGTATATGCTGTTAATATGAATCAAACAACAAAAGAAAAACAGAAAATCACTCACTGCTCTTGACTGAATAACTTTAGTAGTTTTAAAAAGAATACTTTTTTTACTAATTTGCTGCTGACTGTGTACAGCTCACTCAGGGCGGGGTCTATGCTAATAGGGCAGAATCTGTCAGTAGTCATGGGCGGGGCCTAAGCATTTGTGACATCACAAAAGCTACAATTTGCAAACGGCTTGTTTTGAGACACTGCTTATGATTTATGGGGATTAAAAATTGTTACACAATAGGTCCCCTTTAAAACCCAAAGTATACTTCAGATTTGACGCAAACACTTAAAGTTGACATGTCTTTTGTGACACACATCCATGTGAAATTGCTTCTCAAACAAGAAAAAATGTAGGGCAAGACTTGACTTTGAATTGATTGGATGGTTGTGGTTTGCTATTGATCATGTGATCTCATGTAAGTGGCAGGTTGTCCCGCCCCCACACCAGTAAACACATCAGAGAAAAGAAGAGATACTGCAGCAAGAGGCAGGTGAAATAATTTTGATATGGATTAAAATAAGAAATATAAGAAATATTCCATAAAAAAAAGAATTTTCAATTTTGAGGAAGTCACATGAGTGAAAGCAAAAGAAATTCATGAATACTGAATCACAGTGGACTCTCAACATCTCTCCCTCATACAGCAAGCTTTTTTTCCCCACCTAATGTGTCATCTTGAAAACGTTTTAAGATGTTTCTCACCTCAGTGTGCACAACCTCACCAAACACACTTGTAAATGGTTGCCAAAGAAACGGGACACAGGGACGAAGTGTTGCCTTGTCCATATGGATGCTCGATGATGGTGATGAGCTAACAGCACCTCTGAGCATGGAATGATTTTCACAGCAAATGTGGATCGTGACACGAGCGCGTGTGCGGTGGCGCATACGTGCTCTTCAATCACCCTCGCTGTTTGGCATGCACACTCTACAGATGTGGACCATTAGGCTCTCCAAAGCCAGATGTGTGTAATGGGTTGGTTGAAGTGTGTCAGTGGTGTTCTCCAGGGGCAGGGTATTGTGGAGTGGATAGTTGTTCTGACCGAAGAGAGCTCGGTCTTACTGTCTCATTTAGCCATCATCAGAGGGCCGTATCTATATGATTCATTTGTCTTAATGTGTCTCTCCATTGATTTGGTCTGGATCCAATGTGAAATTATGAAAGTGTATACATCTGAATGTATATTAAACACCTAAAAATAAAGGTTGCAAAAGGGATTTTTTGCAGCGAATGCCATAGAAGAACCAATTTGTGTCACTCAAAGTACTTTTCAGTGAAAAATTCTTTAATGAATCAAGAACATTTTAATAATCTAAAGAAGGAGGGCCTGGGAGTGAAACAGTTGAGAACCAGTGCCTTAAAATGATGTATTCAGCTCACTGGGCTCTGGAACAGAGCTAAACTCACTCCAGCGCTAATGTGATTTAACTGCACGCTGTGTACAGATGTGCCTCGGTTCTTTCAGAGCAGCTTCCATCAGTGAAGAAAAACACGAACCGTCTCAAATCTTTCCTCATTCTTGTTTGCCTTAGGCTGAGAAGGCTGATCTTTCACCTACCTTATTTACATTTCATCAAACCTCTCTCTGTCGTTTTGCATTTAAATGGATTGCTGACATGTGGGAAGGTAAATCACAGTTTGACTGATGTTCTTAATTAATTTATATATGATGAAACGAACCACTTTTTATGGTTTTTAGCTCTGTGATTCAGAGATGGAACTTTTCCTTTTGAAATGTACTGTATGTGCAATGAGAAGCCTGGGTTTGGTACAAGCTCTAGATATTGCATAAACCCATAATAGTTTTCATTAAATGCTTATTTAGCTAATTTCCTGCGAGCTGACATACATAATATTTTACAAAATGGATAGATACGTTTCTGGAAGAACATGAAGGCCAATACAGCATTTCAGGCGTTCTAAAAGTATATGACATAAATAATAAATTATATTAATGATATTAAGAATGGGATGAGGAATGAGATTAAGAATGGGATGTCATTAAAGTTCATGTGCAAGTAAAGGCAGGTGTCCCAAAACTTTTGGCAATATAGTGTACATTTACATAATTTGGTTTGTACTAAATGTTGGATATTGTATATGTATACTGCATATTGTAGATAACATAAAATGAGTATTTAATTGCAACTACTGAGCATAAACACTAACTCCAAAAGCATCTTTTTTTCTCATGACAATTTTATAACATGACAGATGGAGTTAAAATATATATTTTTTAACTTTAATTTGTAAGCCATAACGTTGTTGTGGGTTTTGATTAGCTGACTCATTTGTGATGTAGGAGGAGAATAATAGAGGTTTACAAGAAGACTGAAGCCATTACAAATTGAGATTCATTCTCCAAACCAGAGAAAAAATCATGACATTTAACAGAGTGAGGGCTGTCGAACAGTGCGGTCATGCTCTTGCATGGGCACAAATGAAATGGTGTTGTAAAAGTAATTATTGAGTAAATTAGTAATATGATGGTGGATCTATTGACATATCCAGAGCAGTGTTTTTAAAGTGCTAAGTTATAATCTTTCTTTTTTACATAGAGTATATAATTGTATATATTTGGCACCCATTGAGGCTCTTCTACAGCTGATCCTGATCCAAGACAGTTATTTGGTAGGAACTGCTGGTTCATCTGCAGTTTATTGGGTTTTCTATATTCTTCATGGACTATTCTTTTCTCTGCCTCTTTCTCCCTTGTCTCCCTGGGCCATAGGACTTATTCTGTGGAATAACAAGTAATGAATTTACAGTGCCAAGCCAACCTGCTGCTCTCAGCCAGAGTCCTGTCTCCATCAATGACGGCTGATTTGATGATGTGCTTTGAAGAACAGCTTTTCTATAGGCAATAATTATGCGCTGTGGGTCTTTTCTTCAGTCGAACTTCTGCGCTCCGCTCACTCATTACCGCACAATAATCAATGTTTTAACTTTATTTCCTGATGTTTCAGTCATAAATGTGAACTGTATAGATTACCTGCTGGTATCTAAATGGACATTATCATTTTTTTGTGCGCTGGCACTGTACCAGGTGTTTCTGGACTTCATTACGGTGAGAGGCCGGAGATGGTGTGTTCTGTCTCCTCTCAGGAGGTGGAAGTATGATAAGCCCAAGGGTCGAGGCTGCTCACAGATTGAATTTATATGTAACAATCTGTTTCCATCTCAGCAGCAGATGCCTGGCAACCACGTCCATGCGATCAGCGGTGAACAGCTGTCATTGTCAAACGAGAAATCACAGCAAAGGCTGTGAAAGAAACATGAAAAAGGAACTGAGCAGTAGCTCTCGTCATAGTGGAGGAGGGGATGCATTGTGAGGAAGTGTTTTTCTCACCTTTTCTTTCACCAGGTTACAATTAATAAGAGTCATTAAGTGCAGTACTGCCAATGGATGGGTCGTGTTAGTCAGGGTCCAACAACCTAATATTGATACTCTGCTGGTTATTAGAGGGTTTATTTTTTATTATTTATCCATATTGGTTGGCATTGCATATATTGGTCGCTGTTGAATGTAATATTAAGCAAACCTCAAAAAGAATATCCATTTTTCTTGCTTCACATTTGCATATTGGCTACACTCTAAAAAAACGCTGGGATAAAAACAACCCAAGTTGGGTTGAAAATGGACAAACCCAGCAATTGGGTTGTTTTAACCCAGCGGTTGGGTTAAATGTTTGCCCAACCTGCTGGGTAGTTTTATTTAACTCAGCTATTGTTTAAAAATTACTGTATTGCTTAATTAAAATTAACCCAAAGTATGTTGGAAATGAACATTTATTAATGTTCAATGAATAATTATTAAACAATAAACATTTATTAAATTGCTTATTAATACATTTATATTAATAAACTATTAAACTATGGTACTTCACTTTGCTTCGTAGACAGAGTCTGGAATGGCATAATAGAGAAGTGTTTTCTCTCTCGCTAGGGGGCGCTTGTCTGAAGTTTAAAATCATTGGTTACCCGTAAGCCAATCAGATACGTTTAGTTATGACGTATGTTATGCGCCTGTACAGCCGCATCGAAGCACAGACATCATGCATCAAACTCAAATCTATGATTGAACTTCCACTGTAAACCTGTTGTAAACACATGATAAAACAAATGTTTATCAAACACTCTTCTTGTTCTGGCTTCAGTTTGAAAAAGAGTTGAATGTTCTCCATAACAGAGCGAATTGCATCCCGTGTCTCGTTTCCCATTTCCTCGGTCGTTTCGGTTTTCGATTTCTCTAACCTACAATGTAAAACTCGGCGCTTAGCATCTACGTCACGGCTCTCAGCCCGCCCTTTGTTCGTTGATTGGCCCGGCTGTTTCCAGACCGGTGGCAAACAGAAAGCTCTGACGCTGTATCAGACTGAGTACAGAAGCGAAATGAAATTGAGCGGAAGTAGGAAGTCTGACGTAGTCAGGCTAGTCTCTAATTGCATCTGGTTTTTAATTTCCCAACTATTTTGGGTTCATTTTAAGCAATTTTTAAATAATAGTTGGTTTAAATAAAACTACCCAGCAGGTTGGGCAAACATTTAACCCAACCGCTGGGTTAAAACAACCTAATCGCTGGGTTTGTCCATTTTTAACCCAACTTGGGTTGTTTTTAACCCAGCATTTTTAGAGTGTACTGTTTAATGTAATATTTAGAAAACCTAAAAAAAAAAAAAAAGATTTTTCATAAATTGTATTTGGAGATATATTGGCCACTGTTAAAAGTAATATTGAGAAAACCTCAAAATGAATAAATACTTTGACTACTGTACTGTATAATGTTTATAACAATTTGTAGAATTTAAAACAATTTATTTTCATTTAGTTTTTAGTATAATTGTATTATGGAGGATTGTGAGTGCCATATTATTATAAAAATATTAATAAATAAAATAAATAAATAAATCCTTAATTAAAAGTACCAATAGATATGTCAATAAATATATCAACGTGCAATGGAAAATGTATTCATGTTATTTATTTACTTTTATTCATTGTTGATGTTTGATGAAATTATTAATTTACTATCCCATTCTCAGTCATGCATTAATTTATTAAATATTTGTAATAATTAAAAATATTATAAATAAATCATTTATAATAAATAAATCATATTAATTTTTATAATATTGGCGTATCATACAGAGAAGTTGTGTTGCTGAATTCATCCCTTTTTAGCACCAGCGTTACAGCCTACACATTCAGATTGATGTTTGACTGACTGAGAAACACATCTGACCAAAACCAGCCTAATTATGCAGGGCTTCCTTAAGACCAGTCAACCAGTTAGGGCAGCCCACCGATTAGTCGATTTTACATATGCAGTTTTTGCATTTTTAACATAATCAATATAAGTGAGACTTGATAAAATTGTATTGTGGTTATATCGACTATATTTTCAGCACACAACAATTAAGGGGGAGTCAGTTGGGGCATTTCAGTCGCACAATCCTTTTGGGGTAAAAAAAAAAAAAAAAAGGCTGTGTTGTACTCCAAGTATAAGACCAAATTAAAGGCTGTTTATCTAAAGCAGTGCACTCTTGAGAGAGAGAGAGAGACAGAGAGAGACAGAGAACACATATAGCTAAAGCTGAAGGAGGTGATTTGTTGATGTGTTGGAGATTGTTGAATATTTTGAGAGCGCTAGGATGGTTTCATCAGAGAGGATGTACAGATGATGAAAGGGGATGGAGGAGCTTTCATTTGTGGTTGTTTCTTGGAAAATGTTTAAACGGCAACTTGAGACCCATATAAACATATGAACTTTAAATGAACTCTTACAATTTCATTCCCTATGAAGTCATATCCACTAAGAAAAATATGTAAAATTACACAATATGGGATTTGTCTCCCGTAGATGGTAAAGCATTGCACTGGGAACGCCAAGGTCATGGGTTCGATTCCCAGGCAGCACACATACTGTACTAATAAAAATACTAAGTCACTTTTTCCATGAAAGTGTCTTTCTAATACAGTACATAAACTAAATGTCACATCCATCACTGCACGGTGTTGTGATACTCTGTCTCATTTGGTGACTGTTACATGTGGCCTCATTTAACACTTATTCACTCTTGTCTCATTTTCACCCATCACATCTTCATGTACCAAATCATTTCACATTCAAGTGGCATTTGGTAGCAAACAAAAAATAATGCCGTCATAATTGTCCTTGGCGAGAACAAAAAGCATGGGCGCTCGTATAATGACACATAAACATGGTGCTTAAATATGAGGAGCTTTTTAAAGAGGTATCTATCTTCACTGCTCTTATTGTGAATTTACAAGCATTATGTTCTCTCTCTGTCTATCATTTAAGGTAATTACACCCTCTCTCTCACAAAAGAGGAGTACCTCTATGGAGGACTCTTCTCTCCTAACACATCATAACACATCAAAAGACAATAATAGGCCACAGCCTCTTTGTAAGACATGCATTTCATACATCACATTTGATTTTCATACAAGATCAAACAAAGCAGTAACAATGTGCTTAATGGCTGGAGTACATTGGCTTTAATAAGTTTAGCTAGTTAATTAATCAGTGTCAGAGTAATGCTTATGTAGTATGTAACCTCAGTGAGGAAAGTCAGTGATTTTGCCCTGCGGTGCATATTTTTCATGCT
The DNA here is from genome assembly GCF_024489055.1 of Chanodichthys erythropterus. Lineage (NCBI taxonomy): Eukaryota > Metazoa > Chordata > Actinopteri > Cypriniformes > Xenocyprididae > Chanodichthys > Chanodichthys erythropterus. The sequence continues at coordinate 35,999,137 of NC_090238.1, read as the reverse complement.
ATTCATCAGTTCAGAGCAATTGTTTGATCGTTTTATACTTGCGTTTCTGAGGGGAAGGGGTCTTGATGTCTTTTAAAGGGATAGTTCATTGTCATCATTTACTTATCCTTATGTTGTTCCAAATATGTGTGACTTTCTCTCTGCCATGGAAACTCAAAACATTCAGTGCCACTAAAAAAAAAAAAATATTCTGTTATCATCAGCTCACCTTTATATCACTTCAGACAAGATATTTTTTTCCATGGAACACAAAAGGAGAAATGTTGAAGACTGTGAAGGTCGCTGCACAGTCACACTGAATGGTGACTGGAACTTTCATACTTCAAAATGGACACAAAACACATAAGTGTCATGAAAGTGGCTAATGCAACCATTTTTCCATGTCTTTTGAAACTGTGAATCATTGGCACATTAGTTCAAGAAATTGAATTGTCGGATTTCAGAGTGAATCGTATGGGATCATTCTGTCATACTTTTGTGTCTTTTCTAAAAATCTTGACGCTGGTTGCTATTCACTGCCATTATATGGATGAACGTGAGTGGGACATTTTTTTTTTTAATTCTCTTTTTGTGGTCCATAAAAGGACGAAGGGCATGTGGCATTAGTAAATTATGACTTAATTTTCATTTTATGGTGAACTGTCCCTTTAAGTCTGCATAAAGTATATTGATTTAAAAGCCACATTATGGCCCAGATCAGTCTACTTAATTTTACACACTCAGATGCCATGGCTGTATTAATACTGCCGCCTGTGTTTTAACATGTAGTGTTGCGTCTAGTGTTGTTACACACCCCTCTGTCAAGTGTTATCAGACAGCACACAAGCAACAGGAGCATTACAGCATCCCAATCGTTTCTCTCCTGCTGACATTTGCCATTCATTCACATTCACATCAGCATGAGTTTTCTTTTCTGTGGTTCTTTTTATGTCTCTCCCATGCACCTTTTCAATTTCTCGGCCTTTCTCCTTTGTTAGCTTGTTGTTCCCTTGTAAAGAACGAATAAAAGCAATCATGTCTTGAATGAAGGAAGGTCAAATTGAGTGTGTTCATAAAACGCTGGACTTTGACATGCATGGTCAATATTCTGTTCAGAACGAGGGAGTGAAGCAGCTGCTCATCATTCTGCCTGCTCAAGATAGTGAAATGTCAGTCAGCTCTTCTTTTATAACGTCTTTTTACATAACTTGGAAGAAACTGTGAATATATATATATATATATATATATATATATATATATATATATATATATATATATATATATATATATATATATATATATATATATATATTCACAGTTTGTGTGTGTGTAAGTGATATTTTTTTTAAAGAATTTAATACTTTTATTCAGCAATGATCCATTAAATTGTTCAAAAGACTGTTTCAAATAAAACTTTTTATTTGTCAAACAATTATAATACATTTATCAGTTTCCACAAAAATATTAAGCAGTACAACTGTTTCAAATCAGCATATTAGAGTGATTTCTGAAGGATCACGTGACACTGAAAATTCAGCTTTGTCATCACATGAATAAATTACTTTCTAAAATATATTAAAATAGAAAAGAGGTATTTTATTTTGTACACAATTGTTCACAATATGACAGTTTTTACTGTATTTCTGATCAAATAAATGCAGCTTTGGTAAGCATAAGAGACTTCTTTCAAAAACATTTAAAGATTTGACCCCTAACCATAACCATATGGCAATTAAACTTTTGCAAATTAAAGTTGTTGTTTTTTCCCCCTGTAACAATGTGGTTATTTAGATGTTATTCACTGGCCTATTTGTGACAAACAGCATGTCAGTGTGTCACAGCTCATATACTGTACATGACGAACAAGTCTGTCTCTTGGTAAACGGTACCTGTCACACAAAAAAAATATGAAGACATATACCTCATATTTTCATTTTGGAGGCTTAATGCAAGGAATACTCTACATATTTATCACCACATGGAGTTTTGAGTTTAAAATGTGTGGTGTGAGTACTGACAGATGTTTTCTTTAATAGCTTGTTTTTTTTTTTTTTTAGTCTAACAATCACTCTTACAATTCAATTTAAACCATATTGCAGTTTCTAATAAGGTTACTGGTAACTGTTTTACTTTCCAGTTTTTATTCACAGGAAAAGAATAACTATTAAGCAGAGCTGAACATCATAAATGACAAGACTTGTTCTTTTTATCTGCAGAAGAAAGACCAGACTGCTCTAAGGCGAGGTGTGAGGTGCAGTTTTCTCCACGCTGCCCGGAGGACTCCATATTAATCGAGGGCTACGCTCCACCAGGTGAATGTTGCCCTCTGCCCAGCCGCTGTGTGTGTAGCCCAGCCGGATGTCTTAGGAAAGTTTGCCAGCCCGGGCACCTCAACATCCTGGTATCCAAGAGCTCCGGCAAACCTGGCGAGTGCTGTGATCTCTACGAATGCAAACCAGGTAAAGAAATCCAATATTTAGTTAAGTATTGTGACTTTCTTGATTCCATTTTCACACCATGTGATTCGCCGGTGAACATCAACTAGGGGTGGGATGAGATTGTGTTCCACAAGAACTCGCGATATTAAAATATAACGAGATTTCTTGTCGATGTAAAAAGCTGTCTCGCGATATTACCTTGATGGAGTGCGAGTGTGAAATTAGCATAGATTATATCCTCAGCCTCATATCATTCCAAATATGCATGTTGTGTTTTTCTATCTGAAGAATCTTTACACAGTTCCTGCCATAAAGTGATAGTCATCAGGGATGTTGTGCACGCATTTTACTTTCGAATTCACGATCGCGGGTACTCTGTGTATAGGAAGCGGCGATGCCGAGCACGCATTCTACAAGATAAGACATTTGTCAGATGCTTAGGCTCTGTTGCGCATTGAATCTTCCGCCATGGTCTTGTCAGTCATCTCGCCTTACTCCTGTCAAGTGAACTGTGATTCCTGCTGCACTGTGTGCGACTCTGCAGCTCGTGCTGGATGAGCGCTTTCGGTTTACAATTATAGCAATGTTTTTATTCCCATAAAAAAAATGGCAAAACAACAGTGAAGGTGGTGCTGCACTGGACACCGCTGTAAACATAGCGGTGTCATATTGACAGAATTTTCATTTTTGGGTGAACTATCCCTCCACAATGGTCTTTCTAAAATAAAAAAAAAAACATCATGTCAACTTTTCTTGCAACATCAAATTCTTTTCCTGTTAGAGTAATAGATGGATTGTTGTGGAGTCTTGGGGATCCACACCAGGAACCTGATAGTGATAGATTTGAATTCTTTGCAGGTTATCTAAAGATGCTGTCATAGTACCTTAATTGTAAAATATCTTCTTCTGTCATGCTATATTTTGCTGCAATATGGCAGCCTTGAGCAGAGATAGCCACTTGGCTTCAAAATAACATAAAAAAACAACATTATTTCATTTCCCAATACACTAAAGAGTGATTTCGTGATTTGGAAGTTTGCCAAAGCTTTTGAGACATGCTTAACACATGGGCTGTTAAAAATATGTGTTTCTGCTTAAGTAGATAGATAGGACTATGGGATTTGGTAGATAGGACACATATGTTTTTGGGTTATTTTTGTAAATGCACTTTTTTGAAATACAAGTATAGTTTCCGTCAAATAAAAAATTTACTTGAAACAAATTTTTTTATCTCATTGGGCACATCAGTGCACATTATTTTTAATATGTCATCATAGTGTAATCATAACCTGCCTCTGAAACTGTCATTGGTTGATGTTAGCCTGAAGCAAATTCTGTTTATGTTTGGTTTTTGTACATTTTTTATATGTATCATTAAACCTACATTATATGATGACTCTACTGCAATACACTGTTTACTGCGCTGTAAATATGTGTTTAATTCTATGGTGTGGTATAACAGGTAAATCATTTGCTTGGATGAGAGTTTGATGAGGTGTGTTAATTAGAGGCTTTGATGAGGAGTGATAAATGTTTTATCTCTTGTTTTTGTGTTCAGTGTTCAGTGTAGACTGCAGCACAGTAGAGTGTCCTCCAGTGAAGCCTGTCCAGTGTCCGGCAGACAGCTATGAGACTCAGGTCAGACTGACAGCAGATGGCTGCTGCACCCTTCCTACCAGGTTAGATGTTACACCTATCTCACAGTCGAGGCATGTCTCATACTCGGCTCAGGTTTGGCCTTATGTCTGCCTCACCTTTGCGATTTAGGTATGGTTTTGTTACACCCATCTCCCACTCACAATCCAGGTTAGACTGTTACATCTGTGTGGTGTTCACAAAGTAGGTTAGTCTCACACTGACAATTCAAGTTACACCTGTCTTGTGCTTACGATCCAGAATAGATATTACACCTGTCTCACTCTCACAATTACATTTAGACATTACACCTGTCTCATGCTCACAATCCTGATTAGATATTACACCTGTCTTACTCTCATAATCCCATTTAGACCATTGCACCTGTCTCACTCTCACAATCCCATTTAGACGGTTACACCTGTTTCATGCTCACAATCCTGATTAGATGTTACACCTGCCTCACTCTCACAATCCCATTTAGACTGTTACACCTGTCTCACTCTCACAATCCTGATTAGATGTTACACCTGTCTCACTCTCATAATCCCATTTAGACCATTGCACCTGTCTCACTCTCACAATCCCATTTAGACGGTTACACCTGTTTCATGCTCACAATCCTGATTAGATGTTACACCTGCCTCACTCTCACAATCCCATTTAGACTGTTACACCTGTCTCACTCTCACAATCCTGATTAGATGTTACACCTGTCTCACTCTCATAATCCCATTTAGACCATTGCACCTGTCTCACTCTCACAATCCCATTTAGACGGTTACACCTGTCTCACTCTCACAATCCTGATTAGATGTTACACCTGTCTCACTCTCATAATCCCATTTAGACCATTGCACCTGTCTCACTCTCACAATCCCATTTAGACTGTTACACCTGTCTCACTCACACAATCCTGATTAGACATTACACCTGTCTCACTCTCACAATCCCATTTAGAATTTACACCTGTCTCATGCTCACAATCCGGATTAGATGTTACACCTGTCTCACTCACACAATCCCATTTAAACCATTACACCTCTCTTATGCTCACATTCCTGATTAGACATTACACCTGTCTCACTCTCACAATCCCATTTGGACTGTTACGCCTGTCCCATGCTCACAATCCTGATTAGATGTTACACCTGTCTTACTCTCATAATCCCATTTAGACCGTTAAACTTGTTTTACTCTCACATTCCTGATTAGACGTTACGCCTGTCTCACTCTCACAATCCCATTTAGACTGTTACACCTGTCTCACTCACACAATCATGATTAGATGTTACACCTGTCTTACTCTCATAATCCCATTTAGACTGTTACACCTGTCTCACTCACACAATCCTGATTAGATGTTACACCTGTCTTACTCTCATAATCCCATTTAGACTGTTACACCTGTCTCACTCACACAATCCTGATTAGATGTTACACCTGTCTTACTCTCATAATCCCATTTAGACCGTTAAACTTGTTTTACTCTCACATTCCTGATTAGACGTTACACCTGTCTCACTCTCACAATCCCATTTAGACTGTTACACCTGTCTCACTCACACAATCATGATTAGATGTTACACCTGTCTTACTCTCATAATCCCATTTAGACTGTTACACCTGTCTCACTCACACAATCCTGATTAGATGTTACACCTGTCTTACTCTCATAATCCCATTTAGACTGTTACACCTGTCTCACTCACACAATCCTGATTAGATGTTACACCTGTCTTACTCTCATAATCCCATTTAGACCGTTAAACTTGTTTTACTCTCACATTCCTGATTAGACGTTACACCTGTCTCACTCTCACAATCCCATTTAGACTGTTACACCTGTCTCACTCACACAATCATGATTAGATGTTACACCTGTCTTACTCTCATAATCCCATTTAGACTGTTACACCTGTCTCACTCACACAATCATGATTAGATGTTACACCTGTCTTACTCTCATAATCCCATTTAGACTGTTACACCTGTCTCACTCACACAATCCTGATTAGATGTTACACCTGTCTTACTCTCATAATCCCATTTAGACCGTTAAACTTGTTTTACTCTCACATTCCTGATTAGACGTTACACCTGTCTTACTCTCATAATCCCATTTAGACCATTGCACCTGTCTCACTCTCACAATCCCATTTAGACGGTTACACCTGTTTCATGCTCACAATCCTGATTAGATGTTACACCTGCCTCACTCTCACAATCCCATTTAGACTGTTACACCTGTCTCACTCTCACAATCCTGATTAGATGTTACACCTGTCTCACTCTCATAATCCCATTTAGACCATTGCACCTGTCTCACTCTCACAATCCCATTTAGACGGTTACACCTGTCTCACTCACACAATCCTGATTAGATGTTACACCTGCCTCACTCTCACAATCCCATTTAGACTGTTACACCTGTCTCACTCTCACAATCCTGATTAGATGTTACACCTGTCTCACTCTCATAATCCCATTTAGACCATTGCACCTGTCTCACTCTCACAATCCCATTTAGACTGTTACACCTGTCTCACTCACACAATCCTGATTAGACATTACACCTGTCTCACTCTCACAATCCCATTTAGAATTTACACCTGTCTCATGCTCACAATCCGGATTAGATGTTACACCTGTCTCACTCACACAATCCCATTTAAACCATTACACCTCTCTTATGCTCACATTCCTGATTAGACATTACACCTGTCTCACTCTCACAATCCCATTTGGACTGTTACGCCTGTCCCATGCTCACAATCCTGATTAGATGTTACACATGTCTCGAACTCATATTCCCAGTTAGACTGTTTCACATGCACAATACAAGTAACTTGTTACACCTGTCTCTCTCACAATCACAGTTCTGACCCTTACACCTGTTTCATGCTCACAATCCTGATTAGATGGTACAATCCCCACAATCCAGGAGAAATTTTACATGTCTCTTGTTCATAAGCCAGGTTACACAGTTAGTCAGACATACACAGTCCTTGATTGCACTATTACATCTGTCTCTCTCACACACAGTCCAGGTTAGATTGTTAACCCTGTCAGACTAATTTAGGGTAGATGTTACATCTGTCTCACACTCACAGTCTAAAACAGACATCACACCTGTCTCATACTCATAATCCAGGTTAGACCAAAACGATTGTACAAAAAAATTAATAATAATAAATAAAACCCCCACTATTTTAGCACTTTTTCCTCAAGTCCCAAAGTCTGAAGATTAGATTATTTCAGCGGTGAAAGTTAATAACATCAAAGTGTCAGGAGAGAGTATTTTGTTGTTATAAATTAGGTATGACAAACGCCCCCACCAGCATCTCTCTCTCTCTCTCTCTCTCTCTCTCTCTTCTACTCAGATGTGAGTGTTTGCCTGGCCTATGTACCTTCCCACAGTGCTCAGCAGGGACTTCACCTCAGGTTGTGTCCCGTGGTGACGGAACACCTGGGAGGTGCTGCGATGTGTTTGAGTGCGTCAACGGTAGGTTCTGTTTTCTGTGTGTCTTAATTAGTGTTTATTTGTAGGTGCACTGGGAAGGTCATCTAGTCAGTGGGCAGAACCCTGTCACTGCTGCCATAGTGACCGGCCTCAGCTCAGACAGGATATTACCCACAAAACACACACAAAATACATACTTTTACTACTTGTGTTTCTCTTCCCTAAAAATCATTTTGCAGTGCTTTTAATGTTAATTGGAGGGAGTTTAATGACTTTAATAAACCCAAGAAGGGCAAATATGCAATTTGCATATTTAAGATATGCTTATTTAAATTAACATTCAGTTTAATTTGTATTTTGTAAGCTGTTATTTATATGAGCAAGAATTTTTGAATTTGAAGTTAGGTTAGGTTTTGACAAATGGAGAGCAAACACTTATACATCAAAATAAAGAAGCACAGTCTGGTAAATATGTTAATCTCTGCCCTTTACTAACGCATCGACAACATTGTTACGCTGCAAGTTTATAACTTCACGATTGTGATATCTTGCGTGGAATTGGTGGTACTAGAAAAAGAGGCTTAGAGTATACTTTAAGTATATGTTTGTGTGTGTGGAAGGAAGGAAAATGAGAGAAACCCGTGAGTGGATGGAATAACACATATCATTTACATATATTACAGATACCAAAATATGCACAGTACACATTGCCATACATCTGCAATTCCCCACTTTTGAAATGCTCTTGTGCACACAAACATAAACACACCCTGACAGTGCTCACTGACTAATAAAACCTGTGCAGAAAGAGAGAGCTTAACCCCACCGTCGCTGTGGGCAGAGCTGTGTGCAGGTGGTGGAGAACTCTCTCAGATGAAGAGACTGCAGGGGACAGGTGGACGGAAGCCACAGGAAATCAGCACCAAATCAAAGCTGGAAACATCAGCGTGCACCAGGCCGTATGTCGCGCATTGGGCCTTTTCCATATTCACGGATAGACAACCGCCGAGAGGAAGACAACAGAATCAAGGCTCCATGCAAACACAAAAGCTCAAGAGTGCCCTTTGAATAAAGGGACCCATGAAAACAATCCCACTTCTCCTCTAGTTATTTATTTCCTTCCTGCTTCACCCTATAACCAGGCCTAGGGCACACAATACATGAAAGACGAAGCAACAAAGAGTGAAAGAGTGCAACCCAAGGACTCGCTTTTGCATATTTGTCATTTGGGGAGTCACCTTCCTTCCAAGCATGTATGTATATAAAACAAGCAGGCACAAATAGCGGTGTGGTGTGAGGTGCCAGGTTGTGTGTCGTCTTCGCAGCGGGTGGTGAAATTAGCCTTAGGCTGATTTGAGAACAAAGCGCTGAGGCCGAAGAGCAGCGCGGGGAGCATCAAAGCTCTGAACAGAAATACAGGCTAATTGAACATCTGGCCACCGGTGGCTGTGTACAGTGTAGAGGCTGATCTCATATTCCACAGATGAGAGAGGTGGGGGAGAACGCGAAGGAGCAACAGGAAGAGAAAATGAACTCATCCCCTTGGATGGACAGAAATTGATTAATATTCAGAAGATATCACTCGCACGTCATTAGATGAGTGACCTTCTCAAGACTGTCATGACATGAACAAATTGACACAACAGATGAATACACTGCGGACGGGTGAGCGAAAACGGCCAATAGCCAATGCTAAAATTTCTCCTGTTTCATCTGTGGTTTACAAAAGGAGGAATTTTGAATAATATATCAGTCGCTCTTTTTCACAATGGCATTTTATGGAGACTTTCAAGCTTCAAATAGAATACAAACACACCATAGAAATATTACAAATTCCCATAATACTCACATGCTAAATTTCAAGTTTTCTGAAGTAGGGGTGTCACGATATATCACGATTTTTTTACTACATGATAACAATGTATTACGATATCTATAGAAATCTTGAAAAACAATCCCATTGCATACAAAAGGAACACTTAATGGCAGCCAGTTTAAAATAACTTCCTTCTGTGAACTTATGTTACTTCTTATCACAGAATGAGGCAGAAATTCTGTATATTTATAGATTTCAATATAGTATTCAATAGTCAATTGACCCTTTGCTGGGAGTCTGATTTACAGGCGATCTAACCAATCATAACGCTGAATCCACCGTTATGTCTGACAAAGCAGTCAGGGGAGTTAGCAGATTAACGTAGGTGGACTTGAACTTGAAAAATGGTGTGTACTGATGTCTTTTCATGGTTTAAAGGTGCTAAAGAAGTTGTTTTGTTTTATTACATTTTTGCAATATTAATTGAAACTGTCTTAACTAACTGATAAAAGACTATTTATTAGGTGCACTGAAAGTAATAATATTAATATACATCATCTGTGCACGAGGTAGGGCCTTAAAAACATCAGCCAATCATTTACGCGATCATTGCGTAAACAATTGGCCCTATGGTTGGTCAATCACTGCCGTGACGTTCCTTGTGACAGACGTGCGCAGCTGCGCTCTCCAGTAACTTTCCACACTCCACAGGCGCCGCATGCAATGTTTTTGTCAGGAGATAGGAGTAACAACTGCAGATTATGAGTTACCTGCGGTGAGTCTGACATAATGAATCCAAAAAACACGACACAGCGAATGCCGGTGGTAAACACTCGTGTTCCAGTACAAGTGTTTACGAGTTTTGGGAGGCGTTCCTTTGAAATTTCAAAAACTCAGTAACAGTCTTTGGATTCTCAAAGACGAAAAAATCCTCTCTATCACCTTTAAACAACATTCCTTCTGATGTTCATTCATGTTTATTTGATGTTATAAATGAACTAGTAGGAAGAGATGATCAGTTCACGAGCAGCTTGAATTGAGGTGCTACAGCGATCTGTCACGACACCACAAAATGGTATTTGTTTAAATTCCTTTTTCAAAAATTTGAAATTTGAGACTTTGTTTTATATCAAAAGTAACCTGCTCTGTCTTGTCTGTCTGCACATTGTCAGTGTCCTCTTTGCTCCGCGATGTATTTTTCACTGCATGAGAACATGATGTATGGCGTGAGAGTGGCATGGCTTGTCAGACATAGCAACAGTAACTATTGGGGGGGTGTCTTTGCGAACGGTCAATTGGCATTGCATCATAAATATTAACATAGCTTAAATGTTAATTTTCTGCATGTTTAATAAGTGAAAATGTCTCCATCTGCATTTTATTCAGCTACAGCGATAGCTGGATGTCTTTGCCCATATTCCTGGTATGTCATAAGTTTTATCAAAGTCCCTTTAAGACAAGTCATTTCACTCGGCAGCCATCTTTGAAACGGCATGCAATCTCTTTGAATGGGGAGACATCAAATTCTCCAAAACTGTTCGCCAACCTTATGATTAAATTTCATATTTGAAATCACCAATGAAATCTAACAACAACCGGCTCATAAATTAAGTTTCTAAACGCTCGAATCATGACAAAAAAAATATTTTTCAGGCTGGATCAAGCTAATGCGCATGCGCAGACCTAAATGCACGTCTTTTCGGAGGCGCGCGTCTGACTTTTTCTATAGAAACCGGTGACTCTAACGGCCGCCGAAGTGACGCGATGACTTTACCAGTCGGCGATTGGCTCTTATTTAGAAGGCGGGACTTATTGCGTGTTACACTTTCTCCCATTCAAAACGAGTGACACGTCTTGTGTTATTCTATAGTCTTTGGTTTTATTACTCCTACGAGTCTCACTTGTGGACTTTCTGCACGAGGGCACCCTCCTGTCGAGTATGAATGAAACATAAATTACACGTGAGTTTAGCACTCCATAATGCTCACATCGCCCTTTTTTGTGAAAAAAAATAAATAAATAAGAAAAAAATACTGCTTTCTAAAGATATTTGATATAAACATATGATAATCTGTAAGTTTTTATCCGAATAAGCACATTTTTGGAATAAAAGCCCAGAGGGATGTAAATACAATAAAACACAGAAAGGCATCAGCAGTTTAATGTAAAGTAGCAAAATAATTGCAACATATTCTCTGTACAGTGGCCAAATCCGCAAGACTAACATAGTGGGTGAACAGGTTGGTGGTTTTGCCCACTGTTCATTGGGAAGTCCTGCAGACTGGGGTGATTAACGAGTCATTTTCACGGAATCCAAAAATCTTCCACAATGGCAATCTAACTTTCTTGGAGTGTGGGTAGAGTGTCTCGTCTGTCACGACACCCTTATTCTGAAGTCTTTGTACAACAATCAGACGGAAATTAAAGTCGTAATTCACTGATAATCTTGATTATTAAGTGACAGTTCACTAATTCATGAACAAATCTTTCAGATGAATACTGTTCTCATGAACACCATGGGTGGATGTACAAAAGTGAGTTATTTAATGAATAATTATATTTTTTCTAGCCTTTTCGTCCCTCAAAGCTATCATATGACTTCAGAAGACTTTGAATATAAAAGTCATATTTTGGAGCGTGACAGCTCTCATTTACTTTCATTACACTGAAAGATAATGAGTGGCCAGTATATTTTTCAAAATTTCTCATTTTGTGAACTATCCCTTTAATTTGATTTAAATAATGCTGGGCTGCTGGAAACTGTCTCTATGAATCTTTAATTGGAAAAAGGAGCTGGCGTCTTTCACTTCTGCTCTCTATAATGTATGATAAGATTTATTCAATGCGGCATGCCTTAATGAGGATTCGAGTCTTATTAAATTCAGTTTATATTGTGTTTATTTGAAGTTTTTCCCTGTAGGTTTTGTCACATTGGCTCCTCGTGGACTATACCCTGCTGGAAATCTGTCTGTTCCAAACTGGTCATTAGCTGGTCCAAGATGATTAGATTAGTTTTGTTAGCCTTACTTTTGACTGTCAGCATAAACTCTGGTCCACACTGCAGCTACTAGACAAAGAACCACCTATTTAGACAGAAATATAACCACAATAATAAGCCGACATGAAAAAGCACATCAAATAATAAGTCTTGGGGGTGTTAATTAATTAAAACATTTGTACTAATTAATTGCACAGTGTTTTGGGGATTAATCATAATTAACCACAATCAAAATTAAACATCATTTAAAATCATATTTGTAAAATAAATTATCCTCAAACATGTCATATTTACACATATAAACAAAATATATTTTAAATTATATTTCTTTAATGGAATCACTTTACCAAGAGCGTAATATTGAGGCCAGAACTAAAGATACCTGTATGTATTAAAAAATAAATAAAGCATTTCAAAACCACCATTTTTAACATTTAATAGGCCTAAACTGTAAGTTTTTGTTTTTCCTTTATAATTAATCCTAAAACCATTTTCTAGGTAGGGTAGACAAAGTTTTTCATAAACACTTTTTTTTTAGGGTAGACAAAGTTTTTCATAAACACTTTTTTTATACTGCTTGAAACTGTCTTCAAATCCTGATAGCAATCAATAATAGAAGTTGTCTAGATATTTAAAAATGTACATATCTCTTCTGTAGAAGTCTTAAAACCAAAAAATGTTTGTCCTATCATTGCATTCAGTCTGAATGCAATGTCCTACCTCCCTGTCAACATATGTATTTCCATACCCGTATTTCCATGTAGACAGACAGTCACCGAATGCCACAAACAAACAGCAGCCGCTTTAACAGTTCCTCCTGAACCAGAACAACGAGCTTATGCTTCGTTCACTTCATAACTACCGTAATTCAGAGATGGCAAGCTGTGATGTTATATTCGGAGCGGTTCACGTCCTCAGACTTGGATTTATGACCTTTTATAGGGCTTTACACACTTGAAATAGTTAACCCTGGGTCATTCTAAACCCCGGGTAAAGGGAATCCTGGGTTATCCTACTTCATGTTTCACACTGCTCATAATTTCCCAGGGTTGACAATTAATCATGGGTATTCATAAGCTGATGTTTTACATTGTATACTCCTAAACCTGGGTTAACATTCTTATTTGCAATTGTCACGTTTTCTGTCAACATTTTACATTTTTCCTCTCAAACGCTGAATTTACTGTTTATATACAAATGCATGTGTCTGTGACCGTCCAAAGCAGGCAAATATGAATACGTGATTGGTTGTCTGTTGCTAAGCGTCTAGTCATAACATTCTAACACTGAATTTTTCATAATGTACAAGTTTGGCACTGCAATGCGGGGTTAAGACCGCAAAAGCAGTGCCAACCCTGCTCCGGGGCAGGGTTTCCTAACTCCGGGTAAAAAGCAGTGCTAACCCCTGCTTCTAAAATTTACAAGTGTAAAACGTTCCTTTACCCGGGGTAAAAGCGGTGTTTAGAACTACAATAACCCGGGGTTAAGCTGGGTGTGAAAAGCCCTTATGTCAACACTATCAACGCTGAAATGAATCTGCAGCAGTCAGGCAATGCAAGTCAGCTCTCTTTAAGTTTTTTACTTTCTTTATTATTGTAATGTTATGTGCTTTGAGACATGAAGTAATTTAACGCAGTCTTTCGTGACGCTTTGCAGACTCTGCTCTGGTTGCGCACGTTCCTGTGGTTTGGAGGAGGCGTGGTTTGGGAGAAGCTCTGAAGGGAGGGTGGAATCTAGCTTGCTATTGCTAGCCTCTCCAAAGTTGTCTACCCTACTTTAATCCAGCAGGTTAATGTAAATACAGGAAACGTTATCTAGGTAAAAAAGTTTTGAAGATTCAGATGAATATTTGAGTAGATCATCCATGCCATTCAGAACAAATTCATGGCTTGATGATTCTAGCAACAGCAGATGTCAGATAGACAGCATGCCATCTTTCTCTGCCAGTCTCTCACTCTTCAAGGTGCCCGCACACACTTCCAGAGGCAAGTGTTTGGGATGGCAAGGGAGCGAGCATTCTCAGACAGTGTTTGTGCACCACATTTCTCTCTCAGACAGTGATGTCACCCTTTTGGAGAGTAGATAAGAAGAAGGTCTGATTAGTGAGTGTATGTGTGCATCTAATCTAGAATGTTCCCACCCTGAGCTAATCGCAACTCCTTTCCGAAAGCATGAACTAACTTTGACCATGCCAAGGAATTTCTAGGATATTCAAGGTTGTTGTTTTTCTTGTGCTACTCCATGACTTGCACGTTTAAATGAAGGTGTTTAGCACTATTTGTTTACTCTGTAATTTTGCAGTTTTTTTCACTTGTCGCATTGATTGTCGACAACAACAACCCCACAGTTTTCTCCATAAAATTAGAATGTGTTGATCAGCAAGTGAATCTGCGAACATGTTGTTTGACCGCAGCGAAACAGGAGCCACTTTTGCATATGGAAGATTTGGTTTGTCATTAATGATATTTTTAGCCCCATAATTAGCTTTGTGCATCTTCACACATGAACTGGCGCACCTGTCAGCCCCCATTCATACAGCCCCACTGCTACGAGCCCCATCATTACGCTAATGTTTACCCAGGGAGCGGTTGTCATGGAGAAGGGCATGATTGGCAGTTTGCTCTAGCTGTTCAACCTAGGGATAGAAGGGCGATGTAATAAAGGTTAAAAGCACTGATTTTAGTCCAATGAGAAAGTGTTCTGGAGAAGCTTTATTGTGCTGTCGATGCTTAAGCGGTTAGCATAAGGATTAGCTCTGTACACACATGTTGTTCTGCCTCAAATGACGTATGGAAGAACAACGCACACACTTTCATAGGACACACAAGGATTAATCTGAAGTAGAATGCTTAAACAGCTGCTCATTCTTTCGAGAGATTATAATTGTCTCAGCCAGTATTTGACATAACATTTTGCAAGTTTAACTGCTGGTGTAAACATAACATTGATAAGGATAGAATAACACTCCCGTCTTTTTTTTTTTCTTTCCGCTTTGTCGGAAGAGGAAAGTGATTTTAAGGTAGGGGTAGAATAGGAGTCACCGAGGGCCCATTCACATAACGTGTGCGCTATGAAGCCTCTGATGATTGACAGGCCCTGTAGGCACTATTCTCTCCCTTTTATACTCGGCTCTTATTTATGTCTGCTCCAACACAGCAGCCGCTATCTTTCACAGATAAAAAATGTGAAAACATGCACACAAAAGCGCTGTCTTTTTTTGTTTTGTTTTGTTTCTTGACAACTTAGCCTTGATTTGCAGGTGTTGTGCAGTTGTAGTGATTTGCATGTCCAGAGCAGTGGCGGGTCCTGGCAGCCCAAGGCGCGACTGTGGAGCGGCGCGTTATCACATTATTTAGTCTGCCTCTCAGCAGCTGCAGCCAAAACAAGCTAGCCTGTAGCATGAGGGAGGGCTGAAAAACACCGGGAGGCAGCTCCTGTTGGGCTGTAGGACTGGAAGAGAAAAGAAATGTTGGATTGAGTCCTTCTAGAGAGGCATTCTCCTGCCCAAAACAGAAAAAGAAAAAACATCTCAAGCATCCGAGAGGATGATAACTGCAATCTCCTCAGCCTTCAAATTCTGTTTCTTCTTCATGGTTCAAATAGTTGTCTTCCCTTTTCTTAGTGTGAGACTAGCCTCGCATCCCTACTATATAGCAGATAAAATTTTGAAAATTTGAAAAAGAAACTTGGGTGTTTTTTTGTAAATTGAAAAAGTAATGTGTTACTTTACTAGTTACTTGAAAAAGTAATCTGATTACTTAACTCAAGTTACTTGTAATGCATTGTAATTGCGATTTTTACCTCAGTGTTGGGGTAATTACTTGCAAGTAACTTGAGTTACGTAATCAGATTACTTTCTCGGTTGCAAGGCTATCCGCGCAAAAAAAAAGTGACAAAGTAATGCAAAGTTTCGTAACCTTACATTGTTTCCTGTTGGGAAAAAGTAGCTTACTACTAAAGTTAGGAACTTACTACTAAAGTACTGTTTTGAAAACAGCTAAATTATTGTAATACAATCATTGATTTAGTTAGCTAAAACTATGTTAGCTTTAATTAGCTTCCAAGTTAGCTTTATTTAGTTAGCTATCCTGCCTGTATCATTTATGAAAAATAAGCTGCAATAGGTCATTTAAAGGTGCCCTAGAATTAAAAATTGAATTTATCTTGGCATAGTTGAATAACAAGAGTTCAGTACATGGAAATGACATACAGTGAGTCTCAAACTCCATTGTTTCCTCCTTCTTGTGTAAATCTCATTTTTTTAAAAGACCTCTGAAGAACAGGCAAATCTCAACATAACACTGACTGTTACGTAACAGTCGGGATCATTAATATGTATGACCCCAATATTTGCATATGCCAGCCCATGTTCAAGGCATTAGACAAGGGCAGCCAGTATTAACGTCTGGATCTGTGCACAGCTGAATCATCAGACTAGGTAAGCAAGCAAGGACAATAGCGAAAAATGGCAGATGGAGCAATAATAACTGACATGATCCATGATAACATGATATTTTTAGTGATATTTGTAAATTGTCTTTCCAAATGTTTCGTTAGCATGTTGCTAATGTACTGTTAAATGTGGTTAAAGTTACCATCATTTCTTACTGTATTCACGGAGACAAGAGCCGTCACTATTTTCATTATTAAACACTTGCAGTCTGTATAATTCATAAACACAACTTCATTCTTTATAAATCTCTCCAACAGTGTAGCATTAGCCATTAGCCACGGATCACAGCCTCAAACTCATTCAGAATCAAATGTAAACAATATAACAGTATACAATACTCACATAATCCGATGCATGCAGCATGCATGACGAAGACTTTGTAAAGATCCATTTTGAGGGTTATATTAGCTGTGTGAACTTTGTTTATGCACTGTTTAAGGCAAGCGCGAGCTCCGGGGGCGGAGAGCGCGCAATTTAAAGGGACCGCAACCTGAATCTGCGCATTTCTAATTATGCCCCAAAATAGGCAGTTAAAAAAATTAATTAAAACAAATCTATGGGGTATTTTGAGCTGAAACTTCACAGACACATTGAGGGGACACCTTAGACTTATATTACATCTTGTAAAAAAACATTCGATGGCACCTTTAAAAATCATCAACAGTTGTGATGCCAGAAGCATTAGCATATTTACAAATGTACATGTTAACTCTAATTCAGTATTTAGCAGTTTGGCCCAGAATGAGTGGCATTGTAAACTAGGTCTCATTTCACATGCAAAGAGGTTAGCCATTAATGACAGAGGTCATCTGCATATAGAAATCTTTAAATGTACAGTTGCAAAAACAACTTGTTTAAATGTGCTGCTGTTTTGGTAGCTGTTCAACCACACACCCTTTAGCCAAAACACTCCACAGACATGTCCTACCAGAAGATTTCAGAATCCAAATATTCTGGGAATGTCAGTTTACAGTTTTTGACTGTAAATGATACATTGATTTGTTCTTTTTTACTTCTAAAACTGTACAATTAACACCATTTTACTGTAAAATTACATGTCCAGTTAGATCTTTTACAATTTTTCCCTGTATATAGTACAGGAACTTACTGTTAGCCTTTTAACAGTTTTTTTCCATGTTTTTACAGTATTTTACAGTTAAAATTATACAAATTTTTTGCAGTTTCTGAACAAAAAGCCTGATCCGCCCTCTTGTCTCTTGTTTTGGTGTTTGCAGAGCCAAAAAAGCATTGTATGTGACACATAAACACAATTAATGTGCAAAATTCCAAAGCACTTTTAATTCTAAAGGTCGGAAATGAGTCTTATAAAACTAAATTATGGCTGTTTTTGGTGCATGAAACCTTAACCAACAATATAACTGGACTTCAGGGGGAAATAT
The DNA here is from genome assembly GCF_024489055.1 of Chanodichthys erythropterus. Classification (NCBI taxonomy): domain Eukaryota; kingdom Metazoa; phylum Chordata; class Actinopteri; order Cypriniformes; family Xenocyprididae; genus Chanodichthys; species Chanodichthys erythropterus. The sequence continues at coordinate 35,980,955 of NC_090238.1, read as the reverse complement.
AAAATGGTGCTGTAGTATACACTATGGCTCCTTTAAAGACCTGACGAGACTTAGTGTGTGGCGCCTAGCTTGGTGTTGAAAGACCGGCTGTGATTCTTCTGCTACGTTACATTTAGTGCACACCGGTCCGTGTTTAACCATGACCTCAAGCGGGAGGAATCTGCACAAGTACAAGTTTGCAACTGGAGGTGGGAGATTATGTAAATCCTCCATGTTAAGGTTAGCAGCTTTTGAACGGTAATAGACGTTGTTATTTTAGGTTGCACTTCGATGCTCTGTTTGGGAACTGTGAGACTGAGATGTGGAGGTGTTTTAATCTCTAGATGGAGAATTTCATTAGTTCCTACTGCCTCTTCACAATCCTGTCAAACTCTTAGAGTTAAATATAAATGGGCTCTTTTTCCTCCTGCTTCTGATGGCCTTTGTGTAATAAGAAATACTCTCTCTCCTCTCTCTCTCGCACAGGTAGTAGCCATTCTTAATTTGAACCCATACAGATGCGTAGAGGGTTGGGCAGTCATATAGATTACATAGTTGACTTTTGTCACTTACCTCATTTCGTCCAAACCCTGCTAGTGCCGTCATGCACTCTAACAATTCAGGTGGGGCCAGTTAACAGCTGTTGGCCTCGAGGCCTCAGAGGGAAGGGGACCTGTTGGATCGGTCTTGAGGCAGAGAAAACTAGGCTTTGGCGTCTCAGGGTAGTGTTTCCATGGTTACCGGTCTCTTCCACTAATTTACACTGAGGTATGGTGTTTCAAGATGAGAGAAAGAATCTCCTCTCCAGAAGATTTTATATTAGATAGTGCTTGTGTACAATGCTTTTTTACATTATTAAAATAGACCACATACTTAATTTCATTGTTGTGTGCTGATTTCTGGTGCAACATCTAAGGAATTATAAATCTACTTGTATTTTTGCTAATTTCATATGAAAACGTTTATACTACTTTCAAGGAAAGTTTTATGTTAACGAAAAATGCCATGTGGTGTAACTCTCCAATATAAAATAACAATTTCCTTGCACCTTATGAATTTTTAATTAGTTAATTATTAGTAGTTTTCTGGTGGGTTGACCCACACGACATTTTACAACCTGAACTAACCTTGCAGTGTCATAAAAAGGTCAAATTATCTGATATTTTTTAATAGAGATGTGCCGACATATCGGCCAATAATCAGTATCGGCCGATACAAGCAAATTTTCACAATTCCGGCTACTGTTTAAAAACAGCTGATAGTCAGGACTGATATACCCTGTCAATCAAAAGAGGGCAGGAAAAAGCACTGAATTTGCAATTTGTGTAAAGAAAATGCTAAGAAACTAGTTTGATGTTCAATATTAATAGTTATTATATTAATTATAACATTCAGAAAGTTAAGAAATATTAATTTACTCTTCAGAATTTAGTTATTGTATGTTAATATTAATTTGAGTATTGTGTTTGTTTATAACTGATACCAGTTACTCTGGACAAGTTGATGAAATGGAGAGAATAAAGTTTTTATTTGCATTTCTTTCAAAATATAATTAATTATTAATTATAATGAAATTATCCCCCAAACTATCGGTATCGTATCGGCAGATATCACTTTGAATAATTGGTATCAGTGGAGAAATTTAGTATCAGTGCATCTCTAATTTTTTAAGGTTTACTAATCCTGATGCAGATTGTACCACATAGCTTGGCAAAAAAAATCTGCTTGATTTATTTACTCTAAATGATAGATAATTATTATACAACTACTTAGTAATTGTATTACTGTAGTATTCTTGTCATTCTTTAATTATTTAAAATTGAGAACGTACATCATAGAAGAATATATGTATCTTTATATAAGCAAATTTAATTTGAACCTTTTTTTTTGATTGAACAAACAGAAATAAATGTGTAAAAATCTGTGCAAAGATTTCTTCAAGGCTAGAAGTGTCATAGGCTAGTGTAAAATGTGCTAATAAAAGAAACGGTCAAATCAACTTGTTTTTTTCGTAGTTCCTCTCACCTAACTTAATACGAAGCAAGTCACAAAGAGAGAAACGTTGACTCACCTCTGACACTCTGTGGCCAAAATACCGTGACTTTCAACAGAGATTGCTGTGATGGTGTGAAGTCAATTTTAAAGGTATTTCTCAAGGTTTTTTTGTGTCAAATTTAATTAAATCTGTTGCAGTCAACGATCAAAATTGCTAGAGAGGTAATGGACTCCTGTCACATTCTAAAGGTGTTGATAAAGACTTGAGAGGAGCTTGAGTCTCCAACTGGTACTGAACTCGATAACTTTTTGTGTTAGTAATCCAGCATTTCACGAGTTCATGTGCTCATATAATCTTAGTGTAAGTGGTAAACAGATTTGGCTTGCTGTCTGCTCGGAAAGGATATTCTACTCGAGCTCCGATTGCCCCCCTATAACAGGCAAAAATAGTACAAAAAGGAGGAGAAGGGGAGGAGGAGGGATGCCGAGAGAACTAACAACAGGAAGAGGTAAAATGCTGGTTTTATACCTTGGTATTAATTGGAAGATTAGATGAGCGTACTCCTCCTGAAATTATGTTTATTAACTTCACTCGTTGGGCTAAAGGCTCATTCACACCAAGAACTATAAAAGTAACTATAACAATAACTATATTTGCATCCACACCAACGAACAATAATGGTCTGTTTATTCTAAGCTCAAGCACTGCGGTTTCAGAATGTGTACAACATGTTTTTGCTGTTCTTGATGCATTTAACCAGCAGATGTCCTCAGCATGCTATGTTTCACATGAGTAGCTAGTGTAATCGATCTAATCTAACAGTGAATTTAGCTGACGAATCAATATCGTGGAATAAAAACAATGCCTAGTCTCTTTCATTGCAACTTCAAAGGAAGCAAGACAATGTTGTCAAAACTAGCGTTGGATATCTGAGGTAATTTTATGTTACACTGTTTGCTAGCCTGGCATAATGATCTCATCGTTAATATTTCCACCATTTATTCAGAGGGTTTGACCAATTGTTTTCCATATATCCATTTTCTTTAAAGTATCCTTGGAAAGGGGGTTTGACTTGTCAAACAGTGGTGGATTTTTCTGGACCTTGACGATTAACTTCTCCGCAATGTCGTCCACCATTTTAAATGCGCAAGCCCTTAAATTACAATGGATTCTGATTGGCTGTGAGTGTGAAAAAATTGTTCTGAATATGATCACAATGATATTGTTTCTCTATATTGTTATAGCTGTGGTGTGGACAGTGGTGTTCTTTTATATTTAGAATGATTTTTAGAACTATATCGTTATCTTTATAGTTATCGTTCTTGGTGTGAACGGGCCTTAATACACCTCCTGTATCCTTCTGCTCTGTCGGAACATCTCTCCAACTAACAGTTTAGTTTTTCAGCAGTGAAGAACATGCGTAAATGAGGGACACTCCATGCTATAGATCAACCCTGACCATCTCCAAAGATTTTTTAAAAAGTTTACCCAGACTTTGAATCAGCAGTTTCTTCCCTGACAGTGCCTTTAGGGGATTACAGCTCTGGGAAGAAATTCCAAATATTAAACAGAATTCATTCAAGTTTGTTCTCCCTACACGACGCCCAATCCCTAATGCCAGAGGATTCCGGAATAAGTCCAAGTCAAAGACTTTTCCATAAAACTATGAAGGAATTTGCTGCAGTTGTATAATCCTTTGTGATGGGTAAAGTCCCAAATCAAGGCAGCCAGTGGGCTGAGAAATGGAGCCACCAGCTCAAGCCTGACAAACTTTGCATATTTGTTCAACAACCAGCTTGTCCTACTGTGGTGAGAGAGGGATAAGCCCTAGAGCAGACACCAGCCCTCCATGAGCCTCAGCCAGCTGTTTACACACCAGCACTTATGGCTTGTCCTTCAAAAACGGAAATGCGGCAGGAAAGCCAGATTCTCCCTTTTACCATTTCTCTGCAGGGTTTTTTTCTCTCTCTCTCTTTAGTGAGGTCATAACAGCAGCAAAACAAATGGGGGCGAGCACGCTATCTGTTCTCCTACAAATCTTTCGTTACATCCAGGCGGCTTGGGTCGGGTTTTATCTTGAGAGTTTATGAGATGCAGCAGGGGTTGAAAGCAGCGGTTTTACATAAGCACTGAGACAAAACAGGGAAACGGGACATGCTTTGCACTTATCATGTCTGGGTCACCTCTAAAAGATTCAACACTGAATCTATCTGTGATGTGGCCACTTGTGTCATTTTTTAAGAATGACATCCATTGGGTGAGGCCATTGCACTGAACATCTGGGAAGGTCAGGAAGATGCTGACGTAAATATTACTCATGCCTCCACTAATTATTTACCTCAGCCACAGCGTCACCTGGCTGTGGCCACACCATTGCTCCAATGGGAAAAAGCACATTAGAAGCATTTGGTCATTAAGATAAATGATAAACGTTTATGCGATTAGTAGCAAAAACCACAAGATGCTACATTCCAGATTGTAGTTACAAAAAAAAAAAAAAACTTCCCACAAAATGGAGTTCCAAGTAAATGTATGAGTGGAAGCGAGTTCATATTCCCTTGCAATCACAATGCAAAGCAAGGTATATATAAACAGCAGTTTCACTCTTTCCACCATCCCAACTCCATATTTATTTCTATAATTAGGTCCAGAGGGATGATTTAGAGCTTGAGTCGAGTCTCAAGCGTGATCCCCTTCGTTGCAGAGATCAAGCCAATCCTGTTTACCGTTATTTCTTGCATAGACTATATTAATGTGAACTTCAGCAATCAGATTTTGTTAATGTTACTGTTTGTAAATAATAGTTAATTGGGTAGGAAATATGTAGGATAGGGGGAATTGGGTAGGAAATGGACATGATTGGGTGGTTAATTGAGTTGGGAATGGGAAGAATAATTCTGGTAGGATATGGGTTCAGGCAAAGGGAATTTGTAGGATATAAATGGAGAACTGGTTAGGGAATTGATAGTAAATGGAAGGGATCTGTGTTTGGGGAACTATTTTGAAACTGTAGCTTCCAGATCTAAAAGCTACATATTTAAAATAGTTAAAGGGGTAGTTCACCCAAAAATGCTTTCATTCTTTTAATTGTGTCTTGATTTATTCACCCTTATGTTGTTCCAAACTTGTTTTGCTCTTCTTTGACAGAATTGTAATTTTTGGGAGAACTATCCCTTTAAACTACAGTATGCTAATACCCTTAAAAAAGTACACAACAAAGTAGCTAACTATATACCAAAGCTATTTCATCTTTTTGAATATTGGTCAATGATGTGATGGGTAATTTTTTTGTCCAAAGGCCTTAATAATAATAAAAAACAAATATATGACATCCAAAGTATGTAAGGTAGTACAACTAGATCTCTTTTATTGAATCCAAAAGGTTTTAATTCTATTTTGCTACATATAAAGGCATTTTAAATATTTTGAAGTGTCAAAATGTCATTCGGTTTAACCGTCCAAAGGCCAATACAGCCATTTCATTTGTGTGTTAAAATACCTTAAAATGTAATAAATGTATATATTTTTATTCTGGCATGATTTTATAACATCATATATCAACATAGTGCAAAATAGTCTAAAAAATTATGTGTAGAAGTCGTTGCTTTGTTATGAGAAAGAATGCCCGTTAAAATGAATTTCATTGATGTCATTCGGAGTAACCAATATAAAGGGACCATTTTGGATCAAGTCATGAGGTCAATATTATGTGACAGGATGTGACATCATTCAGACATCTGCAAAGGATCACATGGTCATGAAGCAAAGTAACTAACTCTCTTTTAACTATTTGAAAATAATTCATGTTTTCACTTGCTCATATGCATTTCCCAGAACATCAAGTCATTTGGTACAACCGCTAATTATATCTCCATTATGATTTTTTTACACTTTTAAAAACCTTATTTGTCAATGACCCATATATTTAATTTTGCAAGTATTTATTTGGTAAAAATGAGGATCCTCAATTAGGAGTTGAAGTTAAAAAAAACAGAAATGTCCATTAAATCTGAAAGCATTTAAAAGACTCAGTGAGTCATTTTTTTAAACTATTCTCCGTTCACATGGATTTGAAAGAATCATTGAATCTTTTTTGAATCAGTTCGCCATTTGCAAGGACTCAAAAGAATTGTTGAATTGTTTTTGAACTAGTTAACTGTTCAGAAAAATTCCAAAGAATCAATCAACTGTTGGAAAGGATTTAAATTAATTGCTTAACCTTGTTTTAAATATTCACCATACAGAAGCACTCAAAACAATTGGTAAATACATTTTTAACTGATTCATCATTTGCAAGGAGTCAGTGAATCATTTTTGTAACAGATTCATTTACATTAACATAAACGAAGAAAAATAAGTCTTTGCAAAGTTATTCACAAAGATGTATTAACTTCCAAACATAAGAGTGAGTTTTTTTAGGCAAGTATGTTCGAATACTGCTTATTTTATTATTACTTTTAGTTAGCTCCTCCCAAACACAGGTAGGACATATTGATGTACTGCTGTTGTAATGACTAATCTGTTGTTATCTCCCATCTTGTATTTCACACTAAAAGCTGACCTCTTGATAACCTACTATTTCTCAGCTAATTGCTCAGATAGCACAAATCCAGTGCCTTCTGTTCCTGAAAAGTGTGTGATACACATTTAAACCTGTTACATCCACTATTTCATTTACAGCTCCGAATCCTTCTGCATATCCTTCTGGCATACTGTATCATTACGATCATACAACACAGACAACACCTGTTAATACAAGACACTTAACACAAGTACACCCATAGAGATCTCTCTTTTAATAGACATATTTACTCCACCTGTACAACTCCTTTTAGAATTTGATACTTTGACTGCTGTCTAATGGCAGGGGGTGATTTCTTTTATTACTTGGAGAAAAAATCTTTTGCGCATAGATTTTTTATTTTTTTTAACTGCTCTCATAGCAGTTACCCAAAGGAGAGTGATAGACCCAGGCAGACAGGGACAAAAACAAAAAAAAAGAAAAGAAAAGCTAATGTCTGTCTAGTGTTACAACCTCACAGTTGCCACACCAGATTATTGAGTGATTCATTGAGCCTCTACTAATTGACAAAATTATTCACTGGAATCAAAAAACCCTGTGCAGCATATTTGGCTGATCTTTCAACAGTTTAGCATGCAGAGATCATTTCCCATTTGGCTTTGGGTGCTTTTTGTTGGCTCCATGGTTTCTAATAATTCTTCTTTTAATAAATTGCTTTGATATTCTGTCGCTCTTTCATTTGAAAGATTTTTATGGAATGTTCCAAGGCCTCTTGTTTGTCATAGTCCGAGGCTCACTTCAGACGACTTGTGTCTGTCAACTATGTTGTGATCAGACGTGGCATGATTAAACATAAGCACAAGGAGAGGAAGTGGTACATATTTCCCAAATCAAACATGTTTTGGTGTTATAACCTAAGAATAACTGTCACTATGTGAAGGTTAATTATTAAATTAATAAAGTATTACTTACTAAACAATGCTTTTCAGTATTTTTCAATATTGCTCAAAACAAGATGTTTATCTAGTTTAAAGACTTTTTTTATTCACAAGAAGAAAGACCTATTCAGAGATATGCTTTTTGATTTACCTTGTTTGAAGGACATATATATTATAGCAATGATGGGGAAAATCACATGGGATGTTTAGCAAAAGTAATGTCCTTTCCAGTATGCAATTTATTCATCATCAATGCTCAACTCAAGCAAAATATCAGATTATGACCAAAGTTGTTTTTTTTTTTTTTTTAATTTATTACCAGTGTTGGAGAAAGTTACTTTTAAAAGCAATGCAATACAATATTGTGTTACTCCCTAACAGAAGTAACTAATTGTGTTACTTAGTTACTTTTTATAGAAAGTAATCCAGTACTTTTTCTCTGCTTGTTGGTTTTTTAATAAAAAAAAAAAACTCTATTCTTGGCAAATGTAAAGGCCCTTTTACACCAGAAATTAAAAGAATAAGCATCAGGCTGAAGGAAAAGCACTCCTATACAGCAGAGGGCGCAGCTCAAACAAACCTTTCAGCAAGTGTTGCCAAGTCTGCAGTTTGCCCATGGAATTGGGCTACTTTAACACTATTTTTCATGTCTGCGTGTTGAAGCGACCCTAAATAACATGATATTTAGCCCCTGAAATGCGAATGAAACCAGGGGGACCCCGACAAAAACATAGATTTTACCAACCATAAAGTGATTTTTACCAGGGAAACACAATTGGGCTAGTTGTGAGTAGCAATTGGACGGGTTTTGTTCTGGATTGAAGAAGAATAGGATGCAAGAGAAGAAAGTTCAACACTCTTACTTGAGCAATAAAAACATGCAATAAAAAATGAAACACAATTGTGATGTTTATCTAAAATTGTTTTTGCTTATTAGTGTGTATGAATTGGATCATCAAAGACATTGGTTAATAAAGTGAGATTAATCATTGCAGGTTTGCATATTAGTTTGCATTTTCACTGTTTTTTTTTTTTTTTTTAAAAAGTAACTCAAATATTTTGTTGTACATTTAAAAGTAATGCGTTATTTTTAACAAAGGAATCTGATTACGTAACTTACGTTACTTGTAATGCATTACTGTCTTTTATCCTTCTGAGACTGGGGTCGCGTGCCGGTGACGTTCATAAGCACTCACTCCATTCCCATGGCTCTCGGCCCCACCCTGCTTGTCACAGTGTTAATTTGTGTTAACTACAAATCTATGAGATAGTCAATCTAATAATTATACATTTTATATATATATATATATATATATATATATATATATATATATATATATATATATAAAGAGAGACAAGACAAAGATACTGATTAAGAACAGGATTTTTAGCAGTTCAGTGTCCTATTTTATAAGTGATAATTCTTTGTATGCAGTTTTGGAGCTTTTTTTCTGGAATACCGCATTAATATAAGTCATCAAAGTGTGAATATACGTAAAGATACTTAATTTTGGAGCAAAAAAAAAAAAAAAAGCAGGCCGTTCCCATTTACCAAAGTCTAGGCATTGTAATGTATGTGCTGAAAGGGGAATAGGGAATCTAGAGGTTGCCATGGCTGCTAAAAGCTCTCTCGGTCATAAATGCCCAACAGTTAGGTCCCTGCGTACCCCATAACTAACTATTCTTCTTGGTCCTATCATCAAGACCCTGTTTGTTTTGTTGTTCTGTCAGTCATATATGCGACAGCCTCTAATGCACTGTGTCCTGATTACTGTGTTTTGCAGAGACAAAGCCGGCCTGCACTTTCAACGGAGTGGAGTACCATGATGGGGACATGTTCAGGATGGACGCCTGTCGCTTCTGCCGCTGTCAGGGAGGGGTATCCGTGTGCTTTACAGCCCAGTGTGGAATCCTCCACTGTGAGCGCTACTACGTTCCTGATGGAGAGTGTTGTCCAGTCTGTGAAGGTTAGATGACCCTTGCATTAGCTAAGGAAACCTACAAGGAAATATTCCTGTTCTTCGTGCACTATTTGATAAGAGCATAAGCAGGCGTATTTGCACCTTTCTCCAAATGATACAAGCTGTCTTTAGCATTAGCCTTGTGCCTTAGGGCCTGTTTTGCATTTGCTGTTGATGCTCTGCCTGTAATTGAGGTGATTTTTGTGAATTTTAATGAATTTTAATGTCATCCAGGTTCAAAACTAGATTCTAATGCAATTATGACGTGACTAGTTTTTTTTATCTTATCAGAGGACATTGTGTGTTTTTACATTGCGTGATGGGGAAGATTCTATCGATTGGACGTTAAATTTGCAGGATAAATTCTTTGTGTGCTTGTATTCTAGCAATTCAATGAGCATCCAGGGCTAATTAGTTCAGGGAAACTGTTCATTGTTTTATTTTGCAGACAACCTGTAATAGGCTGCCAGGGAGCATGTAATTTCGATTGCTATGCTTCTCTTGTGGGCAGGTTGTGTTGTCCAATATATTACGTTTTGGAATTACCTTGCTACATTTTCCACTCATGATATATTTATCAGATTGTGGTCATGTTGAAATTAGTTTGCAAATGATTTTGCTGTTATGTAGTTAATTAAAGAGAAATTCCCCACTCCCCTGTAGCTTTCCTACTGAGAGGTTTACTGCGATGAATTAAACAAATGAAATCGGCCAACTAAAGTTTCATGGCTCACAGTAAATATAAGCCTGTCCAAATGCTGACTCATAGGCACCCTTGGCTTATGAAGGAGACAAATAATTTGAATTTAATCGTAAACCTTTTTGACTTCAAGGGTCCCCTGTGTCCACAACAATTTTCAAACGTTTCATGACATTTCCAGTTGTTCATGATGAAATATAAAAATATATTTTGTACTCACAATTTCCACCTGATAGAAAATTTTAGTATTTGCCATAACTATGAAATAGCCATGGAGTTAGAAGATTTTATCAATTTACATGACATCAATTTTAGGTCTAGAAATCACATTTTTACAATTAGACCAAAAAATTTGTAGTTGTTTAGCTTATTTTAATTCTTTTTCTGCCTTATTTTAAATTATTTTAAGTCATTTTGGGGCCCTTTTGGAAGTTTGCTGAGGCCCCCAAGTTGCGGTCACATTAGCAAAATTTCATGCCATTGCCAATAGGACTGGGACAATACATCTATTCTTTATTCGCGACACAATTATTCTATATCAATTCTGAAATTTTCCAAATGTATCGCAAATCGATTCTGAGCTTAGTTTTTAACAGCAGATGGCACTATGTGCTTCAGTACTCTGCCTGCTTCCAATTCCTTACACACACCAGTTAAACCTAAAATAATCATAAAGTTCGAAAAGGTTGAAGTGAATTACAAGGGTGTTCGCAGTAGGCTGTGTTTATATTAATCTTGTATCATAAAAAAAGCATTCTGACCCGACGTGCAAGTATATTTAACCACTTACATGGCTCAGCCGAACGCTCAAGAGCGCCATCTACTGTTAAAAACTAAGCTCAGAATAGATTAAATAGAGAGAATCGCAATACATTCGTAAAATATCAGAACTGATCCAGAATAATTCTTTCAAGAATTGAGAATGTATTGTCTCAGCTCTAATTGTCAATAGCCTATGTATGAAGCACAGGTCACATAGAAGTCACTTTCAAACCCAGCAGCTTCCTATTGGTCAACACGGCAAATTTGCGTGACCAACTTGAACTTGATGAAAATCTTTCACCCTTAAGCAAAAATCTATATTGCATGGATTTCTATTGAAATTACTCTTTTTCCATTGTGAAAATTTGCCAAATAACTGTAAATGTGACCTCATCATTAGAAATAATGTTCTGCTCTGTTTGCTAATGTATAAACACAGACCCTGCTGGAAAATCATCTCTGGGTTATGTATATAATGCAGTTCCCTGAGAATGGGAACGAGACACCGTGTCATAGTGTTGAGGCAATGGGAATGCCTTCTTGTCTGAGTCACGTGTAGTACACGCCCAGCTATTGGCCTAAAATGAAGTCAGTTGATGCGATGACGTGCGTAATTAATTCTATAAATTATAACCCAGTGAACCGGGTTATATACATAACCCAGAGATGTTCTATTTCTATGGTTATGGAGTTGACGCAATGGGAATGGGATTACCCATGCTGCCATACTGAGAGGATACCTGCATACAGTAGTAAAAGAAAGACCCCGAGAGGACTTGAGACTAGGGCTGGGCAATATGGCAAAAATGTAATCTATTACATTTTGATCAATAACAATCAATAATCTATTACATTTTGATCAATAACAATATATTTCAATATATAAATTGTTAATGCTGCCAGCTTTAAAAGAGTATCCCAACTATGACTGAAGCCACAAAAATTTAAGGGTTCATTAATTACATTTTGAAAAAGGATAGTTTATTAACAAAAACAGATTACACATTTGGCCTTAAAAAAATTAAGACAACTTACTAACTTAGTGTGTGACTTTTAATTATAAACAAGCCCAAAATACACCGGGACTCTTATTTTGATCCTTCAGATTCTTACAACCGTCTAAAACATTTTATATAAAGGCCATAAAGTAGACATTGTAATAATTCATCAACTTGAGTTCATTAGCAATCGCTTGGCATTGTCATTGATTGAGAAACACTTTGAAGCAGTCTGAAGCGCTGTTGTGAGAGCCTGTAGAATGCGCAACAGCGCCGCCTTGTGACATTGCAACATGCAGCGCTCTTTGTGAAATATCCATTGCATTTCTGCAGCGCACGTGGGAATGTCAGCGGGTGTAAACAGTTCTGACTCACACATAACAAGCAGGTACGAAACACTTAGGGTGAGGGGAGATTTTCCACTAGTTAATCAATCGCAGATGGTTTCATTATCTTGGCAAGATACAAAAGTATGAGAGGATAAAAATAATAAAAGCATAAATGTGTCTCCAAATATACTTGGGCGGCCGTTAATATACCTGGGCGACCCGCCCAAGTGTGGGAAGCACTGTGATGGAATACGTTGGTTGTGTTGCCAGTCTTGTTTTTCACCGTCCGACAACATATTTTACAGATCGTTTTAATCTGCGCCTGGTTGCTTTTCAAATAACCAAACCACTTCCATATAACTGAATTCATGCTTCCTTTTTTGTTGACAATTTCATCATTTTTGGATAATAGCTCAAGGTTAGTTTCACTTTCATCGCTGCTTCCACTCATTTTTGTCGTCCTTGTGTCGAGTTTGCTTTGCAAAGTGACGTAGGAAATTTAATTTGTTATTTGATGTGAACGTTAAAAGCTGCACACTGATTGGCTGTTGTCGCATATTTCTGCTGTATGATTGGCTCTTATATAAATCCATATAGAGTAAAAATGCCTAGAGCATATCATCGTTATCGACATATATTTTATCATGATTCGTTATGATGTAGTTTATTGGCACAGCCCTACCCATACCCTGGGGTTGAATCCACATCCACACTATAAAACCTGATGAATGTGTGTGGAGAGGACCAGCCTGCCGCAGCACAAACAGACACCCCTCTTGCTAGAGTCTTAGAAGCAGCAATACTTTGGGTAGAATGGGCCTAACTCCTAGAGGCGAAGCAACCCCATGAACATCATAGGCCCAGTGAGATGTAGTAAGCAGCGGAACTTCTGTTGCACCCTCCAAAGCAGACAAAAAGTTGATCAGATTTACGCCACTGGCCTGAGTGGTGGATCTAAACCCATAACTTATTAAGCCTCTCCTGCTCCTGAGTTTCAACAGTGTAGGAGAGAAGGCTTGAAGAAGGACAGGATGAAATGGTAAGAAGGCACCTTAGCGATGTAATCTGGCCTAGGGTGCAGTATTACCTTGACCAGTCCAGGGGCAAAATCCAGGCAGGAGGAGGCAACAGGCAACATTGCCTCTTTTTAGAGAGGTAATGACAATAAGCAAAGCTACCTTGAGAGTCAGAGGTTTCACAGAGGCTGACTCTAAGGGTTTGAAGGGAGCATCTGACAACCCCTTCCAATACAAGGGAGAGATCCCATGAGGGAACCCAGCGTCGCAGACCAGCTTCAGCCATCTACCAATGAATTTTCTAACATTTCTGAATTTGTTTTTTTTTTTTTTTTTTTAGAATATCTGTGTGAAAGGGGATAGTCAATAGTTGGTCCAAGTTAGTCCAAGCTGGTTATTAGATGGTGCAAGCTTGTATCTATCTTAAACCAGCAACAATCCAACCAAACTTAAGATGGTCAGGAACCATCTGCTACGTTCTACATCTGCAATGCTCTGAAACAGCTTAAACTTTTCAAACAGGGTGCACTGTACAGAATGTCAGTATTGATGTGTGGCAGGTATCATTCAATGTCTTTCTTCTCTCTTACCTTCTTCCTTATAGACCCCATCTACCCAGTCCTCAATTTAGCCGGCTGCTATGTGAATGGGCAGATCCTGGCTCACGGAGACCATTGGCGTGAGGACGACTGCACCTTCTGCCAGTGTGTGAGTGGAGACGCCCGCTGTGTGGCAGCTGCCTGTGGCCACAGCTGCCTCAATCCTGTCACTGTGCCTGGAGAGTGCTGCCCCGTGTGTGAGGGTAAGAACAAATGCACTTTTTGGATGTGGGTTATCATTGTGTTGTATCGTTCTAGGACCTGAAACACTCTATGCAAGTACATGAACAGGAATGTTTCTAGTTATGTGTCATTATGAAATGTGTCACAATCATGAAAGCATCATATTTATCACAATAGCCAGCATAAACTCTTCAATAGTTAGCTATAGACGGTGTAAACTATCTTCTATCGCCAGTTTCACTTTCAGGTCAAGTACTGTCATGGTGAAGTTACAGTTTAGTCTTGCTGAGTGTTACATTTTCTATTATATTTTATAAATGTGAGTTTTGCTAAGGTTACTAAGGTCCAAGTTTCTAAGGTGTGCTTTAATCACCTCACTACACTTCTAATACACTACACTACTACAACAATCCAAGTTTGGTTGAAAATGGATAAACCCAGCGATTGGGTTCTTTAACCCAGCGGTTGGGTTAAATGATTGTCCAACCTACTGGGCAGTTTTATTTAACTTAATTTTAAGCAAGCAATACAGTAATTTTTTAAACCCAACTTGGGTTGTTTGTAACCCAGCTTTTTTTAGAGTGTATGCAATTTATGGGTCATTCTGGATGTTTGCTAGAGTGTTGTACTGTAGGTCATCACTAGATTGATAGATTGTCCCTTACCGTCCCAAATCAAGTACTCTCTATGATAATCTGGCCCCTAGATATGGCATGAGTCCTTTCAGTGTAAATTACTATGCGCATATAATCAGCCAGGCGACAATCGCAAGTCATAGAATGAACCTCTAACATGAAATATGAACACTAATTCACTGTTATAACTCATTTGGGTCTGCGTCCAGGCCGAGACCTGAGTAAGTTGAATCCAGGTCAATGCCGAGTCCATGACAAGACCAAGACCATGAAAATATTAGACTTGAGACAGACTTTAAGACCAAGTCCAGTCTTGAGTACTACAACACTGAATTTATTATAGCAGTACTTGCCTTTGCAAACACTTCTATCTAAATATGGACTTATTTGTCTACAAAACGATGAGGACATCACAGTGAGTGACGGCTCAACAAATCAGTGAATTGTTTTTTGAACTGCTTCACTAAAATGAATTGGACTTCTGTGGCTGAGAGCGAGCACTTTCTCTGTATCCTCTTGATGTTCTCTAGTACTCTGAATGTTTTTGAGTTTCCATTCCAGTCACATACTGTATGTGTGAATAATCTACTAGACTGAGAGCAGTGCAGGCAGGTGCATACCTGGATCCCCAGCAACTCACTTCCAGCACAACCTAAACATCTCCATCGTCTCATATCTCAGGTCTATACGCGTTGTGTCTCCTTTACTGTCATGCAACACTGCACCAAAACCCTTCCTGTGGATTTCCCTCCATTAGACCTTGCTCCCTACCCTCACCAGCAGAGGAATATCATATCCTGCCTGCCAGTGTATTTTTCATACTGCTCACAGATCTGTAGCAGCTACCCCTGGGACTTCCACTCCCACTGCAGCTGGCTGGGTTTCCCCCTCAGTGTTTGTTGCAAGCGAGAGCTTCGTATCATTTTGTATCTCATCATAAGCTTTGATTAAGCACTGCAAGGTATGGACGCGCACTTCGGTATGCAGGAATGCAGGTCTGTTTGCCGGGGCGTGGACTACATTCTTGTAGAGAGGGTTTATAAAGGTTATTTCACACATGGGAAGAGGCGAGCGGGTGATAGATGAGTGGCAGGTATGTCGGATAATGAATTTCTCCCAGGATTGGCTGTGTGTCGACCAATGACATCATCCTTTTGAATAAAGCTGGAGAATATAGATTTTCTCACGTCTCTCTTTGCCGTCTAGATTTTCAAATCACAAAGTTACACGATATTCTTTTTATCCCCTGTTACTCACACAGGGACTGGGAAAGGAAAGCTTGTTCAGAGCGATTAATAATCTTATCAAGCCATCCTAAATGCCAGACAGACAAAATGTGTGAAGGAGGTTATGAAAAACCATACTAAACAACCACCATTTTTTGTGGCTGTGGAGGTGAGATTCCATCAACTGTCGTGTTGATTATGATCAATGCCGTTCCAGTGGAATTGAGTCACACTGGGGGTAATAGGATTCCTGTCTGTCTCATCTACCCTCTGCACCTTCAACCTCCTTCCAATTAAAGATCCAAGCAAATGAAGTATCCTTCTCTTGCTCCGGCTCAGTATATTGAGAGAAAACAATGCCTGGAGTGCTTTGTCTCATATGGTGCTTGCTAACAGCGAAGGCAAGCATTACTATGGCTCACACTCGGGGTTATGGATGTCAACAAATGTGCTACGGACATGAGTGATGCCTCAAATTGTGTGGCTTGTAGAGAAGCAGTTTCAAGGCAGTCTGACTTGCGGTTTTCACATGCCTTGTGAAGTACACAAAAACCTTTGCCATTTTTTAATTTAAAAAAGGGCATTTCAAATTGGATTCAAATTTCAACCTACGATGATAAAGTGTTTAACGTTTCAATTTTTTTTTCTAGAATAGATACTTTATTATGTTAGTGTTTCTATTCTGTTGCCAGGACCCTCATTTTCCGTCATGAAAATTTTCCCACCATTTTTTTTTTTTAACTCCTCCTAGTCCGTTGCTTCAATTTTCACAAAAATTAAACCAGATCATCTTCAGACCATGCTGACAAAAAGTTGTGCAATTCAAGGTGATTTGTCTAACCATTTTCAAAAAACATGCAAACGAGCTTGAGAAAATAGACATAAGGCTCTGTCTCCTCAATGCTTTATTGTATTCAGCACCACCTACTGGTCCGGAGATACAAAAAAATTATATTTTTGCTTATAATTTCTGAACGGTTTATCCAAAATACAGTAAAAGTGGTCTCATTAGATTTGGGATGTCATGCCAAGTAGAATAATATAATTTTTTTCCAGATCAGACATTTTGGATGACAGCCATTTTGAATTTTGTAGTAAAATGCTGTTTTTTTTAACGCATCATTATGAATCTCGGTATGGGTAATCGGCATGATACCCTGAAGTAGTCTGAAAAGTTTCGGACCAGCGCCACATAGTGGCAAAAAAAAGTATTGACATGCTTATAACTTTGGATGTGGTTGACCCATTTTCATGGGAGTCATCTCCTTGGATTCCTGAATCCTTGCTGAGTCCAATGATACCAACATTGTGATTCAGTATTTAAACAACATTTGTGAATATCTTAGAAACCGCTAGTCTGATCAAGACTGAAACGTAGGTTGCTGACTATACGCTTATGGACTATATGCTAAATTTGTATAGTAAGTGGCAAAAAAAATGCAATCAAAGTCATTGTGGGATTTTTTATTTGTTATATATAATTGTCTATAACTCTCAAAAGAAATGAGAGATTTTCACCAAATTTGGCACACTTATGTATGCGGGCACACTGAGGACACACACAAAAAGTGGAGTGACTGCGCCACTTGATTGCGCTATAATTGAACAAAACATGAAATTGGCTCTAACTGCAGAACTGTTGGTCTGATTGACTTCAAAATGAGCATGCAGTGTATTTGTCTCAGTTGCTATCATAGTCCATTATGACATTGTCTGCTGCTAGCTTCCTTGTTTGCTTTTGTTGTGCTTTGCCCCTTAATTGCTGCTTGCAGCTATATGTATTTATTATTATTTACTCACTCAGCAACTGCACAGCAAACAATACCCCAACATTCTGGCATACGTTTTGCTTACACCATTCACATCTTATTTAGAAAATAGCAAAATAATAATAATTATTATTATTATTATTATGCAGTGCACCTAATTCAGGATGCAAAGCGTCTGATATACGCCTGTAAAACTTGAGGTTGTTTGAGCTGGTTGAGGTAGAGAAGGACAGAGCAGTGGATGGACATAGAGTGACAGCAGCATGTCTGCAGACCTGTGCTGAGCAGAATGCTCACATTCACCCTTTTCAATTAATCTTTCATACGCCTTTCGGCCTGTGAAGCAATTAGAGGTTTAGATAGGTCTGCCTGACCGTGGAGAGCACTCACTTCGGTACTGAGGTGAAGTGAGGGGGTAGTGCACTATGGCTTTCCATACAAAGTTCTATACACACAATACCGCCGATGCATCTGAAACCACATCTCAAATACAGCGCTCTCTCTTTATTTGAATTCCCTCTCCCTCGCTCATTCTCCGGGCGGTGCAGAGGTAGATCAAAGGCAGTGTGTGTGCCTGCTCATCATTGCGGACTGCAGTGAAAGGTTAAGCACAGATAGACTACATGAATGTGAAAATATTCAAACGGTTTCAAAATCCTCCCACTGTGACGGCAAGGTGACTAACCGCTCAGTGCTTCATATGAATTCATCACTCCGTATTTTGCTACTTGGATGGTGTAGCTTAGTGGTTAAAGGGATAGGCACACAGAAATGACAATTCTGTCATCATTTACTCACCCTCATGCCGTTTAAATCGATATGTTATTCTTACTTCCGTGGAACACAAAAAGAGAAGTTTAGCAAATTGTCTCACAACATAAAAGCAGTTCATGGCCACATTTACAATTTCTACCACCGCACAAGTTAAAAAAAAAAAAAGAATTCAAAAAAAGTGAATTCAAGCTCCAGAAGTGACTGAAAGAGCACCTTAAAAGTGATCTTATATGTATTATGCACCATATTTCTGAAGTCTTCTGAAGTCATAAAATACCTTTGTGTGACAAACAGACAAACACTTAAATAACTGAAACTCATTTAAAGTCTTTAAAGGCCTTGATACACCAAACCAACATCAAAGAAGTTGACTGTGGTGTCGCCCAGGGTTGCCCGGTTTTCACAACAAAACCCACCCAACTGCTACTCAAAACTAGCCCGATCGCGTTTTGGTGGTCCCCCGCTAAAAATCGCATTCCAGGGGTCAAACCAGTGTTTTTGGCAGGGTTTCCTTGGTAAAATTAGTATTTCAGGGGCTTCATGTTATTTGGGGTCGCTTCAACCCACGGACATGAAAACAACCCACGGCAACAGTGTTAAAGTAGGCCAATTCCACGGGAAAACTTGTTGCTTCACTGTTTGCTTGATTTCGTCACCTCCATTCTTCTTCTTGTGCACTGGTTCGCTAAGCTGAACAGCCAATCAGAGTGATATATGTTAGTGTCACAGCCTTTACTCACACAAATGGCTTCAGAAGACTTGGAATATAGCATTTGAGATCATATGCACCACTTTTACTTAAATTGTGTGTTTTTTCGTAATTTTTAGTGAGCTATTCTTGTATCTGTTATGGCATCCAAAAGGTTGCAGGTTTGAATCCAGCAAGGAGCCATTCATTAACTGTTAACTTTGAGCCCTTGAGCAAGGCCCTAAGTTGCTGCAGGGCTATTTTCACTGTAATAAATACTGTATACTGTTGCTCTGGATAAAAGCATCAGCTAAATGCCAGTAGAGCAGCGGTATTACTAAAGGGTTGATATTTGGGCATCTGTTCTCCATGGCTACGATGTAATGTAAGCTCTTTAAATACATATTCCAGATTCAATACAAGTCAAGCTCTTTTGAAAGCAGCAGTGGCCTGTTCAGTAACTAAAGAAAACCATTTAGATACTTAAGATCATTTTGATAAAACAAACAAAAAACAGATTAAAGTAAATCACTTGCTGTGAATGTCCGCCTTGCACCATGGAAAGTTAAAAGCAGAAATATGCAGTTTTTGTTTTTTTATTTAAGTGTTGTACAAATTATTCAGTACAAAAATGTGAGTTATTTGAGCTATAAAGTTCTCAAAATTGTTATTTGAATTGTGGGACTCCGGTTTAATGTGAATGGATGTCTTTTACCAGTGCAATAACTGTGAATGGATAAATGATCCCTTTCGGCTTTATCAAGATAAACTTTCTGGGTATACTGTGTTTACATAGCCATTAATGGAGTTGAAAGATTGGTTATAACATTTTGAATTAGATATAAGGCATAAACAAGGTTAATAAATGATTTTGTGACACTAGTCTTATGTTAATACATGTATTATGCCAATATTTTCAAAAATAATGCCAAAAAAGTGCATTACATACTATTTACTTGTAAAAACCATTCATTAACTGTTAACTTTGAGCCCTTGAGCACGGCCCTAAGTTGACAAGTTTATAGTTAATAGTTTTGACAAGTTGAAGTTTTCTGTCACAGATGACATCTATAGAATGCAACTAATTTTGTACTCAGAACTTTAATGAATTTCTTTTGTCACAGATACAGTACTAAATGAATATGTTCAATGCCTTGTGTACGAAAAGGCTCCTATTCAATGCAGAACAACAAATTTATTTTGTCCATGACTCCTGTTTTGAAGTCACACACACAGTCCTGTTTTTGTTACCTTGGTGGTTCCATCCATAACAAAGCCCGTTGTCTCCTGCTGTCGGAGCCGGAGTGTCAGCAGCCTTTTGATAGCAGTACTGCAATCAAAAGTAAAGATTTTGATGATTTTTTTTTCTTGTCAGCTAAAGCAGAGAAAGGGCCATATGCATTCAGCAGAGCCATATGTGGCCCTATTAAAATATGGGAAATGGGGAAATAAAAGCCGCTGTAATGATGCCTGATATCCCCCTCGATAGAAGTCCTAAATAGCCATACCTGTTGGCAAGGTCTAGAGAACCCTGCTCTCGCTCTGCCTCGCATTTACATGTGGCATGTTACATGCAGCCATTTGGGAAGGTGATGAACGCATTCCAGAGCCGTTTCCCATCAATCTATGCTTTGCTTACATATTGCAATAGTACTGAAGGGTTAGCCTTTTTATATTCAGTATGTACTGTATATATTGTATGTATATCTTGATGCAGCAATGTATTTTTGAATTGCTTTATTACATTATTTGAATGATATCTGAAGGATCATATGACACTGAAGACTGGAGTACTGGTTGCTGAAAGTATATTTTTTAGTTATTTATTTATTTTATTTTTTTTACTTTCAGTTTTTCTTTAATTATCAGACCAGAACTGACCATATGCACATTTACTTCCTGGTTTACATTAAGCCAGTTTGTTCATTTCCGGTGAACTGCTAGCTGTCATTCTGTACTCACTGTACATCGACGCAAAACCATCAATGGTTGATTTTTTTAAAAGTTGTATTTATATTTTAATCCAGTTATCACGCTTGCCTAATTTGCAAATAAACCAGTTTTATGATTGCAATAAAGATGAAGCTAATGTGAACGTTTGAATAAGAAACACAGTGTCTGTAATTAGCATAGACTGTAAAAAAAATATGGACGTAGAGTCCGTGACGTCACCCATAGAGTTCTGAAGAGCTCAGCTTATTTGAAGAGCAAGAGTTTTGAAGCGAAAATGAGGCCGCTGCCATCTTAGCAACGCGTCACCGCACATCACTCCCGGATACCTGAAAATGGGCAAAGAGGCGGTACGTGGTAGTAGCCCATGTGACCGAAACCACGCCCACCTAGCTCGACGTGACCATGTTAGCAGGAACTATCTATCTTACTATCTAAAATATTAATAAAGATAACAAGCTATATCATTAGAAAGTTCTAAAGGTTTACTGTCAATCTACGGTTATTTTATTTTTTTTATTTTTTTTTAAAAAAGATATAGATGCTCCAACACCAGTAATTAATTTGTGTGGGGTGTGCGAATAACAACACAAAAAATCAAACAGAACTTCATACCTTTATAATGAAATAGAGATCGCGAGATGAATCCAATCCATGGCACTTGGATAAAATGTCCATTGCAAAACAAAAAACAGTACTTTTTGTCCACGAAAGCGTTAAATCCATGAAATATTGATATATTATCCATTGTTTGCATCACATTTCTTCTGAATGATCTGCTCTCCATCATCGTTCTTCAAGAAATAATGCAATCTGAGCAGTGTTTATGTTGTAAAACTGTCTGTGATCGTATATATCTCTCAAACAAATGAGCCCGTGTCCAAAGTATAGTTTTTCAAAATAGTGCAGCAGTTTTAGTTATAATATCCAAGCAGTGCTGTCAGAGTTTTATATCCTCCTGCTATTGTCATTGTAGTAAATCTCAGGAACTTTTAGCCAATGCCACGATCCAACAACGTGTGTTCTGTTTATCTTCCGCATGCGAGCACATGTACACAGATGCACATCAGTCTCGACTATTAATGCAGCAAGCCATATTTTATAATTGTATAAAAAAAAAGAGAGAAAAAAGCACAAATACGGCTGAGATGCCAAATTCACCTGCTGAAATTAGCTGCTGAGGTGACAGACAGCAGCAGCAATGCATCTGTCACTCAAGTGACCACGCCCTTAATTATGCAGAACTTTAAGGCTTAGTATAATTTAAACGGATGAGTTAGAAAAAAATTCACCCCCCTCAGAGTTGTCATGAAGGGCAAAATGATCAGTATAGACCAAAACCACAATTTGAACCAGGCTGTAAACATGTTTTTTTTTTTCTGCTGTAAACTTGGCCTTTTTAACATGGGACTCAATGAGATTCTGCTCCCTTTTGCAGCCTGTCCCTAGCGGCCAGTCGATGAATCGCAGTTTCAGTCACTTCCGTATTGGCTTCACGAGAAACTGCGGGAGGTTGCCGCTTGGTAATTAGACATGCACACGCAACATTTTTCCAGCACTTCAAATGTTATTTTTAATGTGATGATGACCAAAAACATTATTTGTTCATCCTTCTGAGATTGTCTCCATTTGTGAAACTGAACATTTCAAGATGTAGGAAATCCAGCGTTTGGTAAAAAACACATTATTTAAAAAAATAAAAAAAAACATTAATCACCACTATAACCAGCAGAAGGCAGCAGAGCAGCATTTATTTGCTCATATTAGCCATTTCCTGTAATAGTTTTTCACTCAGTTTTGCTTTTGAATAAATATTAAACATTATAAAATCACTAGGTTTAAGAATACATTCACAAAATCTCATGAAAAACAATAACTTTTCCTGTGAATGAATAAAAAGCTTGTGAAAACACACATTTTATTCAATGAATCTAACTAAAGTGCACAATAAATCTTTAATTTTCAGTTTGTTGACACTTGTTTCACACAAAAGTACAAAAGTGTGAAAATTGATGGTCGAAATAATTTTTGCCCAGGAGGAACACTGAGATATGTCTTTATTGTAAGTCGTCTTATGTTTGAATAACTACATTAACGCTAGGTCTGACTATTTAAGTGACTATATTCTGATTATAAACTAAGTATTCCACTATTGATGCTGTTAAAGCTACCTCAGGACATTGAAAATACTGATTGCAGAAGTTCTTAAGAACATATGGTCAACTGACTGTTAAATAACATTGAATACACTGTAAATATTCAATATACCACCCAGCACAAGCACTGGCGCATTTGTCACTGGCACTGTTTGGCACTGAATCCATCCCACCGCTGCTGGTGTGTGTCCATGTCCCGCCTCAGTCCTGCCACTGTCCTCTGGGCCCTGTTGGACACAGCCCTGACTCTATCCCCCTGGTCCCAGGACAGCTTAATTTAGCTCATTTGCCAGCTGCCCTGCACTCTGTGCATTTTTATTTCCTAATTATTATTTGTTAGAAGACCTCATTTCCTCAAGGTGACACCCTCTCCCTGTCAGAAGCAAGTTATTGTACCAGACGCAGCATGTGTAATTAAGCAAATGAAAGCTGTCAGGCTGGGTTCAACCCCCAAAGATCGCACATCACGTTTTGAAGCAAAGCCCACAGCCATTATTGCTTTGCACTGGTATTAGTCCACATTAAATATACTTAAATGTGTGCCTTCAGTTTCACATTCAATTCACTTGTTTATTTCTAGCAGTCTTTGAATATGAGCATGATCTGTTTGTTGTCGGGCCACATAGGAAGAAACAAAACTTGGCACAAACGCTGTCATGGCTTCAAATGTTACAGTAGTGTTAATGAAACAGCGTGCGTTAATGAAGAGGAAAAATAGGGTGCTGGGGTTTGTTTCGCCTCAGGTTTCTATTTATCACTGAGAGCTCGTTTTTAATTTAATAACTGTATGTCCTTACAGTTGAGACAAATTGGAAAGAGAAAAGTAGCAACTGTTAATCATTCGTCGCCATTATGTGATCAGGTTTAATAAAAAATAAAGGCTTTTGAGAATTATAGACTGTAGATTTTAAGACCCAGTGTTTCCTTGAGAATGTGTTTTTATAGCACCAAGTGGTTCAGCCCTCTACCCAACTGGTCCAAACAATATTTTTTGGAATTATTTAGCATTATTTTTTGTTGGGGTATGTTAGATTTTTTGGTAACACTATTTCGATGGTCGTTCAAAAATAGTCTTTAGAATCTTTAGAATGTCTAAAGCAGACAATCAAAATAAAGTGTTACCAGATTTTTTTTAAATTGTTTTTACAAGTCTATGTTCACCAAGGCTGCATTTATTAGGGGAAAAAATCACTGGTAGTGTATATTTAACCTATTGGTATACATTTAATTTAATGTTTAAGTTTTTTTTTACACAAAAAAAAAAAACTTAAACTGTGTATCTTAAACTACACAGAATCATATGAACAGTAATGATACTGTTTTTGTTTTTTTTTAAAGTGTCTGAATGTAATGACTTGACAAATTCAGTGAGTTTATTCAATGAAGGATTTGTCAGACCCTTTCAGTCCGATAACTTGTTTGTTTGCGAGTCTTTCTGTGCGAGTCATTTGTTGGTAAATCAGATTAGACTAGTCATGCTGTATGTTTGTTTTTGATTGTATCCAGTGAACATGCAGTAGAAAGATGTGTTGTCTTGGCTTTATTTTGCAGTGCAGTCTTTTTATTTTTTCACACATTCAATTCAGACCACAACTAGTAGCTCTTTGCATACTGATTTCTTTTGCATTGGCACTGTAGAATCAGTAACAGCGGACCACAAAAGCTAGCTTCTGCTAGACCGTCTATCCAACTTACAAAGAAAGTGTAAACTGGCAAGCTTTTTCCGTAAGTTGAATAGGGAAGGCATAGGAAGTACCATAAGTGGTCTGGCGGAAGCTAGATATTTTGCTTCATAACTTGCTTCGGGATAATAAAGGACTTTATTAAACCCTCCCAGAGCCATGTGAAGTATGTTTATGATGGATGGATGTGGATGGACTCCCACTCACTGCCATTATAAAGCTCGGATGCATCAGGACATTTATTAAAAGTCCTGTTTTTCGTGTTTTTTTGAAGCTTTGATTGTGTTTATAGTGTGCAATATAACATGTGTTCATGTTTCGCGTGTAAAAAACAGTATTTTTCACATAATTTACTTATCTGTATACCGCTGTTTCCACTGTCATAAAAACGGGCTGATGACTTCCTTGTTCTATGAAGTCCCTCCTTCAGAAATACGTAACGAGTTCTGATTGTGCCAGCGGTTCCTGTGTTGTGATTCGACAGCAGCTTAGCAAACCTTGCCGAGAAAGGTCACGCCTCTTACTATAACGTGGAGATGCACGCGCTCAGTGTTATTGTAAACATGTCTTTAATTTTACCCTATCAACTTGAGCCGGAATCAGACCCGGTGATTGGACTGCGGGATGAAAATAACAGCGTTTCGACGACATGGCGACAAACACACTCTACAAACGCAACTCTTGTGTATTCCTGTGGGCGGAGGTTAGTCAAAAAACTGTTTTAGTGACGTCATTAAAGAAGGAAGTAGAGGGATGTAGTCCAAACTGGCCGTTCGATGTAGGCGACTTCTGTTAAATAAAATATCTCGCTTGGCATTGAACTTTGAGCTTTAAAATTTCACAGATTTTATTTATACTCTAACAACAACATTACACACTAACTAAAGTTTGAAACATGGGATCACGAAGAACGGGACCTTTAATATTTGTCCGATTGTGTTCAGCAGAAAGAAGAAAGTCATATACACCTAGGATGGCTTGAGGGTGAGTAAAGCTTGGGGTAGTTTTTGTTTTTAAAGTGAACTAATCCTTTAAGCAGACATTCTACTACTATTGGAGAAGGTTGTTTTTCATCAACTCTTCTCCTTCTTAAAAAATAACAATATATTTGATAGGTTTTAGCCTGGGTTCAAGGCTCAGTGTAGTACAGAATCTGCTCCTTTGAAAGTGATAAATGATTTGTTATTAGCTGTTAAGAAAATGTGCTGTTTTGGTTCTTTTGGATCTAAGTGCGGCTTTTGACACTATTGATCACTCTATTCTATTGAAACGTTTAGAGCAGTATGTTGCCTTAAATTGGTTCTCATCATACCTTAAAGGGAGATCTTTTTCTGTATACTTCTTGCTGCTTGCACGTGTGGTGTACCACAGGGTTCCGTCTTAGGCCCTGTAATATTTTTGATTAGCTTGCATTGGTTTCCTATTGAATTTATAATTCAGTTTAAGGTACTGTTGTTTGCATACAAGTCCCTGGTAGGTTTGGCACCATCCTGCCTGTCTGATCTTCTGTCCTACCATCAGACCCAATAAGCCTTTAAGGTCATCAAATACTTTGTTGTTGTTGGTACCAATGGCACGCTTGAAAGTCGAGGGGAATCGTGCATTTTCAGTGGCGGCACCCAGATTATGGCTTTATTAAATGGGCTATAGAAATCAATAAAACTAAACTAAACTAATACTCTAAAGAGAGTTCATTGACATGTTGTTTCAAATTTAGTAGAATGTCTAAAGTGGACCATCGAAATAAAGTGTTACAGTTTTTTATTCACACTTCCCTTTTCCATACATTAAAAAAGACACTGTCGAGCTCTAATAACAAATTTACTCCTAAAACTCAGGCCATGACAACTGTATGAAAGGTACTTTACTGAACAACTAGTTATTAATGCAATGACAGCACTCTCTTTTGGCCACTGGCAGCTCATGTGTCTCTTCACCATGTGCGGTTCAAGCAAATCAAAAGAGGTACGTGTCTTGACTCACTTGCAAATTCTGACAAGTCTGTCTCTCTCCACCGCAGTGTCTCCCACCAGCCGTGCGGTCCAGGGTCAGCCCACCAGAGACAGCATGCTGTTTAAAAGAGCAGCTTAATGAGCATAAACAAAACACAGTGGGTCTGCTTCTCTAATAATTGCATACAAGTAGCACACGCTTATACATTTGTTCTCGTCCTCGTTCTAAAGCTAATGATTCCCGATTATTCTTTACGAGGAAGCGTGTGCCTGCGGTTACTAATTAGCATAATACACGGCCAAACAGTTTCCATATATTGCAATTTTCAAAGAGAGCACACACAGCAGAATCTTTGTGTAAAAGACATGTGAATTTTCATTCTTTTGTGTGAACTGTCCCTTTAAGATGGATCCTCTGTTGTTAGTCAAATAAAAATGAAAAGCAGACTCGTGTTTGCTTATATACTTCAACATGAAATTGTTTTCCTATGCCTTCAAAGCTGCAAGAACCAAGAGAGAAGCTGATTGGATGATCTATTTGACAGGCACAAACCAATCAATTCAGTCAGTAATTTCAGCATGTACTACAAGCATTCAGGTTTTGCAGGAGTGGCGAATTATAGATTCTCGTCGCACTCTGAAAAAGTCAATTTCCAGTGATGATGGTTCATTTCTGGACTGCTGCCAAAATCAACTGTATTTGTAGTCATGAAGGCTTTTATCCATTTTAGACCTTGACAACTTTATCTATCATCTCTTTCTTTCCGACTGTCCGTCATTTCCCAACTTTTTCAGAATGTAATATAACATTCGATCGGAGGGATCGAGATCAAATAGAAACTTGTCAGAGGTGTCATAACCTAAATGGAAAAATGTTTTACGTGCCATTTATACATACGTTGAGCCTCTATATTAAACAGCTCTTTAATCTAATATTTTATTCAGTCTAATCAATTATAACCAAGTGGGATTTTTATTAGACTGAGATATCATTTTTTTACATCTAAGTAAGGGATTGTTCACCCAAAATTCAGTTTTATTCAGTGTTGTTTCTATTATTAAATGTACACTATGTAATGTTTGGCCTTCTAGCAGTTAAAAACGAAACTACATGCGTTTTGCATGAAATAACATTGAAAATCTATTTTTGTCTTTTTTATTTGTAGGAAAGGTCACAAATTCTCATGAAAAACAAAAACTTTTCTTCAAATTGCGAATGAAATTACACATTAAAGAGTGCTTCCTTTATAATCACTGAAGCTGTCAGTTCAGCGCAAACTCACGCAAACTCCTGTTTTAATCAATGAATCTGACTAAATTTCACAATAAATATTTTATTTAAATCATGTCTCCTCTTTGTTATAATTAGAATATTTGTGCATGTATAAATCTTGCGCTAACATAAACAAATACAGCGTTTTAAGAGAAACTGAGGTAACAAACACCTCTGATTGGTTTTTATTTTCAACAGAAATGGCTGTGATTGGCTACCATACTCAACGCGGCAAAATCACGTTGTAAATAGACACATTTTCAGCACCATTATACTTATATAACAACTAGATCGCTTTAATTTACTTACTTTTCTCTTTTATTAAATAATTACAAATTATATGTTACACAAAGTAATACAACTCCATTAATTCTGCAATAAATATATTACTTTGCATTGACCTCAAAGTAGCCGGAGCAACTTTTCTCTATTTACAGATATGACAAGACACACAAGGGCGAGTGACGCATGTACGCAATTTCCCATGATAACCATCTTTCCTGGTCTAAAATATAATAGGCTTACCATAGTGAATCAGGGTAAGACAAAAACACTTTTTGGAAGAAGGATTGATGATTTTTTTGACCCATTATTTAAATTAAGTGTATCTTTAACTAAAACTGAAACTATGAAAATCATTTTCATAATTAAAAGAAATGTTTAATATAGGTTAAAATAACAAATATTAGGTGAAAAACTTAAACTTAAAAAAAGATTTGTCAACTAACTGAAATAAAATAAGTTGAAGTTGAAGTACTAAAATTAATAAAATTGAAAATGCAATAAAAATAAAGCAACATAGAAATATTTAAAATAAGAATTAATAAAAAAGACAACCTGAAATATAACTGAAAATATAAATGTAAAAGTTAATTTGACATACTATAAATAATACTCAAATAACACCGGTTTTATTAAATTGAAAAAATGTATATGTCAGGATATTCTTCAAAAATTCTCCTGTGTTCCATAAACCAGCCTGCGGAAGAGGCTGGATGATAAATGATGGCAAGATTTTTGTTTATGTGTGAACTATCCTTTTAACTGAAACTAAAAGAAAGTCGGTGGAAAATTGTGTTTGACTCCCATGACTCATAAGCGCAGTCCCGTTTGAGCCCCTACGATCCCCTTATTCTTTCTCTGTGTGTTTAACTCTCTGACTTAGTCAAGAGTGACTCATATCCTCTGGGGGAATTTTTTTTGCTTTCCAGAGCCCACCTACATCACGATGGCGCCCCCTGCCTGCAGCTCACTGGACAACTGCACGCTGGTGGACAAGAGCTGCCCGTACGGCTTCCGGCTGGACTCCATCGGCTGTAGGACATGCAGCTGCAAGACACGTAAGTGAGCTGTGTGACGTCACTGGAGAGGTGCTTCATCTTCCTCACACCGTACAGACGCTGTCAGGCGGTCTTTAGCAGTTTTCTCTCCAGACACTGACTGGCTTTAGCAGAGATGTTTATGAGGATGAACACTGAAGGGCAGATGGATTAAAGGATTGTTTTTACGCTAAGGTAGACTGGGTGAATCTAAGTCTGACAAATGTCAAAGGAAAAAGATAATAATACTGGTTTTAATGATTTAGGGTGGGACCACAAGCTTTGTTGTAGATTATAAATATTCTATTGTAAGATATACATTACTAGGAAAACGTTTGGATGCACTTGACTGATTTGTTTCTCACAAACGGAATATGCTTGATATCTTATTATACACAATGTCAAGATATAATATAACATAAAATAGTATTGTATAATGTAGTTGGTTGCATCTCAAAGCATAAAATAAAAAAAAAAATAATGGATGAGTTTAAGATAGTGAAGGAAAATTATATTATATTATATTATATTATATTATATTATATTATATTATATTATATTATATTATATTATATTATATTATATTATATTATATTATATTATATTATAATGTGTTTAGTACATACAGGGCATTAGAATCTTTCTTTTTGTATTTATGTATGTTGCCTTTCTCATGTAGGGGAGTGTGGGGTAAGATGAGCCATTTTTACTTATGTTGTTCTCAAGATGGGAAATGTGGCAGGAGTACAATGAAAGTATCTATGGCTTCTTTTTTTTTTTTTTTTTTTAAAGTGTTCCTGTGGCTCAGTTTGCCCCAGGTTAGGGGTAAGTTGATCCGAGTCAGTGGGTAAGTTGCACCACCTGGGTGTAAACTGACCATCTAACTGAATTCGAATCAAACCCGTGTGAATTTTAAAGATAATTTACCTCTTTTAAAAGCTAATTTAATAACCCAGTTTCCCTTTACAAATCGTTATATTTCTTTTCTTAAAGCTAACTTAAACAACATAAAACCAACAAAATCAAGTTTAAATTTCAATATCTTTAATTGTTTGCATTTCTGGAACAATATGTTGAACACCAAAGTTGTAACCGTCCCAAAAACAGACTAAACAGAGAGTTTGTTGAGTAAAATTAAATATAAACTGAAAAAATGTCACTCAAACTAATAAATATTTTAGTCAAAAGATTCTTGGCATGGTAGTTTCTCTGCAATGTCAAACATGTTAGGTCATTAGGTACTGAACGTGGAAAGATATATGATTATAATCTGGTGAAAAGCATCTTCTGGTTCTTATAAGAGAAGGATTTGGTGTACTTTGGTGTAATTTCACTACAGTGCCTTATGGTGGGTTATTTAAAATGCTGGCCCAATTTACCCCACAGCGTTTGGCCCGCTTTGCCCCAGAGCTGCCATTTTGGGAGGGAAAACTAGCTAGCTTACCAATTAAGGCTAATATTTAGCTAAATGATCTGCATGATTTCCAAAATATAAGGTCACATGACAATAAAAATGCTGGGTTAAAAACAACCCAAGTTGGGTTGAAAATGGACAAACCCAGCGATTGGGTTGTTTTAACCCAGCGGTTGAGTTAAATGTTTGCCCAACCTGCTGGGTAGTTTTATTTAAACCAACTATTGTTTAAAAATTGCTATATGGCTAGCTTAAAATGAACCCAAAATAGTTGGGAAATTAAAAACCAGATGCAATTAGAGACAACAATAATAGACAAAAGGTTTATTAATAAGCTTTAATATTTTATTAACATAAACTTAATAGTTTAATAGTTTATTAATATAAATTTATTAATAAGCAATTTAATAAATGTTTATTGTTTAATTATTATTCATTGAACATTAATAAATGTTCATTTCCAACATACTTTGGGTTAATTTTAATTAAGCAATACAGTAATTTTTAAACAATAGTTGAGTTAAATAAAACTACCCAGCAGGTTGGGCAAACATTTAACCCAACCGCTGGGTTAAAACAACCCAATTGCTGGGTTTGTCCATTTTCAACCCAACTTGGGTTGTTTTTAACCCAGCATTTTTTAGAGTGTACAGTTGCAAAGATAGATGAAGATGGGTCAACTTACCCACTGGCTCATCTTACCCTATTCTTCCCCTGTGTGTTAATCTTAAAGTGTGTAATTAAAGTCTTAAGCTGTGATTAATTGTTCTCTGCTGTGTTTTTCTTCTAACCTTCAGGAGAAGAGTTGTGCAGTGGTCTAATTGCCAGCTGCTCTCTAAAATGCCCTTTTGGCTTCCAGACTGACATTCACGGCTGTGATGTTTGCCAGTGTCGCCCACGTCACAAGAAGTGCAAGGCTGTGGCCTGTGCCAAAGAATGCCCATTCGGCTACATGTAAGAAAACAGTAAACTGATACAGAGAAGAAGTGCAGTTTCTGATAAACATTCACTGTTACCTGTACGGCAAATGGTCAAATGTCTGCTAACTTAAAGCTCTTCAAGTTCTGTCCACACTGGTCCTGGGGGACTGTCCCATTAGTTTCGATAAAAGTTCAAGGAATTGTAGTATAAAAACACTTCTTTACAAGTCTTAAAAACAAGTCTCCACTTCACTGAGGTAATAATATAGTTCCATAAAATTCCAGACAGTTGTTATCTTTCATTATATGTCATTTCTACTAATGATTTTCTAAACTATCAGGACAGGCAGCAGTCATTAGTTGTCACAAACTGAAGCGAATCCCACACTGTTCCTAAAACGGTCTGGAGATATTGTGAATGACAAAATGATCCCCTACGCTATGCTTTGCTTGTTTGTGCCCGACTGCAAGTTTAGAGCTGACAGCTAATTAGGGCCGGCTCAGATCAGCGTCTCTGATTGTGGCGCGTAAAGGATGAGCTGCGATAGCGAAGCTGAACACCTAATCTGCACAACACCATGTCTTGACACCACTGCGAATAAACACTGCTGTTCCACGTCTGCAAAAAAAACCTGCTCCAATTACACAGGCAGATTGCTGAGCCAATTTGTAAAAACTTTTGTGGAGCTTCGCAGTCGGCAGGTTAAAGAGACACCTTGTGACAAAATGGAGATGAGAAAGAAGAGAAAAGTGCAAGAAAGTATGTGCGACTTCTTTCAGTGACTCTGATTGTCAGGGTTTTTTTTTCATGCTTTCTATTCATATGATAGTGAAGATAAAAACAGGGAAAGGGATTGGGAACTGTGGCGAGTGCATTTAAACAAAAAAACCTCACATGAGCACCTCCATTCAATGATGTGTCGGAGCATGTGTGCTAAATGCTAGGTAAATCTCAGTTTTTTTTAGTATATAATGTTAAAGGATGTTGATTAAAAAAAATGTTACAGCACTGTTGCGCTTCTGACATCCCTGACCCATTCCACCCTCTCTTTCCTACTGAATGGTTTTACAGGTGGAGTACACTGACATTTTTTCCAACTCATCTTTTCTGACTGCATTTGGCTAGGGTCAGTGTCACTACTGGTAGCATGAGGCGATGCCTGGACCTTACAGAGGTTGCACAGGCAGCTCAACTCCTCCAGGATGGCACATCAATATGTGCCATTGCCAGAAGGTTTGTCTCAAGAGCATGGAGGAGATTCCAGGAGACAGGCAGTTACTCTAGGAGAGCTGGAGAGGGCCGTAGAAGGTCCTTAACCGATCAGAATTACCGGTATCAGGATGAGCACTGCCAGAACCCTACAAAATGACCTCCAGCAGGCCACTGGTGTGAATGTCTCTGACCAAACAATCAGAAACAGACTTCATGAGGGTGGCCTGAGGGCCCGATGTCCTCTAGTGGGCCCTGTGCTCACTGCCTGACACTGTGGAGCTCGAATGGCATTTGCCGTTGAACACCAGAATTGGCTGGTCCGCCACTGGTGCTCTGTGCTTTTCACAGATGAGAGCAGGTTCACCCTGAGCATGTGAAAGATGTGAAAGGGTCTGGAGAAGCTATGTTATGCTGCCTGTAACGTTGTTCAGCATGACCGGTTTGGTGTTGGGTCAGTAATGGTCTGGGGAGGCATATCCATGGAGGGACGCACAGACCTCTACAGGCTAGACAATGGCACCCTGACTGCCATTAGGTATCGGGATGAAATCCTTGGACCCATTGTCAGACCCTACACTGGTGCAGTGGGCACCGAGTTCCTCCTGGTGCACGGCCTCATGTGGCGAGAGTATGCAGGCAGTTTCTGGAGGATGAAGGAATTGATACCACTGAATGCCCCCCATTCTCACCTGACCTAAATCCAATAGAACACCTCTGGGACATTATGTTTCGGTCCATCCGACGCCGCCATGTTGCACCTCAGACTGTCCAGGAGCTCATTGATGCCCTGGTCCAGATCTGGGAGGAAATAGCCCAGGACACCATCCATCATATCATTGACCCAATCCCATTCCCCTTTCGTCACTCTTGTGATTTCCTCCTCTCTACTGTCTTTATTTACTGTCTTAAAAATGTTAAAGGAATAATTTTTGTTGTTAGGTGTACTGTACCTTTAAAATATAATATAGACTCTTATGACAAGTGCAGAGAATAAGGCACCTCTGTAGTCTCCAATCTGAGACTCATTCCCTCAGGTGTGGTTGAATAAAAAGGAGTCTTTATTTATCAGAGTTCGGCCCTTGGCCCATCTTTGTCTCTTCACCCCCTCAATTCTGCCGTCATGAATGAGCACACAAGTGCAAAAGCTTGCATCTCAGATTCTAATTTTAGATATTTATTTATGCCCCCTCAAAGTTATGGCTGAGGATCAAGCTCGCAGCCTGAATAATGCATGCAGCTTAGCGCAGACTTCCTCCTCTTGCACAAAGAATATTGATATTCCCCACTGCTGACATCATACCTGATAGCTCCTTATCACCAGACCAAATACGCACTGCACATGGCTGCTTCACAGCCCTATTATTCATCCGATAAGAGCAGATAGGAGGATGAAAGATGGGGACAAGCATGTGTGTGTGTGTGAGATGGGCAGCTGGGGTTCAGACCAGTGTGCCTGGAAGAGTTTGTTCTCCAAGGAAGGTGCCTTGGACATCAGGGAGCTTTTTGATTGGTCGTTTTGGTTAGTCGTCTTTAATGTGCCATCTGCTGACAGGACTTCATGTAAGGTCGACAAAGACACTCTCTTTCTTTTCTCGTTCTCTGTTCCAGTGTTAACAGATGACATTGGGCCGTGTCTTTGGCACCTGGTGTATAATGCCAAGCTTTGATGACAAAGTGTGCTTAGAGTGTGTACTGACTCTTTATGAAGTCCATATGTCTTGAAGATTTATTTTAAAAGTGCGCTCAGTCATATATTGTATGTATATGTATTTTTTACATACATTTTTTACGTACATTGTATATGTTGCGCTGGCCAATATAACAGCAGTTTTTGAACTAATACTGACACCTTGTGGTGTGGATCTAGCAATCCACAAATAAAAATGTGGGAATCTCAGTCAGAACCTTTTTTTTTTTTTTTTTTTGCTTTGAAAAATGCAAAACAAAATGCAGGTCTTGAGAAGCATTTTTTAACAGTTAAACTAATTTTAACTTGAGTTGCACAATCTTTTAGATTGTCATTTTATGTGTGAGACGTGATCACAATGTTCAAATATGTTCGTCTTGTGCATGTTTAAATGGAAAAAACAATAGAAAAGTGGGAGAGTGGAATGCAAAAAAAAAACAAAAAACACGTTCTTAGACTACTGATATGACTGGACTTTGCACATACATAATTTATAATATTTTTATACTATTTTAATATTGTATACTATATTATTTATGTATTTTTTGATTACTTTTTTTTTCTCGTGTTCCCTTATCAGTAAGAACAAACATGGTTGTGACACCTGCCGTTGTAAGAAATGCCCTGAGCTGCCATGTGACAAGGCCTGTCCAATGGGCTTCCAGCATGATGAGTTGGGCTGTCTGATTTGTCAGTGTAGAGGTAAGCAAAGTATTATTTATATTTAAAAGTGTTGATTTTGTTTTATTTGGTTTAAACTACAGCATGACTGTTACATTTCGTATAGAAAAAGGATAGTTCCAAACCTTAAATCTTAAATCACATTTGAAATCATTTTAGGAGAAATGCACATCATTTGAATTCTATATTAATGCACCAAGTACTCACTAATTAGCAAGTGAACCGGTACTATTTTAGCATTATTTATATACTATCATAGTATTTATTAGCTTTCATTTTTCATTTTCATTTTGGTTTAAGTTTTTAATAGTTTTGGGGTTTTCATGTTTCTATTTAGCTTTTATTTATTTAATTTATTCATTTTTATTTCAGTTATAGTTTTAATAATTTTAAAACTTAAGCTTTTTTTATGTCAGTAAGTTGCCAAGGCAACATTTATAATTTTAATTTAAGTTTTTCATCTAATAATTTTTTTTTTCAGCTTTATTTCAATGAACGACAGCTGTTTTTTTATAGTTATAGTTACAATAACAATAACAACATTGTAATAAACTATATTACTTGGCGGAGAAATATCATTAATAATTATAATAATTTATTACATATTGGTGACTTTTATCTTACACAATAAACCACTCAAGGCCATGCAATTATCATTTTCGACTCTCGTTTGAACAATGTAAGGCTGAACACCGTTACTGACAATCCTCATTTTTGCTGTGTGAGATTCTCCAGCTTTGTTGTTGTTGAGCTGTCAAAGCTCCGCCCTCTTCTGGAAAGGGGGCTGGGAGCAGCAGCTCATTTGCATTTAAAGGGACACACACAAAAATGGCGTGTTTTTGCTCACACACAAATAGAGGCAAATGTGACAAGCTATAATAAATGATCTGTGGGGGATTTTGAGCTGAAACTTCACGGACACATTCTGGGGACACCAGAGACTTATATTACATCTTGTGAAAAGGGGCATAATAGGTATGCCCTTGGTTAACCAACATAAAGTAAACAGATTAAAATGCAAGTCACATCTTTAACAGTCATTTATATTTACAAATGTAAGTTATATAACTCAAAACTATTTTTTTTCATGGCCAGAGGTGATCTAGCGCTACAGTACATTGGCCCCATGCAGCTGAATCGATATGCTGAGGTGTTATTCCTGTAATTTTTAAGTGTGAGCCATGTGCACACAGAGCACTGCTGGGCCTCGTGTTCACAGAGAGCAGGGTTGACTCATCCCCCCTCCCCATATTTCCCATTTATTTTGAGGGCCACCTGTTGTATATACAAAAGCCAGGTCCACGATTACTCACACCCCTCCATTATTCATACGGCTCTTGTGTTCTCGTTTGATTCATCTTCAATAATGAAGCTGGCACGTGAAATATTCACAAGCTTGGTCCGTGGTTTAATGAGACTAGTGAGGAAAAAGACCTTTTTTTAATCTCTCTCATGTTGAATTTTTGAAAGCGTGCATCCTCCACATATCACCCAGACAGGATTTTAATCAATGTGAAATGGTTGTGTGATATTGACTGGGGCCCGGCTGGAGCCGTGCCGCTGTTATAGAGAGGCAGTGAGAGGTGACGCTCTTGGCAGACAGAATGAGATTTGAGAATGTTTTGTGCTGTGGGGTTTGGGGCGTGCGAAGCATCGCTTGCATATTTTGTCATTTCACGCTGTTTGTGGAGCAGCCAGTGAAAATGTTTCACTGAAGAGGTCAAATGTCTGGAATATAAATGTAAAAATGATTCAGGGATTCCTCTGGCTTTCCCGTTTCACTATTAATTTGCCAAAGAATACATCAGGACCTGACTCAAACAAACAAACAAACATCTGCTCTTTCTAAAATGAAACCTCCTCCAAATGTGTTTTAATTGTGATCTGTTTTCAATCCAAAGCAGATGTTATCAACTTGTTTTGCCTAAGGAACCAGATTTTACATTGTGCATCAAGTGACAACCCAACAGAGTTTCAGTTTTGTTTGGTGCACAAAAGTAAACAAAAATGTCCTTCAAATCAACCAATTTGTTAAAAATCAAATGTAAACTGCATACACATGTAAAATATTATGACATACAGTAGGCTGAATAGGTAAACTGACAATTTTGTAAATGCAGTGTTTTGGGTTAAAATATCATGCTCTCAGTAGGCAGTAATACACTGCAGATCAAACCATGTTTATCCTCATTGCAATTAAACTTGATTTAATAGAGTGTTTTACAACTGTGGGAGACTATAGAAAGCAATATAAGCTTGTCTTACAAACATTTCATACATAAAACATGAAATAATTTACTTCAAAAGATTGTTTTAGTCAATGACATCCACACTTGTTTCTTTGCGGGAGGCGTAACTTGTTGTACAAGGTGTATTTTGAAGGAGCGTGGTTTCAGGATGCAGACAGACCATTCTCTGTTCTCCTGGTGTGAGTTTTGTTTTATGGGAAGAAAAACAAAGAAGAAAAAAAGAATATGGCTGATCTTCTTTTTCAAAACTCCACTTTCATGGCATGTTTCAGGGATAGAAGCACGCAGCATCTGGTCAGTGAAGCTTGTTCGCACTCATTGGCTATCGCTGGTATCACGTCAGAGTCAATAGTCGAGAGTGATATTGTGCAGGCTCCAACGCAAGAGGGGCTATAAAATAATTGTAATGATGCCACGCAATTGAGGATTTTTTGGACAAAAAGTCAGTTGTGAGAAGACTGGAATCGGGTCTCTCTAAACCCCTTCTTTCTAGAAGCCTACTCTACTCTGATTGGTCAGATGGCCCAGTCTGTTGTGATTTTTTTTTTTCTTTGAAACACCATTACCATCTCTAAATTTTATCTGCAGAAGCTTCCTCAGCACTTGATACACAGACTTTGTTTCCACCTGGTATTTTGGTCGATCGGATCACAAGTAGACGAGGGAAATACATTCGGCCCTATCATACATACAGTGCAATGCGGCGCCAGGCGCGACGCAAGTGTTTTTTGCTAGTTTCAGCCCAATGCAGTTATCAGTTTCACCTCCTGTGCCACGTTGTTTAAATAGCAAATGCATTCACGCCCATTTGTGCATCCACGGACGTGCTGGTCTGAAAACGAGGTGTGTTCAGGTGCATTGTTGGCGTGTTGCATTGTGGCGACTGCATCTTTACATAAAACAAATATTGTGCCATTGACTTTAAACCAGGTTTCAGTTGGTCAATGGTGCAATATTTGTTTTATGTAAAGATGTAGTCTATTTCAGTTGCCTCAAAATAGCAACACGCCAACAATGCGCCTGAACACACCTCGTTTTCAGACCATATTTGTATAGGCAGGTGCACAAATATTACAAATAAAAGGATTACAATGTAAAAGATTATTATTGTGTGCATAAAGATAAAAATGCTTTGGTGGAATTCGGCTTGTCCCGTAGATGGTCTGCTCACGTGCTTGAGCGGATCTGTTTTCACACTACAGAAGCGTTCAGTTTTTCCACTTACAAATTCCATCATGTAAATAGCAGATCCGCCATGGCGTGAGCGCAGCTGGCTCTTAAAGGGAATGGGAGATGAGACTCTGGTTTATTGCATGATACGGCCAAAACACACCCATTATTCATTAAGAGAATAGGGACAACCCTTTTAGACCATTTTTCTCATCATTAAACTAGCAAAATTGGATTCGGACATGCCCTAAGTGCGCTTGCGCTGTGCACTTTAGACCATGTGCTTAGATCATTAAAATAGGGCCCATTGCGTGTTAGAAATCAGGAACGGTGAGAGAACATTGTTTCGTACATTTTTCTTCTTCAAACCAAACTTGGGTCTTCAGCCGACAAAGTTTAAATCCTGTCTGGTTAACGCAATTCCTATGATGTTTACACATTAGGTCAGAAGGTGGAAAGTAGACATCTTTAGTGGCTGTTCAAACACATGAGCGTCTACACTACGAAAGCAATGTGGTCGAATGCGTTTTCGACTACCTCTGGAAGTGGTCGAAAGTGGACAAGTTCAAAACCTTTTACACCCCATTTATTCCTGTATTCAACATCGCCCACTTGTGATCCGATCGACCAAAATGCATCTTAATACCAAGTGGAAACAGGGCCACAGTGATACAAACAATGAAAATGGTGTCGGTTTTACCATATCATTTCAAGCCCGAGTCCTCATCATTTGGAAGAGATGCAAAGTGAATTTGATTTCGCAGCGCAGAAAACAGTGTGTTCTCAACATCTCGACAACACCAACCAAACTACAGTGTTCCAGGGCTGGTCAAATTAGGCTGGCATGATGCAAATTTGCTACAAACCTACACAAGTTAATGCAGGAAGTAAGACTGGAATTACTGATGACTCGTTTTTAGGCAGTTCAGAATCAGTTCTTTCTTTAGGGAAACAATAACTCCATTTATCATCCACTTTGATTTTTGAAACATTGCAGACACTGTTATACACTCCATGAAAGGTAATATCTGAAAAAGCATAATAGGGGGCACTTGAATCATTCAGTATGTACTGGTTCACTCAAAGCACCACCTGACCATCATGGTACTGCCACAGTAGATCTTATTGTAGATCTATGAATGCAGAAAGTCAGCTGATGTGTTTATTGTTCGTTCATTTGTTTCCCTGTGCAGATCAGAGTTCGTCATCTGTGGCTCCAGCAGTGAAATTGGGCTCCTGCCTGTCTATGGACGGCCGCAGGCATGAGAACGGACAGAGTTGGCATGATGGATGCAGGGACTGTTACTGCCATGCTGGGAGAGAAATGTGTGCCCTTATTTCTTGCCCGGTTCCCCCCTGTGATAACCCCACCATCCGACCCGGTCACTGTTGCCCCACCTGCCCGGGTGAGTCTACACTGCAACACACTTACAATCTCTGTAGATACTCAAAGATGCTTTTTACATGTTAAAATATTGATTTACTCTCTCTCAGAAGAGTCCAGTTCCCATAAGCCAGAGCTGAGCGAGGCATCCGTGTGTTTGGCCCCGGGTGGAGAGTACTTTGTGGAGGGCGAGACGTGGAACATTGACTCCTGCACTCAGTGCACCTGCCACAGCGGCCGTGTGCTCTGTGAGACGGAGGTGTGCCCGCCCCTGCTCTGCCACAGTCCAATCAGAACGCAGGATTCCTGCTGCCCTCACTGTCCAGGTGCGCCTTTACATCTGAAAAAGATTATCAGGCCTGCTCTAAATTACCAAAAACTTTAGTTTCAAAGCATGTAAGGAAAACAGAGAAGTCAAAGTAGCTGTCAAAGTAGGCATAAGAGCATCATATTTTTTTTAAAGATTCATCACTGTGAAGACTTTTAGAGCATAGAGGCATGAGACACCTTTGACGGGAGGAAAGTTAACAAAATGTGAATGTGCATAATGCATGTGTTTGGTGGAAATGATGAATACTGCATGGGCGCAGGAGTACACGATGAACACTACGAGCCGAAGGGATGACAGAGGAATAGAATGGATGCACATTTCAGAGAACTCAACTATAGCAAACGTTCTTTTGTTCTTCAATGCCGCTGAAATAATTTTCAGCTTTCTAAATGAAAGGAGGAAATGAAGATTTGTGAAGACATGTTATAACTTTTTCAAGTCATCTTCATTTATATAGCGCTTTTTACAGTACAGATTGTTTCAAAGCAGCTTCACAGTGATAACAGGAAAGTGTTAATGGACAGAGATCGTTTTGGCTTTACAGCAGCTCTTGAAAAAAGTTATTATCGGGCTAAAGTAAGTTTTGATTGAATCACTTCCATTGTAAAAATCATTATTATCTTAGGGGCTGCTTAATGACACCTTTTTAACTGAAAACAGAAGACTTTTA
Organism: Chanodichthys erythropterus; assembly: GCF_024489055.1. NCBI lineage: Eukaryota > Metazoa > Chordata > Actinopteri > Cypriniformes > Xenocyprididae > Chanodichthys > Chanodichthys erythropterus. The sequence continues at coordinate 35,939,829 of NC_090238.1, read as the reverse complement.
ATGCATTCTTGCCGTTCATTCACGTGTTTAGTCGTAGGTATGCGCGTTTTAATGTGTATGTGTGCAGACGCTTAGTCTTTCTTTACAAAGTGGCATCGCCAAATTACTTGTCTGGCCTGCATAATACAGAATCACTCTCACTATCACTTTAATATGGAGCAAATGCAGCCTCAGATGAATATGCTTAACTCCTTAATGTAGGCTAATTTTCAGCTTAAATTCAACAATTTGTTGACTGTCAAATTAATTTTAAGCTTGTAAACTGGATGTCACTGAAGTCAAGGTCTGCAAAAGAACAGCTGTTATATAGTGCAAAGTTTCCTCCAGTGCGAAAGCCCCTTATGAGGACATTCGCATTTATCGAAAAACATGACTGCTGTCGGCCAATGAATTTTTAGCGGAGGTCGATCGGAGAGAAACTCACTGAAATTCAAAAGAAAACGGCCATTGGGGGGCATCTTTGTGTAAAAACATTTATATTACAAAAGATTTCTATTTAAAAATAAATGCTGTTCTTTTGAACTTTCTATTCATCAAAGAGTCCTGAAAAAACATGGTTTCCTGTTTTTAGTACTGATAATAATACATGGTTTTTTGAGCACCAAAGCAGCATATTAGAAAGATTTCTGAAGGGTCATGTGACACTGAAATGGCTGCTGAAAATTCAACTTTTCCATCACTTTTAATGTGACATCAGAATGTCACATTATGTTTAAGACCTGCATAGTACATAAATCCATTAAAATGTCTCTCTTCAGATGATCCAGTCACCCCTCAAACGCCCAGTAACGACAGCATGCCCAGCTACTGCAGGAATGAGGATGGCGATATCTTCTTGGCCGCTGAGTCTTGGAAGCCTAACGTCTGCTCCAGCTGTGTGTGTCTAGACGGAGCCATCAGCTGCTACTCCGAGTCGTGTCCACCGGTCAACTGCGCCCGGCCTGTGCTCAGAAAGGGCCAGTGTTGCCCATACTGTCTAGGTATGTAAAGCTGTGTACAGCTGAATATCATATTGCTCAGCCCAGTTTATTTGCCTTTTGATCACATGTGGGTGTTTATGACACGGTTATGACCGAGCTTTTTTCCCACCTCTTCAACAGATGCCACGCCGAGGGCCGTGTGTCATTTCAACGGGAAGACGTACATGGACGAGGAGCGATGGGACATTGACAGCTGCACTCACTGCTACTGCCTGCAAGGCCAGACCCTCTGCTCGACCGTCAGCTGTCCTGCATTACCCTGCCATCAGCCGGTCACTGTGGAGGGCAGCTGCTGCCCCATGTGTCAAGGTCAGGATTTATGTGCTGTGTGTTCAGATTAGATCAAATGATCAGAGTAGAACAGACTGAGGGAAAGTCAATCTGCATGGTATACTCATCACAGATCTACTATACAGCCGTGGCCAAAAGTATTGGCAGTGACATCAATTTTGTGTTTTGCAAAGTTTGCTACTTCAGTTGTTGTGGTGTTGGTTCACATTGTTTCTAGATTTTTGTACAGAGTGACCAGATGCATTTTAAATGACTGTAAAAAGCTTAAAGGGATAGTTCACTCAAAAATCAAATTTATCCCATGATTTACTCACCCTCAAGCCATCTTCTCTCGGATGAACACAATCAGAGTTATATTTAAAAATATCCTGGCTCCTCCAAGCGTTATAATGGTAGTGAATGGCATCATAAAAGTAATCCACACGGCTCCAGGGGGTTAATAAAGGCCTTCTGAAGTGAAGCGATGGGTTTTGTGAGAAGAATATCCATATTTAAAACTTTCGAAACTATAATAACCAGCTTCTGACAATCAACCATACGCAAGTCGAATTACGGCGGAAAATTCTCATTTTAGACTTCTAATTCATGACCGGTGTTTTGTTTTGCTCTATCCTCTGCCCTTCCGCATTCATCAATATGTCATGTGTCGCATCAGAGGTTACAAGTCGACCTGGATGTTGGACTATGGATGTTTTCCGAAAGCTAGTTATTACATTTTAAGTTGTAAAGATTTATATTTTTCTTACAAAAACCCATTGCTTCACTTCAGAAGGCCTTTATTAACCCCCCGGAGCCGTATGGATTACTTTTATGACCCAATTCACCACCATTATAAAGCTTGGAGGAGCCAGGATATTTTTAAATATAACTCTGATTGTGTTCATCCAAGAGAAGATAGTCATATACACCTAGGATGGCTTGAGGGTGAATAAATCATGGGATAATTTTCATTTTTGAGTGAACTATCCCTTTAATTGGCCAAAAACTGAATCATATCTTACTAATCATATCATCAGCACACGGGAAAGTGTGAACAAGTACTATTCAGGTAAAATCACTCTATCATTCTGATTGGATTATAAGAGCAGACTGATTGTTATAAAAGGAGGGAAGAAGTACTTCCAGACATTGTGTTTTTGTGTTAGAATGGTTTCCTCCAAAGAAATATGTGCAGTCTTCTTCATTTTGCATCAAAATGGCCTTACATGTAAGGAAATTGCTGCAAAGAATATTGCACCTGAAAGAACCATTTACCGGATCAATGAGAGAGGTTCGGCTGCATTGAAGAAGGTTTCAGGAGTGTCTAGCAAGCGCCAGGACCATCTCCTCCTGAGGAGTAGTGTCACCACCAGTAAAGAGCTGCTCAATGTTGGTGACAGGTGTGTCTGATACCCCCTTTCCACCAGCACGAACTGGGAGCTAGTTCAGAGCTAGTGCTAGTGCCAGTTCGGAGTTGGTTCAACTGACGAGCCTTCTAAGAACCGGTTTGCCTTTCCACAGGCTTGAGAGCCAGCACAGAGCCAGGTCAGAGCCAGTGGCAGCGCCAAACACAAACATACCAAGCTTGTTCGAGATGCATCGGCTTCTCGCATAGCGATCGATGCATGACATTAAAGCTCCGCGAGAACGATCCAAAAGCACAAGGAGTCATATGCTCTGCAAACGCTCCCTTGGACCCGCGGCACCCGCCGAATCTGTCCGTGCTGCTCCGATGCATCTCGAACAACCCTTCTATCAACAATCGCGGATGTTTCACTACTGTTGATGCTCTTGACTTTGCGAACCTACATCGGCATCCAAACACGGCTCGCCGTAATTTGTATATAGACGGAGATTACAATCGAGCTGCTATTAGCTTGATTAGCTGCTATTTCAAAAAAGGCGGTCTCAAATTTCTTGTTGGTCATGATAACCCCACCCCTAGCCCCTGACGCAAACGGTTCTTACTTCGAGCCCAGCAATGTTTTGGTGCTACTTACGAACCACATTTCCTGGTTCAGAGCTGGTGCTTTGTGTGTCAAAAGACAAAGAACTGATTTGAAACTAGGCTCTGGCTCCGAACCAGCACTCAAACTGCCTTGGTGGAAAAGGGGTATGAGTGCATCTGCGTTCACAATGAGGCTAAAAATGTTGGACAATGGCCTGGTGTCAAGAAGGGAAGCAAAGAAGCCACTTCTCTCTGAGAAAATCTACAAGGACAGACTGAAATTCAAGGATTTCAAGAAGGATAAGTGTTGGACAGCTGAAGACTGGTGCAAAGTTAGTTTCTCTGATGAAGCCCCTTTCCAACTGTTTGGGACATCTGGAAAATCAATTGACTGTGGAAGAAAAGGTGTCCTACCATGAATCCTAAGTCTTGCTAAAAGTGAAGCATCCTTGTGGCCATCCATGTGTGGGGTTGCTTTTCATTCAAGAGAGTTGAGAATCTCACAATTCTGCCCAACTGTGCAAATAAACCTAATGATGCTACTGGACACATCTTCAGTGATGTTCCTGGAATCATTGGGTGTTTTGGGGCTTTCAGCATCATACACCCTCATCCAGGAGACCCAGCTGAGGCTGATCAGACCCCAGCTTGTATCCAGTTGGCGAATCTAGCTACTTTGCCCCCATGGATCTCCTCTCTTGAGCCATAGCCATCTTGAGGCTTTCTCTGCTGCTTCGGTGGTGTTGTATATGGCTCTTCTCCTCCTCCCTCCATCGATGCCTAACAGACTGAAGGCTCTGAACAGGGATCGGGCCGCAAAGCCCCTGCTTCCGACTTCAATTGGGAGACACCTTGCCTCCCATCCTGCTTGTCGACACTCGCTGACCAGTCCCTCGTATTTGGCGAGCTTCCTTTCAAAGGCCTCTTCCAGGCGGTCTTCCCAAGGGACTGTTAGCTCCAACAGAACTACTTGTTTGGTGGACTCAGACAAGAGAACAATGTCTGGTCTTAAGGTGGTGGTCACAATATGGTCGGGGAACTTAAGTTGCTTCTCCAGGTCCACCAACAGCTGCCAGTCCCTCGCAGTGGCCAAGATGCCTGCAGGTGTTTTTGCAGCTGGTCTTGGCTGCTCTCCATCTCTGATGAAGGTGATGGCTTTCTTGGAGAGGCAGGAGCACTTGGCCCACTCGACTCCTGCAGCGATGGCTTCAGCGATGGCCTTCAGCACCTGGTCATGTCTCCACCTGTATCTCCCCTCACCGAGTGCCTTTGGGCAGCAACTCAGAATGAACACTGCTATGAATAAAGAATGGTATCAAAATATCCAGCGAGACCAACTTCTCTCAATTTGTTGACTATTTTACTTTTCTGCTGAGATAATCAAGGCCACAGGGGAGGGGCAAACAAGTTTAACCAATAAAATCACTTTTTATTCATCAGTCAAATCCTGATGGATAAAATCAAGCCCTTCCCTACATTATTTCCCAATGAATATTCTTTTTCATTCTACAATACATCATATTACTGGAGTTAAATGATACTTTATTGGCAATTTTTTTTTTTCACAGCATAAATGAAACTGGATGGAAGCTACTTCACAGTGACTAGAATAAATGGCAGTATCTCTGATCCAAGAAGCCTGCAGTTTTGCTTTCTGTAGTTCTGTCACACGATTCTCTCTCTCTTTTTCATGTTCTCTCTTAATCTCTCTGACTTTCTCTCTCTCTTTGGCTCTTATAAAGCAGTGTTTACTTAGAACCTTCTCTCTAATTGAATGGGTCTTTCATCTAAATACGGACTCGTTGAGATGAATCATTTAAAAGGATTGATTAAGTCTAAGCTGGACAGAGGCTAAATTAGCTCTCTTTGCATTTGGTAGATAATGTCATTGATCACGGCTCTCTTTATTGCTGTGTCACTTGGCTCTGGATCAGTGAGGGGGTTGAGAGTAGTGTCGTGTGCACTCTGGGTAATCACTCACCCTTTGGTGCTTTCCCACTCAAAGACACAGCTCTGAAGATGAGCTTTTAATTAGCCCGCGGCCCGCAATTTCACACTGACCCGAATCTTGTTTCTTCTGAGTGGGTACTTCTCGACTCTTCTTAATGTAGTTACAATTTGTATTATGTGCTTGTGTGTGTGTGTGTTTCTCTGTAACACACTCTTCTCTCTTTGTTTCTTTCTTTGTGTGCCCATAACTCTGATGTTTTAATTACAGAGAGTTACGCTCCCACAAATGTACCCATCGAGAAGACGGACCAACGAGGAGACAAGCAGAGACATCAACCAGCCTGGCCGACTCATAGCGAAAACGATATAATGCCACAGTTCAGAGGTTTGTATGAGAGTGCAAAAATATATAGACAGCAAATCTTTGTTGTGTTTTCTTAGTTTGATGCTCAACAAAAAGTACAACCAGTGTAGTCTGATTCATGACCAAATGACTCTTATGAGCCAGTTCTTTAGTGAATTGTTCAAAAAGACTTGATTTGTCAAGATTTTGATGTCAAAATCTAATTCACAATGCAATGTGTATCTCAGCCTTGCCACAAAGCTAGCTTTAGTGTTAACTGTCTTCTTCTATGGTCAGTATTCTGGTTCAATCTTGTTGTAATTTTGAAGAGAATCTTGTTTTAAAAAGTGACTTAGCTGTAATTAAGCTGTGTTACTTAAGATACTAGGTTACAAACATAAGATTAACTCTTTTCCTGCCATTGAGGTAATTTTCAATCATTTATGACCAGTGTTGGGACTTACAATATTACAATATTGCATTACTCCCTAACAAAGTAACTAATTGTGTTACTAAGTTACTTTTTTATGAAAAGTAATGTATTAAATTACTTTTCTGTTACTTTTTCTCACGTGAGCTGGGTGTGCTTGTTATTTTTTTAATAATAACAAAAAAGGTCTATTTTTGGCTAATGTTAAGGCCCTTTCACACAAAAAGTTAAATGAATAAGCCTCAGGCTGAAGGAAATCCATATTTATGCCTCTCCAGTAGAGGGCGCTGTTCAAATAAACCTTTCAGCGGCGCTGCCATTCTGGATTAAAGAAGAATAGGATGTAGGAAAAGGAAGTTCAACAGTCTAATTTCTAAATCTAAAGTAATTTTTGTCAATAAATGTGGAGAAGTAACTTACATTACTTATTTGAAAAAGATATTTTGTTGTAAATTGAAAAAGTAATGCGTTACTTTTCTAGTTACTTGAAAAAGTCATCTGATTACATAACTCAAGTTACTTGTAATGCGTTACCCCCAACACTGTTTATGACACGACGCTTTCTTGCCATTGACAGAATCTTTTGGCAATCCATGTTTTCACTGTTATACAGTAGGGGGCGCTATTACTCATCTTCAGAAAGAGTATAGAATCTCCAGATCAAAAGCAGCAGAAACGAGCGAAAGAAGCATTGCTTGTCAACAGCACATAAATCAAAACTGCCTAACGTTACTGAATGAAATGTCGACCCAGGATGAAGTATAGGACGGTGAAGCTTTGGGTGTGTTGATGGACTCAATCTACTTCATCTATTTTTATCATAGTTCTGAATCAGATCCGGACAAAGGGCTCTGTTTTAATGATCTAAGCACATGGTCTAATGCGAACGTTGGTCAATAGCACAGTCTATTTCATTTGCCTCAAAATAGCAACACGCCAACAATGCGCCTAAACACACCTCGTTTGCAGGTCAGCACACCCATGGGAGAACAGATGGGCACGAGTGAAAATGATAACTGCGTTGGACTGAAACTACACAAAAAAACACTTGCGTCGCACCTGGCGCCGCATTGTGCCGGGTGTATGATAGGGCCCAAAGTCTGACAAAAATCAAAATTATGATTTTTATGAAACTTGCCCACATTCAAGCATGCATGAAGCTAGAATTTTTAAAGCTCTGTTCTTTTTTTTTGATATATTGTATGAATATCTACAATATATTGTAGATGTTCAAATATTCATACAACAAAATATTCTGAGGGCCGTGAAATTTTGTAAAAATGATCAAAAATACCGTCGCTGGCTGGCCACTTTATTTAAAAAGCGCTGGCGGAGAAAGAGTTAAGTTTATAGAGTAACTCTGTAATTAATAAAATAAATCTATAGTTCATAACTAACTACAGTATGATGTCTCCTCATTCTTTTGAACAATTTCACATGCTTGTGCTTTGGAGTTAGCAAGAGTTTTTAAGTAATTTGATTCAAACGTCACTGTCAAGAGTTTCACAAAGCTGGCTGTTTGTTTCTTTTGATTTTCTGATAGCAATCTGTAATTTCACCATGATTTTCCATGTGTTTCTTTAGTTAAGGCTGATGTGAGTGGGAGTCTGTCTGTCAAGACTCTGGCATTTGCCTTAATTGCTGATATGGATGTCTGACATTACCTGCTTTTACAATCAAGCCATATTTGCATTTCATATGGCATGATTGAATTCTGAATTTTTCTACAGTGAGTCAATGAGTCATTGCTGTCAGGTGCAAAATATGCCAACAGATGTGTTGTGGGATGTTTCAGGTGACTTCGGAAGTCTGCAGATGCCCTACCTAGATGGCAAGACTCCATTGCCCAGTAAGGATGCTGGTCTGCACTGGGCCTGGGTGGCACTGCCCATCCTAATGATGATGCTCACTGTCACCGTCCTGCTGCTGGTCAACCAGCGGAAGCAGTGGATTCCTATGCCTTGCTACCGCACGCCCAATAAGGTGCATAGCTATTCATCACAGTTTACTACACTGATACAATCACAATTTGAAATATAGCTGCGAGCAGCAATTAACAGGGTTCAAGCGCTTTAAGGCCTTTAAGCACATGGGTAAAAAGGTATTATGTTTTATCTAGCAAGCCTGTAACTACCTAGACCGTAGATGGAAAAGACCATTTGCAGCCAAAACAGGCAATTTACAAAGGAAATATATGAAGAGTTCAGAAATTAGATATTGAGCAAATGCTCTCCACACATATTCATCAAATACTTATATGCTTCACATATGCTTCAAATCGATTCAATCCCAGCGTCAGCCCATTCAGAAATGCCACTTTTCTTTGTCAGAAAAAGCCCCCAAGTCCACAGAAGATGTAATCAGAAGACTCAAGTCGAATCATATGGTTTCAATATGGATGATGGTGTGCATATGAGCCGCTTTCAATTGCCGAGCTGCAACTTTTTATCATGTTTTGTCCATCGTTACGGCGGCAATAACAGGATTTCCTGAGTAGCAAGTAAACACAACAGTGTTCCTTTTGCTGCTGTAAAACTGACAGAAATGGACATTTTACTAAGTCTTGTTGTCCAAAGAGGTGGACTTAGAGGTTTTTGCAAAAAAAAAAAAAAAAGCACACATGGACTTAGCTGGTTTTGCAGCAAAAGACAGTCAAATTTGTTAAATATCAATGAATTGACTAAAGTGGCATTTTTGAAAATAAGGTATTTCAATAACAACCTTTTTATTGCCATTAAAGTGAATGATTACATTACCATTAAAGTAATTACTGAACCTAAAAATAGGAGTCTGATAAAAAATGCTCATTTAAAAGAAAAGATGTCAGATGAACTTTTCATGTTTTTAAACCTTTTTAACAGTTATTGAGGTAAAGCCAAAAACTAGTTCGCGAAAGTAGGTTTTTGAAATAATGTCTAATATTTAACGCACAATTCGTTTGACAGTGGCAGTCCTAGAGACAAAGTTGCTCATAATGAGGAGTTCTACCATATGGTTCTACACTGTAAAAAAATCCCACTAAAATTTACAGTAAAAAAACGGCAGCTGTGGTTGCCAGAACTTTACCGTAAAAAAAATACAGTAGCAACGTAAAAAAATCTGTTAAATTTAAGGTAAAATAACGTATTTCATTAACTGATATAATGTTAATTTACCAACCTAATGAAGTACTAATATCTGTTTTGTACATTTATAATACACTGACAGTCACCAAACACAGTGGTGATAAGAGTCACATGATGAATCAAAGTTCATCACAAGCAGATTTTCCACAAGCTGAGAAGGACAACACTGCAATAAACATTAATTATAATGCATAAAAATGCAATAAACATTAATTTAACAACATTAGATGTAACATAAAACCCTAATGTACATAACTGATTAGAAAAAAAATGAGAAAAACTAAGAAGAAACAGAGTTATTTCAACAAAAATATATCAAATGTGAAGTGTCACACAGGTAATTGTGGGAATGTCAATTTACGTTTTTTCACTGTAAATTTTACAATGAATTATTATTTTTCACTTCCAAAAACTGTGAATTTAACAGTATTTTACCGTAAAATTACATTAAATGTACCGTTAGATCTATTACAGTTATTCACTGTATATATAGTACAGAAACTTTCTGTAAACCAATTGACAGTTTTTCACCGCAGCATTTTTACAGTTTTTTACTGTTAAAATCACGGTCATTTTTTTACAGTGTACCATATGCGAAAAACACAAAGATGCCCCCCGGTGGCCGTTTCTTTTTAATTTCTCACAGGCCTCTAGGGCCGCGAGTCTCTCTGTTAACATTGTCTGACAGCTGCTCAAAATTGATTGGCCTTGTTTTTCAATTCCTCATAGACAATTTGCTGCGTCTTGGACAAAGACATCGCATGCCAGTTTTCACATCAATCGGACTGACTGTTGTGTAGCTATAGCCGTTTTCATGTTTTTTCATTTAATAGTGGCCAGTCACCACGCCTTTTTTCATGCGACCACAGACTGAACCCATATGTGTAGCAAGTTTGGTGAAATTATCTCATTCTGTTCAAGAGCCGTTTTTGTAAAATTGGCCTAGCCTACTTCTAACGTTTTGGTGTCCCGTTGAGGACTTGAATCGAAATTTAGGGTTTTTTTTCAGTAATTATTGACAATAAGACTCCAGAGAATCTTTCTGCACTGGTTCTGATCGGGCGATAAACCTAGGATTATTTTGCAAAAGTAGCTTTTTCAAATATCCTTGTTTTTTTTTTTCTTTCTCCAACTTTATTTCCATTACCAAAACAGCCCTTTTTAATTCATACGCTATATGACTTTCAGATTTTCAGTGTTAAAAATCTGAAGAGATTTTCAGACACTAGGCACACTTTCTCTGACTTTGTAAATGGTTACAGAGAAACACTGGGCATCATACACTAAATGGCTAAGGATCACACACTACCAGACTTTCAAGTCGTGTAGAAAAATAAACTCACGCTCATTGCTAGGAGATGCATCATGACAGATGAAAACAATGTGTTCTAAAATTGGCACAAAATATCAAACATGTTTGATATCCTCGAACTAAATGCAATCATAGTTTGAAGCTAAAAATTCGAGTCTACTCCCATCATACACTATGCAATTTTCAATGAAATCTGTCATCTACAGTAGCATCGACCGCTCAAAAAACTGGGCAAAAGTCCCGTAGGGTGCTCCAATCTTTAGAAAATTCTCTCTGTGCTCCAAGACTCACTTTGTTCTTTGTCCTGTCATGTCTGCTGCACAGCCCACGTGTCTCAATAACCAGCTGGTGTACGTGGACTGCCAGAAGGGGACGAAGGTCCAGGTGGACAGCTCCCAACGCATGCTCCGCATTGCGGATCCCGACTCAAGATACAGCGGTTACTACAGCATGCAGAAACACAACAACCTGCAAGCTGACAACTTCTACCAGACCGCGTGAGAAACAGGAGAGAGAGAGAGAGAGTGAGTGAACGAGAAAGAGAGAGACTGAGCCCGTGTTCAGCTGCCAAAACTTTGCGGCACATGGACACCTACTATAAAATTGTAGAGACGGACAAAGCCACCAAACCAAGTGGTCAGAGAAGAGACCCTGATGCAGAATAACAATTATAATAGTCACATAAGTCACACCAAGCAAATCGGAAAAAATATATCACACGTCGACACCCAAAAGTCTCACCAGGAGATGGAAGCCACGTCTATGTAACGGAAGCATTACGGAGTGTGAGTGTTAAATCGGAGAGGACTCTTCCAGAATATTTTTGTGAATCAGAGGTATGATAGGTGAGCATCTTTTTTGTGTGTGCGTGAGATTTCGTGGATGTTCAGGCACAAGTTGAAGGTAATCGTGAAGTCAAATGTACGTCTTTGGGATTAGGACAACTGGGCTGTTTTTTTGTTCGTTTGTTTTCAACAATATTTTTCCTGCATTCCTACTTTTTTGTTGGAAAAGAGCGAAATTATTTTAGGAGTGATAATTTTTTGACACAAGTGCTTGTGTGAAGACTTAACGCTGAACCAAAGCTTCTCTGTCTGCGGTACCTGATGCGCCCAGACGCGGCGAGAGGCCGAGGAGGGACGTTCACTTCCCAGAGACTGTCTGTGGAGCACAGCAAAGAGACGGGGTGAGGGGAAAAAAGAGGGGAAGAACGAAAGAAAGAAAGTCTGTTGTTGTTGAAACAGATGCTTTTTTGTAGGAGATGCTACTGTAAGATTGTGATTTCCCCAGTGCTGTGGGTGAGTTTGGCCAATTTTTTTTTTCTCTCTTTTAAAGACAAAAGGAGGAAAACAGAGTAAGTTGCTCTGTGGACATGAGTTCTTCCTGTTTATGGATGTGTGGGGTCTCTATGTTGTATTTCTGCTTACATGTACGAGCATTTTCCCATTTAATCATACAAACATCATTTGCTCTTTCTCCCACAACTAAGGGCAGAGTGACACTCCTAGCAAATATACCGGTATATTTTCCTGAAACGAATCTGAGGATTGTGACACGAGATGCAAGAACATAGCGATAGAGGTTTGGATTTGAGGCTATGCTTTACAAGTGCTGCTTTTTTCTCTTTTTTTTTTTTTTTTTTTGCTTTGATCCTGTAAACCTCATTTTGTAGGGATGAAAACCAGTAGTGAGGATCGTCTTTTAAGAAACATTTACCAAGAAAACAGAGAATCAAATGGCCTTATTCCTAAAAATGTCAGCAGAATGGATTTTTCTGTAAATCATCTGTAGAAACATTCTTAAGTAAGTTTCAAAAATGTAGCAATGTTTGTGTAAATTGTTCAACAAAACCACTCTTACACCATTTTACACTTGAGATAAATGATGAATACACAAAAAGTACAACACTGAAAACAATTTACCAGAGAGCGATTTTATGAACGATTACTAAATACTGTTCGTTCTGTGAATTATTTACACAAAAAAAAGGTAAATTGTCAATGCTTGACGTACTAATGGTTTAACAATTTCACAAAACATTCTGAATTGTCGGCAGTTTACATACTAATAGATTTATGAATGATTGCTACATACTAGTATTTATGCAAACTATTTGACTCATGACAGAGAATAGAAACTATGGAAGCTTGTTTCCACCATGAAATAAAAATAAAAAAGGTAATTGTACGGTGGCCCAGTAGTGCACAACACAACGAAATTAAAAAAAGCAAACATAAGTTTACAACACAACAAAATCGAGCCGCAACACAACGGAAATGCTCCTGACCACTAGGGGGCTCTCAGAGCTCATTAATATTGGTATTCCTTGCCAATGTTCTATAAAGTCGACAGTCTTACAAAGATATCAATACCATGATTAGTTTTAAGTATGTAAACGTTGTATATCGACATGAAATATTAATTCAAATCACTTGAGTGCACAATAGCTTCATATTTATACCTGTGAATGATTTGACGCACTACCACGGATGAAGGGAACGTCTGACAATTCCACCAAGTGGTTAAAACGTATAATTTGTATTCATTACAATGACTTTATTTAACATTTAAAAACAGACATGTTCAAATTCCAAAGCTTGTTACTTCCTGTTGGTAAGACTGACAAGCTTTGTCATTTGAACATGTCTGTTTTTAAATGTTAAAAGTAATTTTAATGAATACAAATTATATGTTTTAACCACTTGGTGGAATTGTCAGACGTTCCCTTCATCATTCGCCGTTGTAGTGCGTCAAATCATTCACAGGTATAAATATGAAGCTATTGTGCACTCAAGTGATTTTGAATTAATATTTCATGTCGATATACAGTGGTTATATACTGTTGAAACTAATCGTGGTATTCATATCACTGCCGACTCCATAAAACATTGGAAAGGAATACTAACAATACCAAGCTCTGAGAGCCCCCTAGTGGTCGGGAGCATTTCCGTTGTGTTGTGGCTTTATTCCGTTGTTGTGCTGTGGCTCGATTTTGTTGTGTTGTGAACTTATGTTTGCTTTTTTAATTTCGTTGTGTTGTGCACTACTGGGCCACCGTATAATTGCGACTTTTTATCTCACAATTCTGACTTTTTTCTCGCAATTGTGAGTTTATATCTCACAGTTCTGACTTTTTTTTCTCAGAATTGCAAGTATAAACTCTCAATTGTGAGAAAAAAGTCAGAATTACGAGTTTATATCTTGCAATTCTGACATTATAATGCAATTATGACTTTATAACATGCAATTGCTAGTTATGAAGTCAGAATTGCGATATTAACTCTAAGAAAAAAAAATTCTGAATATAAGACAATACATCTGAAAAAATGTGATTGTCTTATATTCAAGGTCTAAACGTTTACATGTCAATAAAACACCCACAACAATAGGTGGTGCCATACACGTAAAAAAGAGTGTGTCAAGAAATATGGTGTGTCAGAGTGTAAGAAGATCAAGAACACAAAAAGACTGACTTGTATAACTCACAATTGCATGGTATAAAGTCTGAATTGCGCTATTAACTCTAAGAAAAAAAAAAATCAGAATTGCAAGTTTATTTCCGTATTCCATATTCCGCTTCCGTATTGTTCCAAATACAAGACAAAATATCTAAAAAAAAAATGGGATTGTCTTATATTCAATGTCTAGACTTTTACATGTCAATAATACACCCACAACAATAGGTGGCGCCAAACGTGCAAAAAAAGAGTGTGTCAAGAGTGTAAGAAGATTGCAAACACAAAAAGACTGACTTGTATAACTCACAATTGCATGGAATAAAGTCAGAATTGCGAGTATATATCGCACATTTCTGACTTTAAAAGACGCAATTGCGAGTTGATATCACGCAATTCTGACTTTATAAGACGAATTAAGAAGAATTTACACAAAAAGCATATTGTTGACAATTTATGAGAGAATGGTTCTTTGAATGATTTACGGCAAAAAAAATAAAATAAATAAATAATTGACGGTATTTTATGAATGAGGTCCAAGGAATCTGATCCAATGATTTTTGGTAGGGGTTTTGAGACAAACGTATACTGCTTTTGGATAAATGTTTTCCATTTTCTTATTTGTACTGTTCACGATAACGGCCTCCTCTTCTGGAAGCTTTGAAACGTTACTGAGGCACCTTTGTGTTCTGGTTTTCTAGCTGAGAACAAATTTGGCTTAATGAATCCAAAGCTATTATAGGAACATTTCTGTACATATTAATGCTAGAATGAAAAGACCTGAAATATTATGTGAGTATATATGTATGTGTGTATGTATATGTGTCCGCGCATGTACGTACGAGTGCGCACACATGTACGCACACATGACTTCTCTTCATCTGTAAGGTTCATTTTCCTAATGAATGTATTTATGATTGAGCAAAACGAGAGGATTATATAATGGCAAAATGATGATGACAGGCATTCCATTGCCTTTCTTGTTTGGTGGTAAAAAAGCAATGATGAAGATGAAACAGAAAGAAAGACAAACATCTCATTCTATCCTTATTTTTGTGTGATTTTTTTTCCCCTCTCGTTTTCTCATAGAGCTTTGCTCAGTTGAACGTTTTGGGGCCATGAGAGTCACTTTGGCTTTGTTTAGACAGGTCAAAAATCTGATTATTTGGCTTATTCGACTCAAAATCGTTTTTTGTAGTGTGAAATATGAAACCACTAGAAATCTAATTTTCACACAGTGTGGACAGCCAATTTTATAGATCAGATTTGGGAAAAAAAAAAGAAAGAAAGAAAGAAAAAAAGAAGAATTTGTGTGTGATGTGAACAAAGCCTTTGTTTCTGTAAGTGAAGCAGTGTCACGTTGTCATCTATTGTGATCTGACGGCTGAGCGATGAAGCTCTCGTTTCATTGTTTCCTGTCATGAGTCCCTTCAGGTGTCAGAACTACTGGAATGTTTGTTGGACATAAGCTGTTGAAGTGAGGGGGCGGGGCGAGGGGAGGGGCAGTGGGAGGGAGAGTGGGCGGGGCTGTTGATTTGTGATAGTTTGTCTTGGTTGTATCTTTATCTATATGTGATATTGTTTGTAGAGCTATACAACTTGGCACTTTTATATAGAGAGAGAAAAGTAACCTATGTGTTTCTTTCTTGTTTTTGGTTTGTTTTCTAACTAATATTTTTAGTAGAATAGATTTGCCCTTCTTTTTCTTTTTTCCTTTTTTTTTTTTCCTCCATTTCCTAAGCCCTTGTGGGACCCTGTGCAGAGATAATCTCGTGAATCTTACAAAAACTCTTTCAAGTCACATTTCAAACCTAAATCAACTGCATATTATATATATATATATATATATATATATATATATATATATATATATATATATATATATATATATATATAGAATAAAGAAAATGATAGTTTTGCATTGTGACATTATTTTTATGACTTTTTTTTAAAAAAGGTGCCATAGAATTAAAAATTGAATTTATCTTGGCATAGTTGAATAACAAGAGTTCAGTACATGGAAATGACATACAGTGAGTCTCAAACTCCATTGTTTCCTCCTTCTTATGTAAATCTCATTTGTTTAAAAGACCTCCGAAGAACAGGAGAATCTCAACATAACACGTATGTTACGTAACAGTCGGGATCATTAATATGTACGCCCCCAATATTTGCATATGCCAGCCCATGTTCAAGGCATTAGACAAGGGCAGCCAGTATTAACGTCTGGATCTGTGCACAGCTGAATCATCAGACTAGGTAAGCAAGCAAGAACAATAGAGAAAAATGGCAGATGGAGCAATAATAACTGACATGATCCATGATATTTTTAGTGAGATTTGTAAATTGTCTTTCTAAATGTTTCGTTAGCATGTTGTTAATGTACTGTTAAATGTGGTTAAAGTTACCATCGTTTCACAGAGACAAGCGCCGTCGCTATTTTCATTTTTAAACACTTGCGGTCTGTATAATTCATAAACACATCTTCATTCTTTATAAATCTCTCCAACAGTGTGTAATGTTAGCTTTAGCCACAGAGCACTATCAAACTCATTCAGAATCAAATGTAAACATCCAAATAAATACTATACTCACATGATCTGATGCATGCATGCAGTATGCATGACAAAAATTTTGTGGAGATCCATTTTGAGGATTACATTAGTTGTGTGAACTTTGTTTATGCAATGTATTAGAGTTGCGAGCTCGAGGGGCAGGGAGCGCGAGAATTTAAAGGGCCAGCAGCATGAATCGGCGCATATTTAATTATGCCCCAAAATAGGCAGTTACAAAAAATGTATTTAAAAAAATCTATGGGGTATTTTGAGCTGAAACTCCACAGACACATTCCGGGGACACCTTAGACTTATATGACATCTTGTGAAAGGGCATTCTAGGGCACCTTTAATAGATTATATGCATTGCTATGGAAGCTTGTTTCCACCACTGAATAAAATATAAAAAAGGTAATTGCTACTTTTTGTCTCACAATTCTGACTTTTTTCTCACAATTGCGAGTTTATTTCACAATTCTGAGAAAAAAAAATCAAAATTGCAAGTAATAAAGTCAGAACTGCAAGTTTTTTCTCAGAATTGTGATATAAACTCGCAATTTCCAGTTATAAAGTTGAATGAGAAAAAAAGTATTTTTTTTCTGTAGAATTGGACTTTATTTCTTGCAGTTGTGAGTTTATATCACAATTCTGAGAAAAGAAGTCAGAATTACAAGATGTAAAAACAATTGTGAGAAACAAGTGCGCTTAATTGACATAAAAATGTCACAATGCAAAAAAAAAAAAAAAAAAATGGTTTTATTTTCTTTCTTTTGATGTTGGGCTGAAATATGATGAGATTTGTCTCCCAATGACACTTTTGTTTCTAAACTTCATCATTCAATCCTGTAATAAACATTTAGCCATGTGTTCACAATATAATTTACTTTATGTCCACAATGTTAATTCACAGCCTCAATTCAAGCACATAAATGTGCAGACAGCCTGTAAGAAACTCTCAAACAAGCACTTGCTCTGGAGGATTATTTAAGGCTAAATACAGAGATCTGGACCTTCACTCCTGTTTATTCTTTACCACGTTTCTGTTTTATGGAAGTGAAACAATAGATTGTTAGTCCTGTCTTTCAGTCACGGCCAATCAAAAAACATCATAGAGATGGTAAACAAGAATTATTAATGGATCGCTGGAGAGAGCATTTCTCTGGAGGACCCAACCACCTTTACAAAAATAAACTCAGCAGCATTTCTGCAAGATGTCATCCATATTTAATGAGCAATGTGAAATCTGTGCATAGCCCACTTTCAAGTTGAAATGCAATTTCCACACGCTAAACAACGTTTCCTCCTCATTGCCTCTGAACACACTGTGCTTGAGTTCACGGATGAAAACTGACGAACACCATGACTAGATTTGATTCAGGCAGACCTGCACAGTTATTCGGGTCTTACAGGGTGGAGTCTTTTACTTTGTCTTCTTTTTCTTTTTTTTCTTTTTTTTGTGCATTCTCTAAGTATTGTTGTAAATACTTGAGTGTCACTCGCCAAAACTTACAAAAAAAAAAATCAGAATAAAAAAAAAAAAATACAAAAAAGGTTTGGAGAGAGTAAGAATTAGAGATGTAATATATTGTCTATGACCTTAATAATTTATTGTTGAGCAGAAAAACTGAACTTAGCGGAAGACGCAGCTCAAATCACAAATGTTTGCGTTGTGTCGATCTCTCAAAGAGCGTTTCAAAGTTCATATAGAGTGTCCGTTTGTTTTTTGTCTCTTTTTTTGGGGCTCTTTGGAGAGTATTACGCAGTTTTTTAAAAAGATGCTAAGCAAGTTTATTTGTACCAAGAAATTGAAGCCCAGGAAGCTTCTAGAAATGTGTCCTTTTGTCCCCTCTCCACCCTCTCATTCTTTCTTTCTACATGAAATATCAACCCTTCTGGAGTTTGTATACTACTGGTGTTTAATGTTCATGTAAAAAAAATAATACTGTCAACATGGGTCATGATACTGCAGATTTATAAAAAGGGTAGATGAAAAGACTCAGAATTCCTGTAGCACAGCAGATTTTTTTCCAGTTTCTTGTATTATTTTGTTTCTTTGCAGCACAATAAATACTTTTTAAACAATTGAGTCTTGTCATGTTTTTAAGAAGACATACAGTTATTTAGTATTAGCTATATATATATATATATATATATATATATATATATATATATATTAGAGATGCACCGATATATTGGCCAATAATCGGACGATTAAAGCAAATTTTCAGATTATCGGCCCATAGTTTAAAAACAGCTGATTGTCAGGCCCGATATATCCTGTCAATCAAAAGAGGGCAGGAAAATGCACTGAATTTGGGCTTTGTGTAAAGAAAATGCTAAGAAACCAGTTTGATGTTCAATATTAATAGTTATTATATGAATTAATAACGTTCAAAAAGTTAAGAAATATTAATTTACTCTTCAGAATTTAGTAAATGTGTTTGTTTATAACTGATACCATTACCTCTGAAACAATTTGATGAAATGGAGAGAATAAAGTTTTTATTTTCATTTATTTCAAAATATAATGATTAATTATTAATTATAATGAAATTATCATTAATTCAAAAGAAGGTATAAAAGGCAGAACCCCCAAACTATCAGTATCATATCACTCTGAATAATCAACTATCGGTATTGGTGGAGAAATTTAGTATCGGTTCATCTCTAAGAAAGAAAGAAAGAAAGAAAGAAAGATAGACAGATAGATAGATAGATAGATAGATAGATAGATAGATAGATAGATAGATAGATAGATAGATAGATAGATAGATAGATAGATAGATAGATAGATAGATAGATAGATAGATAGATAGATAGATAGATAGATAGATAGATAGAAAACTATCTATCTCCTTACCTTAAATTTCAATTTGTTCATCACATAAAGCTATCGCATGGCTTCAGAAGACTTGAAAAATAACACACTTCATATGTTATGAATTGTTTTTATGATAGTTTATGACACTTTTGCGTGCTTTTGAAGCTTGACAGACCCACTCATAGCCTATTTCATCATTGGCTAGTGAAAAGACTAGCCAGAGCGTTTTTTTTCCTCACTAAAATTCATCTTTGGTTTTACAGCGGGTAAGTAAATGATAGAATTTTCAACTTTAGCTTTTAGGCTACTTTTAATAAAACATTAACACGCACTTAACATCATGTTCGTGCACAGTGATCCAGGCAAATGTATTTAGCAATAAACATGACATGTGCCATATACTAGCTTATTTTATCTCTGTGATAGAAAGCATTAGAGGACCTTTTGCCATCATCAGTGATAAATCACCAAACGCCTACAGAGAAGATGCTGGCGGTCTATAATGAATGCAGTTACTCAATCAGACCGCAGAGTGGCGCCAGAGAGCTGCGAAACAATTCCAGTACTGTTCCGCAGCAAAAGATGCTGATGCTGGGGTGTCAACTGCATTCATGTTCTGAACGGTCACATGAATGGCAGTAAAGGGAAAAAAGTAAAACCAATGATAGAGTATGAAGATGATGGGATGTGAAGGCGATGACAGGATATGAAGTCAGCACTCCCAGCTAGTGGCTCTCATGTTTTCCCACATTGTCCAGAAGCAGGGGATCATCAGGGATGGTGACTTACAGCAAAGCACTTCAACTGCACTTGTGCACTATCATTTAAAGGGGCAGTTCACTCTAAAATGAAAATTATGTTTTTTATTTGTTTAATTTAAGAGTGACAATAAAAGGCATTTCTATTTTGGAAACCTAGTTAAACAATTGTTAATTTCAGAGATACTATGTTTTGTTTTGTTTTGTTTTGTTTTCCTACAGAAACCATAGTTATACCATGGTTAAAGGGTTAGTTCACCCATAAATGAAAATTCTGTCATTAATTACTCACCCTCATTTCGTTCCACACCCGTAAGCACAAATTAAGATATTTTTGATAAAATCCAATGGCTCAGTGAGGCCTCCATTGACAGCAAGATTAACACTTTCAATGCCCAGAAAGCTGCTAAAGACATATTTAAACAGTTCATGAGATTAGAGTGGTTCAACGAGAATACTTTTTGTGCGCCAAAAAAAAAATTAAAAATAAAAATAACAACTTTATTCAACAATATCTAGTGATGGGTGATTTCAAAACACTGCTTCATGAAGCTTCACAAATCTTTTGTTTCGAATCAGTGGTTCGGGTCATGCGAACTATTGAAGTTTCGAAAAACTTATGACGTAACGAAGCCTCGTTTACTGAAATCCTGTGATTTTGGCAGGTCATACATGTGTGGAACGACATGAGTTAAACTCACCCTGAATAAATGTCAGAATTTTAATATTTTATTTTGTAGACTTATTATTATTTTTATTATTATTATTATTATTAAAGTGTTTTATTGTTTAATATTTTATCATTATTGCTATACTACTGTCTGAACTTTTAACGTAAGCAACATTTAACAGCTTATTGTAACTTGCTGGCAACATTTGCCATTAAAAAAAGATAAATATGAAGATTTATGCAGCTTTATGCTATTAATTTAAGGCTACTTTAATTATAATAATCATAAATAACATTTTGAGGGTGTATAAATGATAATAGAATTTTAAAGGGTTAGTTCACCCAAAAATGAAAATTCTGTCATTTATTACTCATCCTCATGTCGTTCCACACCTGTAAGACATTCATTCATCTTCAGAACACAAATTAAGATATTTTAGTTGAAATCCGATGACTCAGTGAGGCCTTCATAGGGAGCAATGACATTTCCTCTCTCAAGATCCATTAATGTACTAAAAACATATTTAATTTTAGAATATTTTTGGAGCGCCAAAAAAAAACAAAATAACGAATTATACACTGTAATGATGGCCGATTTCAAAGCACTACTTCATGAAGCATCGGAGCATTATGAATATTTTGTGTCGAATCCGCAGTTTGGAGCACCAAAGTCATGTGATTTCAGCAGTTTGACACGCGATCTGAATCATGATTCGACACGCTGATTCATAACGCTCCAAATCTTCCTGAAGCAGTGTTTTGAAATCGGCCATCACTATATAATTCTTTATTTTAGTTTTTTTTTGGCGCACCAAAAATATTCTCGTCGCTTTATAATATTAATATTGAACCACTGTACTCACATGAACTGATTTAAATATGTTTTTAGTACATTAATGGATCTTGAGAGAGGAAATGTCATTGCTGGCTATGCAGGCCTCACGGAGCCATTGAATTTCAACAAAAATATCTTCATTTGTGTTCTGAAGATGAACGAAGGTCTTACGGGTGTGGAACAACATGAGGGTGAGTAATTAATGACAGAATTTTCATTTTTGGGTGAACTAACCCTTTAAGATTTCCCTTTAAAAGACACTGTAAAATATCTGTATGAATTACCAACTGTATGCAACAATTACAAGAAGCTTATTAAAACATGCTGCCATCATTTGCCATTACAAAGTCTAACAGTGTTTATTACATTTTGCTGAAAGGTCAAGAGAATGATCTGTACTGTTCTAGTTCCAACACTGACACATGATGTTAATCTTTATCATTTATGCATGCTATATGAAAAACTTGATTGATTTCAGAGGATGTCAGATGGCATTTACCATTGTACTGAATCCAGAGATGTACGGTTCTGTAATCAAAGTGCATGTTGATAACAGGAAGGACTGTGTGACAAAGTGAAGCTTGACTCCATAAATGCATAACAGTTCTGCTGGCGTTCAGTAATGTTGATTTTCAGGTTGTTAGACTTTATTTCATGCTCCACTTACTGCTAATTTATGGCGGTGAGGTATGAATACAAGACACAACAGCCAGCGTGCTTCGTTTATGCAGAATCAGAAGACAGTGCAAGCATGCCGAGGAAAAAAAAAAAAGGAAGAAGCCAAGGAAAACTAGAAGATAAGACCGTCCAACAGTGCATCTGCTGTTTAGCATGTCACGCTCATTCCTTTTTTCCCATGTGGTGACCTACAAAAACCCTCTTTGTGTGTGTGGGCATATGTGTAGCGGGGTGAAGAGTTTTGTGATATGGAGTGTAGTGTATGTCAACTCTGACCTTTTGTCCATTTTTCATTTTCATAATTGACCAGGCATGGCAGAAATGTCCATCAGCTAATCCTCTTACTGTGACTCTAATGCCAGCTCTGTCAGAGCAGCACCATGTTAATGGAACAAGCTGCTACAAACCAGCAAGGTGGACAACGGCCAAGTCCCGACGGTCCCCGCTGGCAAACAGCATGCGGCGAGTGTCTTTCCCTCTCTTAAGCCCCATTAAAATTAGTATTAATTTAAGTATTCATTGTAATCTTCTATTATTAATAATTATGTTTATGGATTTTTTTCTGATTATTAGAGTTCATGCTGGAGAGAACAGTTTGAAATGCACATGGGGACTGTGGTGCACATCATGGCAACAATACATTATTAGAATTACTGCATATCAAAGTCCCTTTCAGGCAAGTCATTTCACTCGGCGGCCATCTGTGAAACTTACAGCTATTTCAGGAAGTGCTGCATTTTTTTTTTGAATGAGGAAACATCAGATTCCCTAAAGTTGTAGGGGTGTTGAAATTAATCATTTCTATGATGCATTGTGGACGATTCTGCATCGATTATAGCCTACTGACGTTTCTCCGACGTCATTCGTCTCATATACACTTCTCGTGCTAGCAAAAAAAAGGGCAGAGGCGAGTAAACAAAAAAGCGAGTAATAAAAATGGCACCAAATATTTTAATATCTACAGTGTGTGTGTTTACAGGTTTATATTACATTGTGGGGACCAGCCAGCAGTCCCCATGGGGAAATTAATTAATAAACTTACTAAATGATGTTTTTTTTTTTTTGTTTTTTTTTTAAAGGTGCCATTGAACGTTTTTTTACAAGATGTAATATAAGTCTAAGGTGTCCCCTGAATGTGTCTGTGAAGTTTCAGCTCAAAATACCCCATAGATTTTTTTTATTAATTTTTTTAACTGTCTATTTTGAGGCATAATTAGAAATGCGCCGATTCAGGCTGCGGCCCCTTTAAATCTGGTGCTCTCCACCCCCTCCAGAGCTCTCAACTCTATCATTGCATAAACAAAGTTCACACAGCTAATATAACCCTCAAAATGGATCTTTACAAAGTGTTCGTCATACTGCATGTCTAATCGCTTAAGTATTGTATTTATTTGGATGTTTACATTTGATTCTGAATGAGTTTGATAGTATGCTCCATGGCTAACGGCTAATGCTACACTGTTGGAGAGATTTATAAAGAATGAAGTTGTATTTATGAATTATACAGACTGCAAGTGTTTAAAAATGAAAATAACGACGGCTCTTGTCTCCGTGAATACAGTAATAAACGATGGTAACTTTAACCACATTTAACAGTACATTAGCAACATGCTAACGAAACATTTAGAAAGACAATTTACAAATTTCACAAAAAATATCATGATATCATGGATCATGTCAGTTATTATTGCTCCATCTGTCATTTTTCACTCTTGTCCTTGCTTGCTTACCTAGTCTGATGATTCAGCTGTGCACAGATCCAGACGTTAATACTGGCTGCCCTTGTGTAATGCCTTGAACATGGGCTGGCATATGCAAATATTGGGGGCGTACATATTAATGATCCCGACTGTTACGCCTGTTCTTCGGAAGTCTTTTAAACAAATGAGATTTATATAAGAAGGAGGAAACAATGGTGTTTGAGACTCACTGTATGTCATTTACATGTACTGAACTCTTGTTATTTAACTATGCCGAGGTAAATTCAATTTTCAATTCGATTGCACCTTTAAAAAAATGCCAAAAGTTTTCTGTGATGTGTAGGTTTAGTGTAGTGGGGGATAGAATATACAGTTTGTACAGTATAAAAACCGTTACATCTATGGAGAGTCCCTACAAGGATAGTGAACCAGACGTGTGTGTTTGTATACACTGGTCACGCCGTGTTTTTGATTCACTAAAAAAATGGCTAATAAGAGTCATTTGTTCAGACTACAGTACTTTGGTATGTAGTTTCTACATTTTTGTGCCAAAAAACAAAAACAAAATAACGAATAATTTAGTGATAGCTGATTTCAAAACACTGCTTCAGGAAGATTCGGAGCGTTATGAATCTTTTGTGTCGAATCAGCGATTCGGAGCGCCAAAGTCACGTGATTTCAGCAGTTTGGCGGTTTTACACGCGATCCGAATTATGATTCGACACAAAAGATTCATAACGCTCTGAAGCTTCCTGGAGCAGTGTTTTGAAATCGGCCATCACTAAATAAGTTGTTATTTTGTTTTTTGGCGCACCAAAAATATTCTCGTCGCTTTATAATATTAATATTGAACCACTGTACTAACGTGAACTGATTTAAATATGTTTTTAGTACATTAATGGATCTAATGGAACGAGTAATAATAATGACAGAATTTTCATTTTTGGGTGAACTAACCCTTTAATGGAACCCTTTAACCTTTGCCTACCTTGGTCTTTGAATTGCACCTCTTTCAGAAAACTCTTCACAAAGATAAGATATGATTTATTTTGTCATTGGACAGTGTGGAAAACACTGCTTCATAGTATTGATTTGAGTTTTAGGACACTTGTTTTTACCTTTCTACAATTACCAATTCTGTTATTGGGACACTACATTATGTCTCATATAAAATCTGGGTCCATGAATCAAAATCACTAGAGAACCACATGCTTAAAATCCCAGCTCTAATGCGCTCAGAGTACATTCATTCTCATATATATTACAGCAGCAAATGAGATGGAGTAAATGTAATGATTTGAATTGTGTGTGTCCTGCAGCTTTTCCCTGCAAACTGTCGTCACTGATCCTCAGAGTTAAAAACATACCTCCCCACAGTGTTTGAGCCCTCAGCTGACTGTCCTGCCTGGTGCCTCAAACCCCAAATTCTCATCATCTGACCAGTCCTTGAAGCCTGAGCCTGGGAGTTACCCGACACACACACACACACACACACACACACACACACACACACACACTGCTGTATTCAGACCATTCACATGATTACAGGCAGGAAAGTAGCATGACTTTTGAGCTGTCTGTACAACAGTGTTTACTAAGGATCAGTCAACATGAAATCAAAATGGAAAATATTTACTTTCTTAGAACGCTTTCCTTTTCTTGGTGTGTATTCATCAGTGCACCTTATTCCAAAGGAAAAAAAAATGTTTGATTTCTTAATCTCTTATTAAAATGAACGTGCTCCGTCTCTGAAATGACTTTTCTGTTGACGTCCCTTGGGCCAAAATGCGATGCATGGAGATGCTCTGGAGGGTGAATGTGACCTTCAGCCTCTGTGTGCGGGGCACCATCTCATTCCCTGCATGTAGACACTCAAAAATGACATTGGATTCCTTGAACTAACCCTAACCTCAAATTCAGGTCTTGCTCCTTTCAAGTATGGGAACCTCACTTTCTGCAATCATTCACTTTCCACTGAATCAGTGTTATTATTGCTAAGTCTCCCTGTAGTCAATAATTTTATCCCTTAAAACTCATCTTTAATCACCAAAATGACATATTTATTTATGTGAAAAAAAATTCTTCATGCCTTAAAATAGCTTAATTGCAACCTGGTCTCATAGGAGAGACGTACCCGTGGGCACATTTTCGCGAGACACAAAATTACGTACCGACAAGTACATCTCGCTGCAGTTTCCGACAGAAACGAACGCTAGAGGCCGGTAAAACGTCGATAAGCGCTTTTGCTCGTTTTCACACACAGGAGGCGTTTCTCAATGTCAAGGAAGGATCCTCGGAAGCCAGAATTTCGAGGATGCTACGTCATCGACATCCGTCAAAGGACTGTTCCAATGTCGAGGATCCTCGGAATTTCAAACAAGGACTGAGTCCTTCGTTTGAAAAATATCCTATACACAGGAAAGGATGCATATGTGTATCCTTCGCGCTCTTCGCGCTCTCAAATCACCCACAATCCTATGCGTGCAGCTTTGCAATCTTGTTCAAAAATGTTTAAAAAAATGTTGGACGTTAGCGGGCAATATGCTTTCAAATGTAAGTATATTTACGTTACCAAACATTTGTTATAACTGTAGTAAATATGTCAGATAAATAAAGTTTAACGTTTAAATGCCAGTGCAAATTACTACCGTATTGATATTATAAATGATACAAGTACAAATTACGTTATTGATGGCTAACTGAACCGGACCGTTGTTAGCTTGTTTGCCATCACCGGCATCCTTTGTAAATAACTAGTTAAGTTGTCTAAAGTAATTTAACGTTAATATTATACCATTCACAGTGTTATTCATAGCTTCTCGTATTTTTTAACAGGGACCACAAACAGAGGCGTTCATATGTCTCCGTGTAGAAAACAAGCAGCTGTTTACCGGGGGGTAATGACGCAATGACGTGCACTTGCTAGTCTGTTCCATTTACGTGTTCTCTGAATGCTAAAGAGGAGCCTCTCCTAGACTCTGAAGGAAGTGACTTGGAAGGACCAGTCCTGCCAAGGAAGTATCCTTGACATTGAGAAACACCTAGGGTGCTTCTCAATTCTTATTTGTGCATCCTCGTTTCCTTCCTTGCTTCCTTTCGTCGCGTCTTAGCTCCACCCCTCCAGGATGCCAGGGAAGGACGCAAGGAAAAGACAAGGGACGGAGGAATTGAATCAAGTGAAATGATGGCTGCGTCCGAAAACTGGAAAATGCTGCCTTACAAGGACACATTTCAAGGTAGTAAGGCATCAAGGCACGTCCGAATCCATTGTTAGCTTCACTTCCTCTCTCATGAGATACCTTCATCTGATCGATTTTTGAAGGAAGCATAGATGTATCCTTAGCTGCCTTTGATATCCCACAATCCTGTGCTTTCCATTCTGTGACAGTTGAGCTAGAAAAATAAAGATGGCGTCCGAAAGTTGCGTTTGCTGCTCAGTTTTTGTACAAATGTATGATTTTGATCAACATATTTAAATTTTGATATCATTTCTATCGAGAAATTACTACTGTAGTAATTAAATATTTGTTTAGTTCTCACCAAAGCTCGCACTATATTGCTGTAGATCATTAAACTGTTACGCTGCCTCAGAAGTCTGTCCGAAATCAGTTTCGTGAGGTACCTTCATGCACAAACGCTGCCGTACAAGTCATTCTCTTATAAGATAGCGAGGCAGTAAGACAGCTATCTAGGTTTTTGGACGCAGCCCATAAATCCTCGCTCCCTTTAGCGTCACTTCAAAGCGTCATCAGCTGCGCTCGAAGGATCTACCCACTTGTAGTTAAAGTTTGGTTATTTTAAAAAATATAATAAATATGAATAAAGCAAGATGCCTAGTTGAAATATATGAGATATAAAGTTTATTTAATCTGTAAAAGTAAAGCATACATTTAAATTATTGTGACAGATAAGAAGGGGGAGGAGACTTTATGCGTGCGTCACGTTTCTCAATGAGAAAGACTTCCGCAAAGGATGCACCTGTGTATCCTCGCTCATGATCCTCAGGAAGCTTCCTCACTCCTCAATCCTCGCCTCCTCACAGTGCAATAGAGTGCCCCAGGGATGACGCGTTTTTGTAGGCAAAACCCAGAAGCGAGTTAGCATTTTAGGACTTCCGGTTCCAACGCCGTAAAGTCTATGGGTTTTTTGAATGGGTTTTTGCTAAATCGCCTGAAATAAGGTCTATGGTTAACAAAGCCTCTAAATACTTTCACGTTTTTATCTATGACATAAAACACACCAGTTATAACCAACTTGTGATTTTTTAAACTTTTACTGTGTCTTAAATTCGGCGGTTGCTAACAAATTGCTAAAAGGGACTAAGTTACTTCCTTTGGCGGGGACTTTAGAGGTCATCATGACAAACGGGACATTTGGACAGCATTTCTCATTTAAAAGTGGATAAGTATTCATACACAGCGCATATCATAATCAGCGAGCATGTATTTACATAGAGTTGTTTTCTAAATAAAGTTTGAGTACGGTTGGTGGTGGTGACGTTGATCCGCGACCATGGTGTGCTGTAGTCCGTTTATAGCCTACTGTTAGCCTTTTATATCTGACGACTTTATATAGGCTTCAAAATCTATAAATGTTGTGTTAACTTGTAAAGATTATCTTGATAGACAAAACCTGTAAGTGTCATAACCCTTTGTTAAACACAGAGCTTATTTTCTGCGATTTTCCAAAAGTCTATGGGAAAAATTAATAGGCTTTCAGTCGAGGGAACCCGTGCGCTGCTAACTTCTGGGTTGGCCTACAAAAACGCGTCATCCCTGGGGCACTCTATTAGAGAATTGAGATGTCCTTCAAGATGGCTGAGCTTGAACGTTTTCCGGGTCATAGGATGGAGGACGGACGAGCGAGGAGACGAGGAGGGATATTGAGAAGCACCCACAGTTTCGATGATGGCTGGGGTTTCCGGCTCTATGCGTTGGACTTTCCGGCTCTATGCGTTGGACTTTCCGGCTCTATGCGTTTCGCTTTTTTTGGCCGTAACCAAGCTTGCTCGGTAGCTCAGCCAATACGGAGTTGGACTTACGACGAGGAGCACACCCCTGCCTAGGTACGAATCCAGTGAAAGGCGATAGCAAAAAAAAAAAAAAAAAAAAAAAGAGAGAGATCTAAACGAGCTGAAAAACGGATCGCGGATACTTCTTACGTCACGTTTGTTTTGTTAACATTATCGGGTAAGTTTAGGTGTAGTGTCAGTGGAAAGTTATTTTAAAACGCAACGGAGCGCAAATGTCAAATCAAGAACTGATTCGTCTAAAAACCAACGTCATAAAAACGTACCGCATTCACCATATTATCTTCTCCGGAAAAAAAAAAAAAAGGAACATGCTTTTAGCGCCACTCAGTGGACATTTTGCAGCGAAACCGCAGCGATATGTACTCATTGGTACGTATGTTTTCGTCATGAAACCAGGTTGCAAATGTAACTCTACACCCTTGCTTCATTTAGTATACGCGGATCTATGAATATGCTAATTAGCCCCGCCTCCACTCACTCACACAAGCTCAGAGATCCACTCTGTCAACTTACTGAGTTAAACGCTGCACAATGGTATCGCTTTTCACAATGTCGGACACATAACGGTATAATCTTTTGTTTGACGATGTTATCAAACAGCTAATAATGTGTTGCTACAAAAAAACATGTTCCTGTTCGTCATCTCAGAGTCAGATGGCTGACTTCTAACAATCAGCATCCCTACAAACGCTTTGAACACCCTAGAACATCAGTGGAGAAAGGCATATAGTTCATAACATCTTAATATACATGACACACCCACTATTTTGCTAAATCTACCTGATTTTTCATATCAACAGAACAATATACTTGGTTTCTCTTGAGACTCCCCTGCTTCAGAGCGGTCATAGTTAATGATATGCTAAAGCATGTTGATGTGATTGGTTACAAGATTGTTTGTGACATCACAAACACCAGCAATTTCCAACCATATTTTTGAAACTGTAGATCAACTGCAGTTTTAAAGAGAAAGTACTCAGCAATGGTGTTGACTTATGAATTTGCACATGGTTTGTCTTAAAAACACCACATAGACATATAAACAACATTAAAAACTTGATTATAACCACAGAGGGACTTTAAAACTCGTTAATGTTAATTGAAATAAAGATTAAATAAAATAAAACAAATATTACATGACAGACTTAAAAAACTGGCATCTAACTGAAATAAAATGTTGAAGTTAAAGTACTAAACTTAAATGAAATTAAATAAAACTAAATTAAGGCTAAATAGAAACATTTTTAAAAGTCTAGATAACTTTCCATAAACTACAATAAATGCTGACAATTTAAACAACACGTAGACAGCAAATTGACAGTGCAAAATAATTAGACAAATTAATAGTATCTGCTCATGTTGTAGGCCTCTACCATTAATTTGTCAAACTAATTTGCACTGTAAATGAATAGACTGGACAATGTCCATATTGACTTTACTGCAATGATAGTATAAGGATAAAAGAGGGTAGTGTAAGCCAAAATGTAAATGATTTCCACTCAAATATTTACACATTAAAGCATGCAAAATAATCTGACCTGTATGACATTTGTGGTTGTTTAATGAGGACGCTGAAGCATAGAAACATGTAGAGGAAGGCATGAGGCACAGATACATGATTTAAAGGGGCGTTTACCTCAGAGTGGAAGGTAAGATGAAAGCAGTTGAGAAATAATTTATCTGTGCAAACAGTAAGGTTGACTGTGGAGGGGGTTTTCCTCTGGGGTAGCAGGGTTACCTAGGGTGGCTAAGCTCTCTTTTAAACAAGGCTACACATTTCTGATTGCTAGTGGAGAACTGTTGTTACCAGAGCAGAGCATGTCCCAGGAGCCATTTTGTTCCCTTTTTCAATAGAATGCTGAAGTGAGGGCATATTTTTGTACGCCAACTCTGAAGTTAACATCACCCTGATTCCCTTGACGAAAAAAGAAAAGAAAAAGAAAACCATTGTGTGGGGGAAATCCATTGGCTTACTGCAGAATATAAGTACTGTGACCAACAATTTTTTTAAAAAAAGGTTTGTTTTATCATGATAATCTTCACAAATAAACAGAACTCTTATTCAAAATACAATCGCTGGAAGTAAAAAATAAACATAAGCTATTCACGAACTACACCACAGTCACATGACTTCAGCATCACCATTCAGTGTTGCCAAGTCCGTGGGACTTTAACACTGTTGCCACAGGTTGTTTTCATGTTCGTGGGTTGATGTGACCACAAATAACATGATATTTAGCCCCTGGAATGCGAATTTCACCATGGAAACCCTGTCAAAACACATATTTTACCCCCCAGAACGCGATTTTTACAGAGGGACCCCCCTGAAACGTGACCGGGCTAGTTTTGGGGTAGTTTGGAGTAGAAATTGGGCGGGCTTTGTTGTTGAAACCCAGCAACCCTGCCACCATCATGCTTCTGACAAATCCTTCAGTATTTATTTAAAAACATTTTCCTGAAAGTTTGAGTTGGAATAGTTTGTAAGTCTCTGCTCAGATTACATATGGTCCCTCTCTATATATAGTGTTAAAGTAACACTGAAGCAGAGTTAAAATTAAAGGTGCCATCGAATCAAAAATTGAATTTACCTCAGCATAGTTGAATAACAAGAGTTTAGTACATGGAAATGACATACAGTGAGTCTCAAACTCCATTGTTTCCTCCTTCTTATATAAATCACATTTGTTTAAAAGACCTCCGAAGAACAGGCGAATCTCAACATTTCACCGACTGTTACGTAACAGTCGGGATCATTAATATGTACGCCCCCAATATTTGCATATGCCAGCCCATGTTCAAGGCATTAGACAAGGGCAGCCAGTATTAACGTCTGGATCTGTGCACAGCTGAATCATCAGACTAGGTAAGCAAGCAAGAACAATGGAGCAATAATAACTGACATGATCCATGATTTCATGATATTTTTAGTGATATTTGTAAATTGTCTTTCTAAATGTTTCGTTAGCATGTTGCTAATGTACTGTTAAATGTGGTTAAAGTTACCATCGTTTATTACTGTATTCATGGAGACAAGAGCCGTCGCTATTTTCATTATTAAACACTTGCCGTCTGTATAATTCATAAACACAACTTCATTCTTTATAAATCTCTACAACAGTGTGTAATGTTAGCTTTAGCCACAGAGCATATAGCCTCAAACTCATTCAGAATCAAATGTAAACATACAAATAAATACCATACTTACGCGATTAGACATGCTGCATGACGAATACTTTGTATAGATCCATTTTGAGGGTTATATTAGCTGTGTAAACTTTGTTTATGCAATGATAGAGTCAAGAGCTCTGGGGGGGCGGAGAGCGCAAGCAATTAAAGGGGCCGCAGCCTGAATCGGCGCATTTCTAATGATGCCCCAAAAAAGGCAGTTAAAAAAATTATTTTAAAAAAAATCTATGTAGTATTTTGAGCTGAAACTTTACAGACACATTCAGGGGACACCTTAGACTCATAGGCGTAATTTGCGGGTGGGACGGGTGGGACATGTCCCCACCACTTTTTGAAAGGGTCGATATTGTCCCCACCACTTTTTGAAACATCTCGCGGCATCTCGCGGATATCTAATCCAAAATAAACACCTCTAGTTGATTATCAATTTGTGTTAATAATAGGCGATGTGGCGCTGGGATGTGTTGTTTTTAAAATCATGTTGAGTGCTCGTTGTCGCTGTTATCCGAGGCACAACAGTGTTCTCTTGGCGCTCGTTCACATTGCGATGTCTTCACACGGACGAGCGCTTCAATCTATGAATAGAGAGTTGCAGAGACTCTCTATTCGTTACGTTGAAATCACAAATCAAAATACACATAAACGTGTCCTTGCTCTTGATATACAATCACTGATGAACATCTTTGGTTTTAATGAGAAAAAAAAAAATGGTTGGATTCGAACCCAGAACCTCTTGCACGGCAAACAAAAATACTGCCATTCATCCATCAGGACATTCAATTACCAAGAGCGGATCCTAATATTTATTAACTATCGAGACTGACGACATATTGTATTATAGCAGATGTAAGGAAGAAATTATCATATTAATATTAATATCTAATTATTATTATTGTAATAATACAATCCCCCCCCCCCATACACGTTCCTGTCCCACCCACTTTTTAAAGCAAAGTTACGCCACTGCTTAGACTTATATTACATCTTGTAAAAAAACATTTGATGGCACCTTTAATTAGATAATTAAGTGATTAATTAAGTTATGATTGAGCATTAGTGATGAACACCTGCTGTTAACAAGCAGAATCACTGAACTACAACTGACTTCAGCCATTCTTAGATGAAATCAACTGAACATAAAAGACATTAAATCTCTCAAGATCTGATTAAACAGCTCCATATTATCTCATTAACTTTAACTCTGTTTCAGTGTTATTTTAACTCTGTGTAGAGAGGGACCATATGTTCTCTGAGCAGAGTTGATTTAACTCTGGGGATTTTTCTGTGTAAACACAATGGGCCTCATTCATGAAACACGAGCAGAATTAATTTTTTGTGTAAATCGTTCGTAAAGCCATTTTAACGTAAATTTTTGGATTCATGAAAATGTTTGTATTTTCAAAATACACCTGCTCCCTACCACATATAAATGGTGCATAAAACAACCAAACGTTCTGTGTTCTTTTAGGCAAACTGATCACACTGCATTTTGATGCACTATTTACTAGTTGCCAAAAGTACAGACTTTGGTACCACGTCGGTACTGAAATTTAACAAATGTGACACTTTGAGCGCTGTTGAGCGGATTCGTAAACATCTCTGATTGGTCTTTGTGTTCACATGCTCATCATGCAGATATGTCTGTGATTGGCTTCAATGATCAACGCTTCAAAAACATGTTGTAAATAAACATCAGTGGCCTTATACATATAAACACTGGAGAGTTTGAAAGAAGGCATCTATTGCAGACCAGTCCACTGATAGACCCTTTCTTTCAAACACTCCCACTTTCAAATTCAAACACTTCGGTGTGCTTTTAAATGCTCCCATGTGTTGATCATTGAGACCAATCACAGACATATGCTGAGCGCGTGAACACAATGGCCAATCAGAGGTGTTTAAGAATCCGCTCAACAGCGCTCAAAGTGTCACATTTTTAAAATTTCAGTATCGATTGGTACCAAAGTCTGTACTTTTGACAACTTTGCTGTTCAACTTTGGATAAAATGCAGTACTCATCACTGTTACTTTTTACCCAGCTGTCCAATCACAGTGGAGATTGGACATTACACTGTTCAATCTCTCCCCGTCATTCTCATATGCTATTAACATTGCAGCGCTTCCAGGTTCTATGTACGAATGTACTGATCGGCCAATTCTGAGCCGGCCGACCATGGAGGTTTTCATTAAAATATTTACATTTTTGTTTCGAAGATAAACAATGGTCTTATTGGTGTGGAATGACATGAGGGTGAGTAATTAATGACTTTTAATGAATTTCATTTTTGGGTGAACTAACCCTTTAACAGTCACTTTAGCAATAGTTGTCTCTTTATCCATGTTTATGGATGGATATGTCTATGGCCCTCCCAACTCATAAACTTTTTATCAAAATCATTTCATTTCCAAGTCGTAAATATGACCGTTCATGTTCAATTTCCCACTAGGAAACTTACGATAATTCCAAAAGCACATGAAGGCAAAAGAAGTTGTGACAAAATTTTCAAGAATTGCATTGTTTGTTTATGTTTTTAGTGTCAGCCTTCCGATACAGAGAGATTGACTTGATAGAGTTCAACAAAGAGTTCAAGTCTCTGAATTCACCTTAAAAGGAGTCTTGATTCTGGATGTCAAGTTCTTGTGTCAAGTTCTCCACTTTCATTTACATCTAAAGCATGATCCAGTTACAGCTGATGTAAGCGGCTGTGAAGATTTTGAGTGGCAGCATTAAATCTTGCTTGATCATCCCTAAGGAGTCATCATTATGATCCCTGAGCCAGCAGAGCGGTAAGGAAAAGCATGCATTATTTCAGTCCAAGTTGACATTGTGAGTCTACAACAGATGTTTATTTGAAAGCTGAAACCATTTATCTTCAATTTAGTTAGTGCAATTGAAGAAAGTCCCAAATTAACAGTTCACATAGTCCAACAACATGACTGATTCCATATCATTCTGCCCTAAAATGCAAGTATTAATGTGTTTAGCACACCTTACATAACAGTGCAACTTAATGGCATAGTCCTCACGTCTGTTCTGCATTAAAAATATTAGCTATATCTCTGAAAAGCAACAACTGTGACTGCAGCAGCTAACCTATTAGTGTTGGTTCATTAAAACAGTCTCAGTCTTTCTCAGTGCTTTAATACAATATCCTTCCTTTAACATGGAAAAAGGCTCAAGTCTTTCATCATTATTGTCAAGGGAAGCAAGTCATCTGAGCTAAACACATGATTCAAGGAATGAGAGACCGAGAGAGGTTAACAGCATGAAGCCTCCTTTAAGTACCAATTGGCTACAGGAAAAACTTCTGTAGAAAAACCCTGCTGGGAAATGGAATAAATGTTCTGTGATTAACTGCAATAAATAATAAATTACATTCTCCTGCTGCAGGACATAATTCTCATGGGCACCTTTAATAATATTACATCTGAAAATGCTGTCGTGGTGTTACCTGGAGCTGTGCTCCCACAAAACTTTAATGAGAAGACCAACCTCAGCACAATAAAGTCAATTAGCCTTTTCCAAGGCCCATATTTACAAAATATAGACTTCTGGGAATCCGTACTCTGGTCACATGAGACCAAATCAATCATTCTGAATCTAACAGCATCCAAAATGTTTTGATGTTGCTAGAGAAGGAGTACAGTGAGAAGTGCCTGGTTCCTACAGTAAAGTTCAGCGGTAGTATAGCTCTTATATAGGGATGTATGAGTGCTGAAGGTGTGAGGGAGTTGTGCTTTATCAATGCTGTCATGAATTCCCAAACCACTGTGTAATTTAATACACAAACGTGAAACAGAAGATGTTACCCTTTCCTCATTCCCTGCATTGTTGGGCACTTTTTCTACATGACAATGAGGATATGCATTCTCCCAAGGTGAAAAACCTTCTGTATTGTACTCAATCTTAACACTCTTGAGCACCTGTGGATGATTCTGTAGAGACAGGAGACAGAATATATTTAAAATTATGGAGGAAATACTAAGTACTAGAACATTATGCATTTGTTGAATTAAATCTAGGGTGTACTCATTTCTGCAATCCTTAATTTAAAAGTTGGAAGTTGGAGGGGGGAATCACAAAAGTAGTCTTCAAAAGTTTAAAGAAATTAATACTTTTATTCAGCAAACTTGATCAAACGTGACAGTAAATAGATTTATATAATGTTACAAAAGATTTCTATTAATTCAGAATAGAATTCTTAAAGGTGCCCTAGATTCAGAAATTGAATTTACCTCGGCATAGATGAATAACAAGAGTTCAGTACATGGAAATGAAATACAGTGAGTCTCAAACTCCATTGTTTCCTCCTTCTTATATAAATCTCATTTGTTTAAAAGACCTCTGAAGAACAGGAGAATCTCAACATAACACCGACTGTTACATAACAGTTGGGATCATTAATATGTATGACCCCAATATTTGCATATGCCAGCCCATGTTCAAGGCATTAGACAAGGGCAGCCAGTATTAACGTCTGGATCTGTGCACAGCTGAATCATCAGACTAGGTAAGCAAGCAAGGACAAGAGTGAAAAATGGCAGATGGAGCAATAATAACTGACATGATCCATGATATCATGATATTTTTAGTGATATTTGTAAATTTTCTTTCTGTTTCGTTAGCATGTTGCTAATGTACTGTTAAATGTGGTTAAAGTTACCATTACTGTATTCACGGAGACAAGAGAGCTGTCACTATTTTCATTTTTAAACACTTGCAGTCTGTA
The DNA here is from genome assembly GCF_024489055.1 of Chanodichthys erythropterus. NCBI lineage: Eukaryota > Metazoa > Chordata > Actinopteri > Cypriniformes > Xenocyprididae > Chanodichthys > Chanodichthys erythropterus. The sequence goes on along the minus strand of NC_090238.1, from coordinate 35,903,051 downwards.
TAATTCATAAACACAACTTCATTCTTTATAAATCTCTCCAACAGTGTGTAATGTTAGCTTTAGCCACGGAGCACCATCAAACTCATTCAGAATCAAATGTAAACATCAAAATCCATTGAAATCCATTTTGAGGGTTAAATTAGCTGTGTGAACTTTGTTTATGTTGTTTAAGGCAAGCGCGAGCTCTTGGGGCATGGAGCACGAGATTTAAAGGGCCACACACCCTGAATCGGCTCATTTCTAATGATGCCCCAAAATAGGCAGTTAAAAAAAATGAATAAAAAAAAAATCTATGGGGTATTTTGAGCTGAAACTTCACAGACACATTCAGGGGACACCTTAGACTTATATTACATCTTTTAAAAAAAAAAGTTCTAGGGCACCTTTAACAATCCTGAAAAAAAGAGAAAAAAAAATGTATCTCAGTTTTCACAAAAAGACCCAAAACAGCACAGCTGTTTTCAACATTGATAATAATAGGAAATCTGTGCAGCAAATCAGCATATTAGAATGTTTTCTGAAGGATCATATCACACTGAAGACTGGAGTAATGATGCTGAAAATTAAAATAAAATTAAAAGTGTAACAATATTTCAAAATATTACTGTTTTTTTATTAAATAAATGCAGGTGAAAGGTCCACGGTTCTACACACTGAAAAAAAAAATAGTATAGAAATAATTTTTCTTCTGAAATTGCTGATAAATTTTACAATTAATTACAAAGAAACAGCGAGTAACAAGTAGGAAAACTTTTGTTGTAAAACAAACAGTATATACTCCAATAATAATATTGTTTTATTTACAACTTTGAAAAACAATTTTTTACAGTGTACAGCTTAAAAACCCATGTCTTAAACACACACATTCTGCCTTACTTCTCACCTGCTGCCTCAGCCTAAATTCTCATCAGCTGACCTTTAAAACTCCAGAGTGAGTGAGTAACCCCACACACACACACCACTAGAGAATTTAGACCATTCACATGATTACAAGCAGGAAGTCGGCATGACTGCTGAACTATTTCACATCGTCTTTTGCCAAACCCACGGTGCACTGCAGGGGACACAGTGGTAACATCGGCGTCCAGTAAATCTTGCACACCACCGGTCACACAGTTCTGTTCCTTTAGCCTGAAGAATAGTTAGCAAAAAACTGACACTAAAAAGCACTGACATCAGCCAGTGTTGGCTGTAGCTGGTAAAAACAGATTTGCGAGCATTCAACATCCTCTAGCTTCATCTTTTGTCTGCCGATGCATTTAGTTCAGGCAATTGAACGATGGCCCAGCAAAAAAGGGCATTAACAGTCCAGCCTGAGGCTGATTCCTTCAGCTTTAACACACAAAAACTGATGAGCCAGGCTGTTACGCAGCAGATAAATGTATATAGCTTTAAAACATAGTGTAACATACAGTATGGCCAAAATAACCAATAATGGTTACAATAATGGTACAGTTTTCCCTTAAAATAATGTTTGTATAAAATAAGAATTGCTGCAGGAAACAGCTTTTTATTTGTCAGTCAGTTGCTGTCTTTGCTAAAACGCTGAAGTCTCGGAGAGGCTAATTCCTTCGGTTGAGCACATGATTTACTCCAGGGAAAAGGAGAGAGATACAATGAAAAATAAAGCTGCGAGCAGCAATTATCAGGCTTCAGACCCTTTAAGGCCTTTAAGCACATGCATAAAAAGTTATGATGTTTTATTTAGTAAGCCTATAACCATCTCGATCATAGATCGAAAGACCATTTACAGCCAATACAGGCAATTTACCATATTGTTTTTAAAGTTTTTTGACAGTTATCGAGGTTGAGCCAAAAACCTAGGACTAGTTCACCAAAGTTGTTTTTTGAAATAATCTCCAATATTTAAGGAACGATTCGATGGACAGCGGCAGTTCTAGAGACAAAGTTGCTCAGAATGAGGAGTTCTACCATGTGGTATGAATATCATGGGTGTGTGCGAAAAATCTTGTCATTCACAATCCTTTATGCATGTGAAAAACACGAAGGCGCCCCCCGGTGGCCAAGTTCTTTTGAATTTCTCACAGGCCTTTAGGGCCGTGAGTCAAACAGGCCTAGTGAGTTTTGTTCCAATCGGCCTCCGTTAACTCTGATAGCTGCTCACAATTCATTGGCCGAAGGCAGACATGTTTTTTGAGATAGGTCAATGTCCTCACAGACAATCATAGCACCTCGGACAAAGACACTGCATGCCAATTTTCATGTCAATAGGACTAACTATAAAGTAGTTATAGCTGTTTTTTTTCTGTTATAGTGCCACCAAGTGGCCAGTCGCCCCGATCTTTTTCACGCAACCACAGAATGAGCTTTTACATAGGTGTGCTGATTTCGGTGAAAATAGAGTTATAGCCATTTTGGTAAAAGTGGCTCCACTTCAAACGTTTTGGCGGCCCTTAGAATTAGTGAATCGAAATTCCAACTTTTTTCCGGCAATTATTGACAATCAGTCTCCGGAGATTCTCGCTGCACTGGTTTGTTTCTGATCGGGCCAAAAGCCTGGGACTAGTTTGCAAAAATAGGTTTTTCAAAAGATCCAAAATACTGAAAATTTCGCTGACGTATGACGGGCGAATCTGAGAAGCCTAACCTACTTTTGACCTCTGTAGCGCCCCCGTCTGGCCGATCGGGGCGAGTCTTGGTGACGGTGTGAGCACTACCATCCCTCAAAGTTTCAAGTCTCTACAACTCTCTGCTGATCCTTGGACAATTGATTGATTAAAATAGGGTTTCAGTGCAGCTCTTAAGACAGAGATTGGGAGTAAATAAAACTGATATTCCTAAATATGATCATCTACGTCAAATCTCACCCCCTCTGATGGGTCCTGGGTGACTCTCCATGACAATCGGAGCAGTCTAATGATTTTCAGTCCCAACCATCAATCTTACTGACCGTCCCAGTCATTAAAAGTGTATCAGTCAATAATCCAAAAAGCAAATGGGCACAACTTTTGAGACTGAAACTAGTCTAACCATTACCATATTTTTGACTACCAGCATACTGGTTCACTGACTGAGGCTGAGACTATGGGAAGGAAGTGGCATCTGTTCTCAGAAAATCATATTGATGAACTGAATTGAACCTGAAGTCACTGTCATAAAAAAGGTTGAAATCAAAAACATTTAGCTCACACAAACTACACTATATGTTGGTGGAAACTGATCAACCAGAGGTTCTCTTTGACAAGAATGTGATTTCTTTGTAAATATGAATGACATTAAGGAAGGTTATTAGGTCAAATCCCAGACTGCATTCAAATGGTATAGGAGGTTTGAAGTGGACAAGATGTGTTTGAGACTTTTTTCCATTGCAGACATACCATTTAGGACTTTATTATTCGGTATTATTTTGAGTATTATTTTTTTTTTATAATATATCTCTGTTTCTAGAAATTAAATCCATATGTTTCACAGCACCGAATTGAATCAGTTTCCAATTAATCAATTCTGTTGTGAAAATAACAATTATGTGCTTAATTTTTGTGACTAAATAAAATAAAGTCATTTTGTGTTGCATTAGGGAACTGACCTTGACCTAATGTTTTCTAAAACTACATCATTGCAACAGGAGACAAAAATAGCATTTTTTCCTTTATAGAAAGTACGACCATTGCATCCTGTGGTCACTGCATTACTGAGTTTATGAACCTTTTTTTGTAATTTGTCATTGTAGGGCCTCACACAATAAGAACCCATGAAAAAGCCTGGAAAAAAATGTTTATCAGCCATTCGTCACCATGTAAGCTTCTCACTAAGTGACTCACTAATGATTAATTTATGACAGCCCGTCATTTTAGGAGTGTAACTTTAAGGAAAAGTTAAAAAAAAATGTTTAGTGTTTGTGTGTTTACTGTTTTACACAATATTGCAATTTGTAGTATACAGGTATTTAAATGTGACCCTGGACCACAAAACCAGTCATAAGTCGCACTGGTATATTTATAGCAATAACCAAAAATACATTGTCAAAATGATCGATTTTTCTTTTATGCCAAAAATCATTAGGATATTAAGTAAAAATCATGTTACAGGAAGATATTTTGTAAATTTCTACTGAAAATATATCAAAAATGTATTTATTTGAGTGGATATGCATTGGTAAGGACATTTGGACAACTTTATTTAGATTGTTTTTGTACCATTTTCCAGATTTTTCTCAGCCAAATATTGTCCTATTCTAACATAGAATACTATACATCAATTGAAAGCTTATTAATCCCAATTTTTTTTTTTTTAAAAAATGGACCTTATGACTGTTTTTGTGGTCACAAATATTAAATACCAACTGATATTAAACATTAGTAATCTTTTTGGTAATTAAAAAAACATTCAATGGCATTTTTAAATACATTTTATTTTTTTTAAATGGTTGACGATTAATATTATTGAGGCATAGTCATGCATGAAGATAAAAAAATATATATATAGCTGATGAAAACTTATGAAAACTACTGAATATTATCATTAAAATTCACTTCTGCTCTCCAAGGCTGAATTCATTTGAACAAAAATACAATTAAAATTTTGAAATATTATTACAATATAAAATAGCTGTTTTATATTTGAACATATTTTAAAATGTAATTTATTTCTGTGACAGCAAAGCTGAATTTTCAGCATCATTGTTACAATCTTAAGTGTCACATGATCCTTTAGAAATCAGAGTAATATGCTTTACTTTTTGTGGAAACCGTGACATTTTTTTTAGGATTATTTGATGAATAGGAAGTTCAGAAGGATACTTTTTATTTGAAATGTAACATTATTAATGTCATTTTTGGTCATTTTAATGAATAAAAGTATACAATTCTTTAAAAAAATCTTCTGATCTCAAACATCTGAAAGGTAGGCCTGATGTAATCACAAGAAAATAACACATAGCATCGTATAATTAAGGGAAACTTAGTATTGAAAATACCTAAATGTTTCATTAACACATAATTCAAAAAATAATGTGATCATTTCTGAATTTATTATTAATTAGTGTGATATACAGTAGTTTACAATTTTAAAATGACCTATGGTTTAAAGGATTAGTTTCAAATTAAAATATCCTGATAATTTACTCACCCCCATGTCATCCAAGATGTTCATGTCTTTCTTTCATCAGTCGAAAAGAAATGAAGGTTTTTTAATGAAAACATTCCAGGATTTTTCTCCATATAGTGGACTTCAATGGCCTCCAGACGGTTGAAGGTCAAAATTAGTTTCATTGCAGCTTCTACATGATCCCAGACGAGGAATAAGAGTCTTATCTAGAGAAACCATCGCTCATTTTCTAAAAATAAATTACAAATTGTATACGTTTTAACCATAAATGCTTGAACTAGCTCTCTTCTTCTTCTCTATTTGAATTCCAGCAGTGTAGACACTGCTAAGTGTATTACTGCCCTCCACAGGTTAAAGTTTGAACTAAATTGTCATGTACAATACGCTAATGTAAGTATATAACAATTAGTTCAAACTTTAACCTGTGGAGGGCAGTAATACACTTAGCAGTGTCTACACTGCTGGAATTCAAATAGAGAAGAAGAAGAAGAGAGCTAGTTCAAGCATTTATGGTTAAAACGTATAATTAAAAAAAAAAAAATAAGAAAATGAGCGATGGTTTCTCTAGATAAGACTCTTATTCCTCGTCTGGGATCATATACAACGCTTTGAAGCTGCACTGAAACTAATTTTGACCTTCAACCGTTTGGAGGCCATTGAAGTCCACTATATGGAGAAAAATCCTGGAATGTTTTCCTCAAAAACCTTAATTTATTTTCAACTGAAGAGAGAAAGACATGAACATCTTGGATGACATGGGGGCGAGTAAATTATCATGACATTTTAATTTGAAAGTGAACTAATACTCTAAATAGAAATAGCTTACACTGTTTGTATGGCACAAGCCATGCCTTTTCCAAGGATTATAGTAGTCCAGTAGTAGGCTCAGTGTGCAAACGTCATCAGCATCACGTGAACGCGCTCACATGTAGAAGTCACAGCAGCTGCATGAGAGGGAGATGAAACCTCAACTTGAGAGCACGGATCCTAAAGACGGCACTTATATATATTTCATGAAATAACAATACACCTAGCTCGCCCTGTATTTGGTTTTTATGCCAAAGAAAATATGTTTTTTAGTCTTATCATCATCAGACAACTGTGATGCCCGGCTGCATTCCGTCCAAAATGCCCAGTGATTAATTTCAGCTGATTATAATTAGCATTTTCTCGCAACAGGACACAATTATTTTAATAATACAGCATCAGAGCGAGCGCGTGGACGCACCTGGGACGGAATCTCACACACATGCACGCCGCGGCGCGCTCCACTCCCACACTGCACGCGGGATCCGCGCGCTGGACATGAGGAGGACCTCATCCCGAGCCTGATTTCCTGCGGTCCCGGCCATCTGTGTGGCTTCGCTTCGACTCTTACAAAATGACACAGCCACAGACGACCACGGAGCTGGAGCAGAGCTGCAGTCTATCAAAAAAGAACATGATCACCAAAATTTTTAAAGTTCGCAAAAGAAGAGAAATGCTGTTTGTGCAGGTGTGCTTCATCTGCAGCGTCCTGTTCGCGGCGTGGTGTATGTCGGTGCTGCTCACAAAAACGGGTAAGTGATTGTCCCTGTATGTTTTGGTGATGCTTTACATCACTATTTATGAGGGTCATTATCGTATAATGTATTATTAATTCGCAGCAGTACATACTTGTCTTTTTTTTTTTTGTTCAATTATTCACAGTGGTCTGAATGGAAAGGCGAGCATCCCTTCCCTCAGAATTCAAATGATTACACAATAACGTCCATTATTTTGTGTGTATGACGGTTGGCATAACGTTAGTTACACATTGTACTGTATATTCTCATTTGTGTGTATAGACAACGCGGATTTAAAGCTGTTTAATTTCCAACATGACACTTGCGCACAATCTCAGCGTCTGTAATGGGTTTACAAAAATAATAACAATAGTAATACACCGTTTCATAGTATTCGACGACTGGCTGCCATTTCAAGCTGTCAGAGTTTGAATCGAGAGTCAACCGTTTAAATGGGCGTGTCAGTGTTCTGATGGGCGGAGTCAACGTCGCTTACTTTCATGAATATATTACTTGAATTAAAGGGTTAGTTCACCCAAAAATGAAATGTCACTAATTACTCACCCTCATTGCATTCCACACCTGTAAGACCTTTGTTCATCTTCAGAACACACATTAAGATATTTTTGTTGAAATTCAATGGCTCCGTGAGGCCTGCATAGCCAGCAATGACGTTTCCTCTCTCAAGATCCATTAATGTACTAAAAACATATTTAAATCAGTTCATGTGAGTACAGTGGTTCAATATTAATATTATAAAGCGACAAGAATATTTTTAGTGCACCAAAAAAAAAAAAAAAAATAACGACTTGTATAGTGATGGCCGATTTCAAAACACTGTTTCAGGAAGCTTCGGAGAGTTATGAATCTTTTGTGTCGAATCATGATCCGGATAGCGTGTCAAACCGCCAAACGGCTGAAATCCTGTAACTCTGGTGCTCCGAACTGCTGATTCGACACGCTGATTCATTACGCTCCTAATCTTCTTGATGCAGTGTTTTGAAATCGGCCATCGCTATATAAGTTGTTATTTTGGTTTTTTTGCCGCAACAAAAATATTCTCGTTGCTTTTTAATATTGATATTGAGCCACTGTACTCACCTGAACTGATTTAAATATGTTTTTAGTATCTTTATGGATCATGAGAGAGGAAATGTCATTGCTGGCTATGAAGGCCTCACGGAGCCATCAGATTTCATCAAACATATCTTAATTTGTGTTCTGAAGATGAAAGATCTTTCAGGTGTGAAACCGCATGAAGGTGAGTAATAAATGACAGAATTTTCATTTTTGGGTTAAAGTTTAGAATTACAATCATATTTCTACTCCAGTTAGTTTTTTTTTTATTTAGTTTTTTTTTTTTTTTATAAATATAAACATTTAAATCGCGGCTGTCATAACTGATTTATTCAAACATGCATTAAATATTGAAGAACAATAATAATTATAATGAATATGTAACTGTGCATAGCTATATTTATCAGAATGTTGCTTTCTATAGTTCACTTTTCTAGCTGACTGAGTTTATGGTCACTCAATATAGTTATTCTGAGGTAAATGAGACGTTATGTTAGGTATTGTTTACGAGCTGTTTTACTGACGTCTTTCCGAGGTTGAAACACTGAGTGATTACACAAGACGTTATACGGATTTTGGTAAGTTGTACTGTATTTTTTAACATGCCTTCAGATGTTTAGTCGTGTTTATCTTGTGTTGTAACTGGTATTAAAGCGTGGGAGAGGATGTTCACGTTGCCGCTTCTCTGAGGCGCTACAGCGATCTGTCATGCCACATTACACGGTGCCAAAACGGTATTTATTTTTTGAATCTCATAATAAGATGGACGTCATTTGAAATCTGATATTTTGCTTCATATTAACAGTAACGGGAGGCGCTACATATTCTGCGCATTCATCAACTTAAAAACAGACTAGACTAATCGATTCTTGGGATTTAAGAATTGATATTGCTTCATAAAAATGAGAATCGATTAAAATCGAGAAATTGATATAGATAAATTGATATATATATTATTTATTTTTTTATTTTTTTTTACCCAGCCCTAATACTTACATCACCATGTTGGCATTTGCCTGCCCCTTATTTGCTAACAACTATGAAATTCATTTACTCAGATGTTGCTAAACAATTACAATTTAACTAGGGACCTGTGGCTCTTAAAGTCGTTATGAAACACAAATAGCGACAGATCTTTTCTTCCATATTGTGATGTACATGCTACTGTAATGGGATATCAAAAAAACATTAACGGTGGGGACTTGGTTTTATCTGTCATTCATAGATGCTGATTTATTTTTCTGCCGGTGGGTGCCCCATGCCTCATCCTCCTCTCCCCCAAAGCAATGAGAAATGCACATCTTTCATCTTTCTTTTAATTGGGAACTTGCAAGTACGAATACATTACCAACCAAAAATAAGCACATCTTTATTCTCATCTGTTTACGTCTGCAAAATGATAACTGGGCTAAGCAAGGTGACACACAAACATATGCAACATTTTAACATGCTCATTACTCAATAATTATACTTTGTGTTAGTTTATCAAGAGGAATATTTAATTTGCATGACCTTAAAACATAAGTGTTCTCACACTGTGTATTAGTAATGTGAAGTCAGACTCATGTCTGTGAATCATTTTGTTTGTCTCAATGTTAAAAAATTATTCAAATTTAATGATTTTATTTTTCTTTTATTCAATGGGAAAAGTGCAATCAGTTAGCATCTTTGATTGTATTTTATGGAAGAAATAAGGTAATACAGGTTTGGAAAAACACAAATTCTTTAAAGATAAAACTGGAGATGTATGCAGAGCTCTGAGACCCCCGCTGATCATTAGCCAGCAGACCGTCTGATATTGAAAGTCTGTTTTGTTGTTTTTTTTTTTTCTCTCTCTCTCTCTTTGAGTACTATGTAAGGAAGATGAAGAATTTAAAGCAGGGCAGTTTTACAAATTGGATTACAAATCACAACTGTAAGATGAATATGGAGGGTATAACAATCTCATGTGTAAATTTAAGTATGGACATGAAAAATTGCCCTAGAGGACGCAGGAAATGGAATCAATTCCAGACAAGGATCTACACAGACAGCACAGTATCCAAACTATGATATACCATTATAGCGTAACCCACACTTGATAAAATTAAAAAAAAAAAAAAAAAAAAAAAAAAACCTTGACAAAATGTGACATTTCAGCAAAATACTATGTTGCTTCTTGCATATCTTGTGACGTGTTCAAAGTGAAATGTTCGTAGAAATTATATATGACAAGTTTGTTGTTGTTCAGTCATGTCAACTGCATCTGGGCCAAATTTTATCAAAGCAATCATAGCAATTTGGCAAAGGCTGCGATTATTTTATGCGCAGCTTGTCAGAGCTGTACGACTCTGTGATCAGTAGTAAATGCTGCTCCATCTGAAAGCCAGATGGCGCTCTTAAGCAGAAAGTCCAAATATGCCCTGCCGTAGAAGTAGATAACATCATACTATCACTGATGCTGAAACAGAAGATTGAAACGCTTTGATTAAACATGACTAATAAACACACGACTGCCTTATTCTGTGTAAGAAGCCACATCACCTCACAGAAGGATGCTCAACTGTCATTTAGAAGTGAGTTTGGAGTAAAAACATGTTATTATATGTTGTCTTTTATTGGACAAGATGTTAATAAATGCTTCTCATGTCTGATGATGTTTGATGTTTGGTACGTGTTGCTTTTTCAAATTTACCTTATAAGCGACTCAAACTCGCACTGCTTTCAGATGGATTAGCATTTGGAGCCATACTTCATTGACAAGCTGGACATAAAAAAAAAAAAAATTCGCTGGCTTTGCAATTTCACAATCGCACTAAGCCAAATCATTTAAGCGTGATTTCAATGTTATTTTTTTAATCGTGCAATTAATTGTGCAGCTTGCATGTGTAAATGCCACAAAGCATAAAATATTTATAATTACTTAGAATAAGAATAAATATCTTCCAGTGCTGTTTAGCATGTTTTTAGATGCTGGGAACTGGGAAATCTATTTAGGGTGCCTTATTTTATTAATTAAAATATTAATTCTCATATCACACGGAGAAGGACAATGGTATATTGCCCTATAGATATTTTTTCCCACCCCTACTACCAACCATACCAGAGATCCATTTCTATTGGTTGAACTGTCAAGTGATGTTGGAAAACAGTGCATCATGATGATCAGATCCTGGAAGTCCTGTAGCTTTAGCCAAGCAGCGTGTCATGTCACACCATGAGGATTTTCTCAAGGTCTACACATCATGGTGAATTGAGACAACCTGCTCTAAATTATGATGTGCGATTTACTATAGTTTACTAATGTTGTACGAAGTTAAAAAGCAGAATGTGGTGCAAAAGCCTCATCTGTATACAGTTTACATCAAAATCATCATCTTTCATCAATTGCAATTGATCATCAATTGCAATCAGTTCGTGAGATTGGCCAAATTCAGTGACTACTAGGGGTGTGACAAGACCCCAGATCTCACAAGATTAAAATACGACAAGATTTCTTATCAGAGTAAAAAAACTCACAATTCTGCCATGACAGATGGTGTGAGGGTGAAATTAGGATAGAATATGCATCTAACACGAGCTGCAGAGTTTTACATAGTGCAGCAGGAAACGGAGTTCACTGATCACGTGACGAGATGACTGACAAGACCATGGTGGAGGATTTGTTGCACAACAGAGCCAAAGCATCTGACCAATGTCTTATCTTGTCAAATGCATGCCTATTCAGAATATACCCGACCGCGTACTCTGTGAAAAGCGAAAGTAAAATGTGAGCGCATATTTAAACGTGGTTTCTAATACCCCGCATTTTGAAAGGCTCCCTTATGCAAGCAATTGTCTCCCAATATGAAAGCTGTGTTTGCACTTTAAATATTGAGAGTATTTTGATTATGGTTGCACTTATTGTTTGCACTTAAGACTAAGAGAGGACTGTTATTCATTTTTTTATTTATACTGTTTATTTTTATGAGCAATTTGTGGAAAAGAGTTCTGTTAGAAGGTCAGAAGTTCTCATATGAAATCATCCAGGAGAGAAGCCAGGCAGTTGAGTTTGTGGCAAACCTTTTACAGTGATTTGAGTATTGTTGTCTTGCATATGACAATTCATACTCAAAGTAGAACTGAAATGAAATCCATTACAAGATGATTAGTTAAAGCATTTCAAATGCATTGAATATGCAAGACTATTTTTCTAGTCATGTATTTTGGCATTGAGGATTTCTTAAAATTGCTGCGTGAAAATCTTACAGAAGAGGATTGGGGCCAAGCAATAATAAAAAAAAATAAGACCATCTCAAGATTAAATTTGTTAAATTTCCAGAAAATGTCGTTAAAATTCGAGCAAAAAGTCGAGATAAAATGTTGAGAATAGTCATTAAATTATGTGAGACTTGTTCAATTTCGAGAAGTCGAGAATAAAGTCATTAAATTACGAGAACAAATACGTTTAATTACAAATTTGTTCTCATAATTTAACAACTTTTTTTCTTGTAATTTAATGACTTTATTCTCATAATTTAATGAGTTTATTCTCGTAATTTTACGACTTTTTTCTTGTAATTTAATGAGGTTATTCTCAACATTTTATTTCCACTTCTTTCTCAAAATTTAACGCGTTTTTTTTTCTGGAAATTTAACAGCTTTAATCTCGAGATGGTTTTATTTTTTTATTATTGCTTGGCCCTAATCCTCTTCCTTAAAATAATCTTGTTCTCGTGAGCGAACTGTCTCGTCACACCCCTAGTGTCTACCGATCGAGTCATAGAATGTGATTTATGCAGAGCATTCCTAGTATAAAATAACCTCCTGCACAGGTTGTTATAAATGGAGCACAGATCAAACCCCTGTGGTACAAGCACATCTCAGACACAAATGATTTCTCATTACAGGAGATTTTGTATCACACCTCTCCACTTGCTCTCATTGTCTGCAGAGTGTACATCATTGCCCGCCTGGGTGAGCAACACTAGTGGGTGCGGTTGAGTTTAATTACGCCGAAATTACAAGCGGCTTATAAGGGATTACCTGCACATGATATTGTAATAATGAGGATGCTGAATATGTGCTTTCTGCTTAATGGCTCCACGGATACTGGCATATCTGATAAGCCTGTCAGGAGTCCATCTGCTGTGCACTCCTGCTTCCCAAATCTCATTCCTGTTCTTTTGCACCTTCTCATTTACCTCCATCGATAACTGTAGTGAAGTTAGTGTGGGCTGAAAATGCTGCTTAATGAACTTTATGGCTGCTGAGTTAATTATCCTGTCCTCCTTCTTTGACAGTTCGTTACACAACTTTACTGGCACTTTTTTCTGCTTCTCATAAGCTGTAAGTGGGTCATTCTCTTCTTGATTAAGGAGCAGTTGGAATAATTTGACAGGTTTTGCTGCAGTAGATTTCAGCATGTGGAGATTTTTCAGACTCTATCTGGATACTCCTTATTTACTGTAGTAAGTATTTATAGAATCAAGAGTGGCCCTTAAAAGATTTTCTGTGCATTAAAGGAGTAGTTCACCCGAAAATGAAAATTGTCATCACTCACATAAAAAATACTGTTTTTGGTGAGCGTGAAAAAAAAAAAAAAAAAAGCATTTTATTTGAGGAATGAGAGGGGAAAAAAATGCATTTTATTTGCACTTTTCAGGGGAATTGATATGTAAAAGGCATGTTATATAGTTGACTATATTAAACTGGCGTAGAAAATAATGTAACTTTTTTTTAAAATAACACATTTCACTCCTTTAAGTAAACGGTACAGTAACAGTTTTCACTTTGAGTCAAACATAATGAAGGTAAAGAGCCAAAAACCACTTAAACCATTTGTAATTGGGCTTATTGAAACTGATGGTTTGAAAGTGGTATTTGGACTGATTTATTATTGACTGGTTAGTTCACCCAAAAATAAAATTTCAACTTCAACACAAATTTAAGATATTTTAATGAAATCTGAGATTGACAGTCCATGCAATTACCGATTTGTCGGTTTGAAAAGAGATCTAATCCATATGAGTTGCGTGGTTTAGTCCAAATTTTCTCAAGATACATGATTGCTCTAGCCTGACGTGGTCATACTCCATTCTAGTTCGAATATGAGTCTGATACTGCTCCATTGGGTTTTGATTATGGGGGCGTATTTCAACCGATCCAGGAAAGACCTCAATTGAATAGACCTACAACCAATCAGAGCTACAGAGTAAGTGACGCATGTTGAGCGACGCATAGTTGTCAACAGAACTCTTCTTGGCGACCATCGGGGCCAGCTGATAAATCAAACTTTTGCCGAATCCCGCAGGAAGGACATCTTTCCCATCGACAAATGCCTTGATCGCAGTCCTCTGTTCCTCTTTTAAAATTAATGTGCTGTCGATATCTTCTATAACGGACGCGATGGCGGAATCTATACATCTCAGTTCTTCTTCAACAGCCATCATTGTTGTAAACTAATTGACTTTTCGCAAAGACTCGCCCCCCTTAGTTACTGTTGCTTTGTCCAAGCCGTTGCGCCGTCACGCCACACAGCGTGGAAAATACATTGCGGAGCAAAGAGGACACTGACAACACATCGACAGATGAGACAGAGCAGGTTACTTATGATATTAAACAAAGTCCCAGCTTTCAAACTGTGTAGTTATTAAAAAAAATTCAAACAATAAAAAACGTTTTGTGGCTCTTTAATGTGTTGTGACCATGGTCGTGACAGATTGCTGTAGCGCCTCAGCTCAAGAGGCTCGTTAACCGATCATCTCTTGCTACTAGTCCATTTATAGCATCAAATAAACATAAATGAACATGAGAATGAATGTCAAACGCGGAAAGATGTCAATATGCACAATTTTTCAAGTTTAACTCCACCGATGTTAATCTTCTAACTTCTGACTGCTTTGTCGGACAAAATATCGGATGCGGCGTTCTGATTGGTTAGATCGCTTGTCAATCAAACTCCCCAAGCGCTCTTTGATGACGTGGCTGATTACGTTTCTGGTGATAATCTGTCAGTCATCGCCCTGACAATGTGATTGGTCCAAACAGTTTCTGTTCGGGCATAATTACTCCTCTACCGATCGAGTCTAGACCGAACTACCCGACCTCAAAATGTTGTGGGCGGGGCTAAGTTCGGCTGGCATCCAGGCTATGATTGCTCTATACGATGAACAGATTGAATTTAGGCTTTTATTCACATGTAAATATTAATCAACGAAGCTCCAGCATATTTGCTTGACGTGCAAGAATCAATGAGGCTTATTCTCGTGTTACACGGCACGTTTGAGGTTCCGGAAGAGGTTCGTTCTCATGTATCAAGCAGGTTCGGTTGAGCTTCTGTTTGTTCGCTGATATAGCCAAAAAAATTTTCATGATAAAATTTTTCATATCAGTTGATATTATAATTATACTGATAAATGTTAAGTCTTTATTTCGTTCAGGGCAGATTTTTGCTCCTCTGTTAAAGTTGTAGAAACGGTTAATTGTGGTTTTAAACTACCCTTTATTGTCAGAACATGACAAACACATTTTTGATTTCTTTACTCTTTAGTCATTTTCCCTTAACAAAATAAATATCTCAATACAAAAATTAATTTCTTAGTTTCTGCGTGTTTTAACAAGTGATATTGTTTCAAGTCATGAAACAGGTTTGCGTTGCCCGAATTTGATGTGTATCTTCAGCACAGTTTGCAGTGCAGGGTGTAATATTAATATTACATGTTTTGTCTCTTGCTTACATGGCAGTTTTTAACTAAAAATGTACAGATTTCCATGCGTTTTGGCTGATCATTTACATGACAACGGTGTTTTTGGTGCCTGAAAATGCAAACTTTTGAAAACTGGTTTCAAGGTTATGAAAACGGTCTCCATGTAAACAACAAAAACACAATCTGTGAAAACAATGATGTCATGCACATGCATGTTACATGTTCAGTCTATAGTGTTTTCTCATCTAATGACCTGCCAGCAGAATACAGCGTTTGGTTGTTTTCACAGATTTGTGTGAATGGTGATCGTTTTGACAATGGTGTCGTCTGTACACAGAAAACTCAAAAGAAAACCTTCTCTGTTTTAACCATATGTGCAAACGTAATCTTAGAAATACACATTTGATAGTAGTAGTAGTAGCTTGAGTTAATATTGCAGTTGCATATTGCGATAATTATTGTTATTGTTTTATCACCCAGCCCCAAGTACAAGTTATCAGACCACATTGGTGAGAGAATCCAAGAAAGAAAGTAAAGTGTCTGGATTTGAATGTAATGAAAATCCTCAAATTGAACAGATTGCCAACCCTAATTATGGCTACAGCTGCCTTGTCATTCTGCTAGATAATTTCTTTTGTGTTTATACAGAAAATGTATCCATACTTTTTTTAATATTTTTGCCAGAAATTTCATTTTTCGGTGAGCTGTTTCTTTTAATAATATGAATAAACACAGTGTGTTCAGTGATTAACAGCTGTAATGCCAACTGTCCAATAAATATGTCCAACTAAATGTGTGCTATGCACAGTTTCAAAAGATAAATGTGATTATCCCGTTTTTTGGACCTCACTGCATATCCTCATGAAAAAGTCATGTGCTGAAATCAACTACTGAAGCATAGACATGCAGACATGAAATCCTAATTCAAGCTCTGGCTGTTTGGACAGAATGCATGGCTGAATCTTCACACCATTTTTTTTTTTTTTTTTTTTTTTTTTTTTCTCTGATTTTCCCAAAATAAATACCCCCCTTGTGCTGATAACCATGATACAATGCACATCCTGTAGGAACACTGATTAAAACAGAAAGCCAGGCAGATCAAGGCCACAGTATCACACTAACCCCAAGCCTAACCGACAAGTAATTTAGCTAATTGGTTCCAAGTTGTTAACCATGCCTTGATGATGAGTATTTGGGTAGTTGACATGAAATGTAATGCAAGGTGATATACTGAACTTGTAAAGTTTTATTTTAAACAATATTTGTTTGAAGTGATATTTAAACAATATTTGAATGTTTAAGTGAACACTTTTACAGAAATATTTTGTTAATAAAATACTAACACTTACCATTTATACATTACATGTTAGGCCTAAGTTTCTATATCTACAGCTAATTCAGAATATTTTATGTAATTAGATGCATCTTCATTCACAGGTCATGGGCTGGTGCTACAGGAGGGTTTTGCTGTTCCCCGAGATCACATGGGCCGAAGGCTCATGGCCATAGCGGGAGACAATGAGACTGATGAGAAGAACTGCACACAACCAGGTAATGCATAGATCACTTAATTGTATGCAGTGTTTCCCACAGGATTTTGTGAGACAGTGGTGGGTGGACCTTGTTCCTTCTACACACAAGACAATTGTGTAAATTTTAAAGTTAAATTCATAAATCGGGTTCATTCAAAAGTAGACATTTTAAGTTTCCCATAAAAAATACATTTGTTACGTCTGTGCAGCAAGTATATGCTGAGTTTTGGTTCATTTTTGTGACGCACTCAAGTTCACTTGAGACGCCAGAAAACGCTTCCTGTTTGTTTTCATTATTTTACAAAAGCACATTATTGTGAGTTTGAATAAAAGCAAACCATTTTACAGTTTCGAATGTTGGATTACTCTTCTCTATGACCAAAAATGACGGAGTATTAAGTTGAATGCCTTCCAAACTGGCATGCTAACACTGCACCCGAAAACCTACCCGTAGTTTTGGCAACCTGTTCTTCTTAATATTGTTATTGAAAGTTTTCCTTGTTAGACATTGTCCTAACAGGACATGATGCATTAAGATTCCAGCAACAAGCAATTTGTATGTCGACACCAGATGCGACACGACTGCGAGGTGCGAAAAAAATAAATAAAATAAATCAATCAATCAATCAGCTGAGTGTGTGGGCGGGCTTTCTGCAAGGACACTGCATTCACAACAAAATCGATAAGTACATAATCAATTTCACAAACATAACACCATTCATGACATTTTAACATTATTAAAAAATGTGACAATCTTTGTCATAAAATACATTTGAGTTCACAACTTGAACGTTGTTACCTTTTATTTTCAATATCTGAGGTAAATTATCAATTGTCGCTTTCAGTATGGCTATAATGTTCACGCTAAATGTTCAAACTCGCATTAAATTCTAACATTAAATAAAGCACATATAATCAGTACTTGAGATGATTATTGTCATATTTGTATGTCATATTTCTATTTTGCAGAAATAGAAGCAGTTTCTAAAATACAATCCTGTCACTCATTGCGTATCACCATTGCAGCTGGTTAGGTCGACAACTCTGATTAACATGGAAAAGATACCATCATGTCTGGTTAGGACACAGTGTTAGAAATTAAATGTATTCCACATAATGAAATTTCAATGTCTTTGATTTATTGTGTGCGTCCCTTGGCCCACACTTTTGTCTATTGTCACATATATTGACAAGGCAATGCTGATAGACATAAATCTTGAATGAAATGTAATCTATGCATGAAAATGTCAATGGAATGGAGCCGGTCCTGCCAACTTATTGAAATGAATTGTTCCAACAGTAAATTAAGCTGGAAGTCTTTATCGCTCGGGAAAGCTTTGTGGAAAGACAAAAGAATTGTAAGGGAAAGATTTGTGATTATGAGAGGAATGGATCTGTGGCTTTTCTTTGTGTGTTCTATAAATGGAAGCAGGAAGGCTATTTTTAGATGTTTGTCTCCTCGACATTGCTGTGACCATTGGAGATGCTAGGGAAGATGAGACCAGATCTTCAGATATATCTTGGGAGTCCTGGCATCTCAGGGCCCCAGGGATCCCTCATTAAGCGGCTCGTATTTGCCGAGCACTACAGTTTGGTGTGTCTTTGTGTGTGTGTGTGACCCTGCGTGCACTGCGATGTAAGATTCTGGAACGTTTCAGGGGTTGTGTCTCTATTAGTCGTGAGCTGAATAAGTTGGTCATCGCGGGCTGATGAAATCTGCCCTTTCAATTTGCTCTCTGCCCATAATGAATGTTTCAATGTCTCTGGGTGTGTGGAGCAGCACCGCTTTCAGGCACATTTGCTCAGCGGTACGCCATGCGCCGTTGTCAAACGCTGACATCATGGATCTTGGTCTTGCTGCTCCCAGCCAGAATGTGAGCGAGCAGTGATCTGAGGTCTTTGCCAGCTACATGAGTGAGAAGGGAGAAGAAAGATGAGATATGTCCATCTCCGTCAGCAACCCTCAGAGCTGAAGGCCAGGTGGAGGTCACGTCGGCTGTCACTATTGTGAAACATTCCCTCCTGCATTTATGTCCCGCTGCGTGTGAGTTTGTGAAGAGCACTTTCTTTTTGTAATGTAATGCTGACTAGGTTGGTTGTTGTTTTTTATGAATTAAAGTAGTTGGCGGTGTTAAAGGATTAGCTCACTTCAGAATTAAAATTTCCTGATAATTTACACACCCCCATGTCATCCAAGATGTTTATGTCTGTCTGTCTTCAGTCGAAAAGAAATTAAGGTTTTTGAGGAAAACATTCCAGGATTTTTCTCCATATAATGGGGTTCAACAGATTGACGGTCCAAATGTCAGTTTCAGTGCAGCTTCAAAGAGCTCTACATGATCCCAGACGAGGAATAGGTGTTGTCTAGCAAAACGATCAGTCATTTTCTTTAAATAAAAATGTATATACTTTTTAACCACACATTCTCATCTTGCATTGTTCTGTGATGCACCACGCATTACGTAATCACATTGGAAAGGTCACACATGACGTAGGTCAAACGCCCTTTACAAAAAAAAAAGGTAAAACGAGTTTTTCATCCTAAAAATACTATATGGAGAAAAATCCTGGAATGTTTTCCTCAAAAACCTTAAGTTCTTTTCGACTAACAGACGGACATTAACCTCTTTGACATGGGGGTGAGAATTTTAAACCCAACTTTTTGGGTGGCTTTCACAGATACAGGTGTGATACTTTAGCACAACTAATTCAGTAATATCTGTCTGATGATAAAGGTATTTTCTGAATTCCATTCCTTTAAAATCAAACCTTTTGAGTTGGAAAATATCCAGTCAACATTTAGTGTTTATTTTGCAGAATGTCTCCCTGTGGTAAAAATGCTGATTATTTCTATACAGCTTTTAGTTTCATTTGAGCTCCAGCCCAGATCTATGGTGGCTTCTTTCCAAAATGCATCAGAGCAGCAGTCCAGCAACATCTTATGTTTTTATGTTACCATTGTTCATCCCTTGCTTAGACATCAACACAATGCCCACACATACCTAAAGCTACAGTATAATTGAATAAAGGTGAACGAGTTAAACATTTTCTCTTGAGAGGTTTAGCGTCTGCCCTTATATTGTCATTAAATTAAGGTGTTTCACAAACCATCATCACTAAATTATACACTCGCAGTCTAAAACATGATGATGTTGCGATGTTCTGGCAAATAATAACGTACTCACAGAAGAAAAGTCGACATTAAAATCAACCAGCCTTGGTTATTAGCTTTGTGATATTTAGAAGCAGGTAAATGTGAAATTCGATGATGCCACAATAATCAGCCGATGTGCAAAGTGGTGGCGCATTCAAGTACTGATACAGCAATCTCTGTGAAAGCTTGCACAGACTACACTTAAGCAATTTGTCTCGCAACTTTGTGGTCAGAATTTTCATCCATCTAAAAGTAGTGAGGAGCAATTATTTCGTAGACATTTCTGTAAACAGTCTTGAGTATAGAGAATATCATGTTTACCTTATACTAAGTGCCTCTCAAATATCTTTTAAAGATTTTATGCCACGCACCGTGCACTCTTTGGTGAAATGTAGCGTTTGCTTCTTCCTCTGAACTCACTAGCTATGTCTCCATCCATGCATAAATTCTAAAAATTTGCATAATCTACGATGGAAACACTTTTACCAAATAATTTCCTTGATGCGCATCAAAAAAGACCTGTGATTTTGCGATGGGCCGCAAAATGCTGTTTTAATCATTCTATAATGCCTGAGCAAGGTCTGTCGTTAAAGTGGTTTGATATAATTACCTCCCAGAAACACCTCACATGACTACGTTCACAAACACCTGGCATCTGAATGCAAGATAACATGACAGCATTTGTGTTTCATCTGCACATTCTGAGACGCAAGTAATTATATACGAAATGAGATATATATATATATTATATATAATATATAATCGCAAATTATATATATAATCGCAAATGTTCCGAACTTGTGCCCAAGTTTAATTCACACCCTTGCTACTGTAGCTGCTTGAGTACTCGGTAAACACTCCTTCATAGCAGACTGATTAAAGTCAATTGCACACTGACTCACGGAAGTTGCTTAGCAATCAGCCAATCAAATTGGAGTTGGCCAGATCCTGCCATTTCTGCATGTAATATACATACAGTCCCTAAGCTGTCCATGGACACTTTCTGAAGCTGAGACTATAGGGTAGGTTGTCATCGATACGCTTAAGTTTCTCTTTTTGCTAAATAAGAGTTTCCTTTATTGTCAGTTGGTGTGAAGGGAGTTGATATGATTTGATGCGATGAGGACATCACACCAATCTCTTCAGAATGACATGAAACGCATCTAATAAAAACGCACACACACATAGCACACAGAATTCAAACATGTACAATTCAATTAGCATGCACAATTCAATATATAGCTGTAAAGAGAAGATATTTTGCTTGGTTTTGTAACGGGAGAATCGCACTGAACAGGCATTCACATAGGCAAACAAGCAGGTGCTTTGATGAGAGTGGCATCCATTATGTTTGTGCTCCTCAGAAGCTGCTCCAATCAATAAGTAATCTGAAAGAGAGAGAGCGCTCAGACAGTCTGGGTTGGATGCCAGCTTGTTGACTGAAATTTGAATAAGCAGAATGCTCCTGTGCCTGAAGAGGGGTTATTTTAGGAACTTGCATATTTACAGACTGGAAAAGATTGATCGAATCATTCGTAAGGAAAAAGGTAGTGTGTTTGCGCTTTGTGTGTGCACTTTTAAGATGTGACATAACTGCAAGCTCAGGTACTGACAAATAGGTTAATACACTATTCAACAGCTTTACAGTTATACAGCATATCTCATAAAGAAAACATATCGTTTCAGCTGGAGGCTTGTCAGATAGAGCTGGGGCTCGAGGCGGCATTGTATTTCATCCAGAATTAATGGTGCTCTTTACGGATTGTTCCTGCATGTGAACTATGCAGTTTATTCAGTAAAAGACTATTTATTGACCTTTTAAATGCTTACAGACCTTGACTGGTGTAATTCTGCTCGCAAATCAAGCAGTAAATAAGTTGTATGTTGGGTTGTAATCACTGGCAATAACCCTACAGTTAAACATGAAACGGCATTTGCAACATAACCACCTCCACAGGATGGCTAGCTTGGCCCATTCCTGCAATCATTGATGTCCAGCCCACCTTGAGAGTCCTATAGGAGCACACTTTGCATAAGATTGCACCCTCTTGCAGAATCTGCAAGATGTTTATCATTTTAAAAAATAAATAAAATGAATTATTATAATTTTTTTTAATTTAGGACTGATGTTTACATGTATTCCACAAGATGGCTAATAGCTGAATTCACCCAAAATCAAAGTTCAAAAGTTGTCCTCTTGGTTATCTCTTGTTCTAATTCTGTGACAACAGGGAAAGCCACACCTATAACTACACTGAAAATGATTTCAACCATATCATCCCACTATGATTTTTAATGATGACTGATGCCAATCTGCATCCACCTGACTGTACAGAGTGTGAGCTTTTAAAAGCGGTCAGTGACATAACTGCAGTGTGCACTTACAGTAACAACATTGCTGTCTGTTGGTATGGACCCTAGTCTATTTATGAATCTTGGTGTAAATGGGTCTTAACTCTTGTATATGGCATTGATTGATAGACATAGCGAATACCGAATTCAGAACAACTGTATTAAAAAAAGGTAAATATGGTTTTGACTTCCTTTTCTATGACAAGTAGGTGTCAGAAACAAAAAGATGTAGAAAAATCAGAAAAACCTGCTTACTTTTGCACAAGCGCCACCTACTGTCAGAGAGTGAATTGGCAATTTCATTCAGCATCGGCCATTTTTAACCATTGCTCTAAACAGACAAATCGTACATTCTTTTGCTCATTGAGTTCAAAAGTGGTAATGTGATGTTGGGATCCATCTTGCCACTAAAGACAGTTGCAAACATTGGTGCTCAAGAAGGCAGTGCACTGTAGTGAATGCATTATTAAATTATGTTTTATTAACGTAGTTCAGGAGGATCAAGTCAAATAAGCTACCCAATCATTATGTCATCTTAATGATTACGTCATCTCAACCAGCTGTCAACAATCTGTAATCAACGTATCTACCCAATCGGCATGCGTTCAGGCCTGTATATAATCACAGTCAAACTCACCCAAGGATCCTCGACAGTTTCCAGAATCCCTCCACCACCCCGTCTCCTCACACTCTCTGGATTACTTCATATAATCTAAAAGGGGGGGTACTCTGTGTTCGGGCCGATTACCGAGCTCGGAGCCCTCTCCCCGGACAGCATGCCAAATACGTTTACCAATTTATTTACCTGACTTATTTGTAAGTGTGAACTCGTGAACAAAGGTTATGTAAACTTTTAAGCTCCACAAAAAAGTAGCATGTAGTATATGCCGTTCTAAACACATCCTATGATTTCTTGCATAAGGCAGAGACTCTAACATGCTACACTGTCACTGAAAACCACACACATCCAGCTCAGCACAGTACAGTATGTCCAGCTGTAAGGCACTGATCCTGCCATGTGTTTACATCAGGACAGACGTTGATGGATAAGGTCATCAGATGACAAGAGACAATGAAACGCATACTGTCTCTCTCTCTCTGCCTGAGATGCTTCTCCACAGTAACTCATACTATATGTGCTTTGGGTTTGTAGCTACTATATGAACAATATATGTGCTTGTACTGTATATTGTTCACCATTTGTTTGCGGACACCGACAAAGCCTCCACCTGAAAGTACTGTCATGATGTCCACAGAGACAGAGTTTGTTTTTAATGGTATCGTCATTAATAATTGATGCAGCATGCCAGAGCTCCAAAGGACTTTAATGGATTTACCTGCAAGAGATTGTGACGCTTCGCATAAGTGCATCAACCTGGAGAAAAACAAATTCCACTGTCAACAAACAGCAGGTCCTGCTGAATACCACATGAATCCGATCCTGCAGAAGCAACACCTCTGGAAAATGGTTTCTTCATCCTGCATATAGGCTGATATTTAATCATATTTACTCGTGTTTATATACATGTTTTTAAACCTCATGTTTATAAACGCCTAAACCTCATCTCTTCTCTTGTCAAGAAATATAATTGAAATATTTGATTAATCAATCGACATACATGGAGCTAATGTCCAAGTATGAAATAAAAGCCTAAAAAATTAATCTTGTCATATAAAGTGATTATGCTTCTTCAGAAGACTTGGGTTGTGTATAAGTACAACCATTAACTTCATTATGTGGAACACACACAAAAATTGTCTGCACAATGAAAGTCATTGAGGTTCAGTATTTTGGACTCCATCGACTTTTTTTTATTTATTTTTTTTTCTTCATATTTATGAAACTTAATCACGTGCCTTGAGGAAGGATGTGCTTTTCCAAATGACCAGTGGCGTCCATGTCCCTTATAACAATGTAACTCACTGCTTCACTACCACAGTAAAATGCATCGTTGAACCAATCAACTAGCTAGTCACAACTTTTTCCCGAAACTGTATTGTCGCAAACCTGTCGTTCAGCCACATTGATGATGTTATGCAGGTGGAGTAAGTAATGGGAACCAGAACAGAGATTTGTTGGTGGACTGTTTGATTTGGGTCCACCTATTGATGGCTTCATATCCTCCAAGAATGCCCTAGCAATTATTTACCAACACCCTGCAATGACCCACAACACTGTAGCATCATGGTGGTCTTGGCTTATTCCATAGCGCCAAGCAGTTCAGTTCTTTTGGATGTGGCTGCTGTGAAATTCTGGAGTCTCTGTATTTTGTTTCTGTGTGTATGTGTGATGGGTTGTACATGATACTCTCTCTATGTCTGCATGTGCTCTGTGGGTTCTCTCAAGAGACGACCTTGAGGGTGTCCTCTCCTCGTGATATGGGAGGGACGAGCTGTTGGAAGGGAAATGACTTTCTTCCGCTTGATGGATAAAATGTTGGGATTGTTCGTTTGTTCTCAACCCTTCAGATAATGACGATGGAAGCGATGATGGTGCTTGTGATAAAACATCATGCCACAATTGCTGTCATTTATGATAGATTACTTCTTAACGGCGAGAGCTATTAGTGCCACGAGTGTTTTAATGCGCTCTTCAGACTGAAAAATGTGTTGGCAGTAGAAGATTTTCAAGCCTTTCAAGATGCATTCACAGCAGATTCTTTTATTACTGGTGTTTGCTTTGATGGATAATAATACGGGTGGACAAGTCTCAGACTGGCATTAAAGGGATAGTTCACCCAAAAATGAAAATTTGATGTTTATCTGCTTACCCCCAGGGCATCCAAGATGTAGGTGACTTTGTTTCTTCAGTAGAACACAAATGATTTTTTATTTTTATTTTTTTTAACTCCAACCGTTGCCGTCTGTCAGTCAAATAATGCAAGTGGATGGGAACTTCTACTATAAGAGTAAATAAAACTGGTCTGATCGTGCTCTGACAATGGCAGTGATGTCTATCACTCGTTGAAGTATAAGTGCAAGACATCACTGCCGTTGTCAGAGCGCTATCAGACCTCACTAAGCGTATGCTGAACGCAGTTGGACATAGTGGTGTTTTAGAGGTAAAAAATTATATAAATACGGTTTATCGCACAAACCGATCATTTCGTGTCTTAGGACATCAATGTGTTATCACGAGCCGCAGGGCTTAATTTGGACTTGTCTATGCAAGTTTTATTTACTCTTAAAGTAGAAGTTCCCATCCACTCACATTATTTGACTGACAGGTGGCAACAGTTGGAGTTAAAAATCATCATTTGTGTTCTACTGAAGAAACAAAGTCACCTACATTTTGGATGCGCTGGGGGTAAGCAGATAAACATCAGATTTTCATTTTTGGGTGAACTATCCCTTTTTAAGCAGGGTTCCAAGCCATATATAGCACCCAGAATATCATGGAGACTTGCCATCCCAAAGAACCACTCATGTTGTCTTCAAAAAATGTAGTGGGATAACATTTCTATTTTATTTATATATTTTTGTGTTTGTAGAATGCAAGCCCAAACAGTGGGCTTCATTCATAAAACTTTAGTAAATATACAGTTAAGTCTGATGTCACACGGCAGAGCTTCCGTTATTTTCTTGTGGAAACGCTCTATTTCATACCACAAGAAAATAACAAATGGTGCTAAAACACACACATAATGTGATTGTAATACAACCAAAAAATTATAATCATAACTTTTATCTCAATACCAAAATCCCAGATGTCCAGACAGTGGTTAATCTTTTATAAATCGTTAAAATATAAGTCTGTGACGCTGTGAGCTGTAGACTGTAAGTATTTGAAGTGTTTAACTTTTATAAAATGTTAAGCATGTAATATGAATAAATAGGCCGTCGTGATGGCATTCTCAAGTGAAATGAAACGAGGCTTGGACCCATAAACGTTCGTTACGTCACAACTTAACAAGGTGTAAATTCAGAGTAATTAATTATTCATAAAATAGATCAATTTTAATCCATCCGAGATGATTTGACAGATGCCAGATCTTCTAATCGTGATAACTGAACTGAACTGGTTCTTCAAACTAATTTGTGGATTGGATTAACATATCTGGGTTAAATTGTCTGCAATTACTGCGTGTTCTTGTTCCTCGAAAAGGGCAAATGTATTTAAAATTAAATAAAACCAAGATCAAGTTATCTGCAACTCCTGCTATAATACTATTCAAATTAATGCACAGGCTGACAGATTTTAAGTATCAAATCCGCTTAAAAAGATGCAATCTAATCCTGTTTACATGAAATAAGCCTGCTCCCGAGCAGGTTTAAGCTTATAGACCTGTTGCTATGACAGCAACTCTGGGATGAGCTTCGAAGAGCCAAACAATCCAAGATCATGCCAAATCGTCAACAATCAAAAATGAGTTTGTGACGTACAAAGAACGGACCCCTGGATTTACAAACTGTTCATTAACCTCAGATTTTGTAGTTAAACATGTGCATGTTGATCAATTCCAATTCTGGGGACACCAGAGACTTATATTACATCTTGTGAAAAGGGGTATAATAGATCCTCTTTAACCCTTTAAGACCGGATGGAGCGTCGGCGCTCCCATTTGCATGTCTCTCTTTAAGAGCCAATAAAAACCTGACCCATATAGGTAGCACAATTTTTTTGCATACAATACCAGAGACTGTACACGTTCAGATCAAGCCTTCAACATGCTTCTGTCGTGTTTGCACCCTCTGAGTCGGAGTAATATGCGTTTACAACAAAAACGGCACAGCCGCTAAATGAATACAAATATGTAGATTTCACATGCTCATAAATTTCATGAAAAATGCACAGATCATAGAAAATGGCACATCATTATTTAAAGCAGATTCTCACTATTAAAATTATTAAATGATTTAACATACTTCCGGGATGCAGTGTGTATCCAATGTTCCCAGACCCATCCAATGTGGAATAACACAAAATAGGGATCATCTTTTTAATGCATCTAACCACTCATAACGAGTGATGAGAAGTGCCTCTAAACCGGAGTTTACCGCCCATGGGCGCCACCTGGCTGCGAAAAAATGAATAGCAATTTATTCAACTATACTTTATGCTATCACTACAAAATTTGAACCAGATGCTGCTCGCATGTAGGAGAGCATCACCAAAAAAAACTTGTAATTTGACTTTTATCAGCAGTTTCTCAGCATGAAAATGTCCAAATGTAATTCATATTTTCTAAATATTTAAAAAGGGTTCTATAAAATGATACATACCTTTTGACTCTCCTTGCTACAGTTGTGGAGTTATGAGTCTTTTGTGTGTCGCTCGCAAAAAGATTTTTTTTTTTTTTTTTTTTTTTTTAAAGCCTTCAGGGGCCAGTTGCATAAACTTAGTCACTATATTAAGACTGTCTTAAGAACTAGTTTGACCAACTTGCAATTAACCAAGGGGTAATCAATATTATTTTTCCAATCTACCTTTTTATGTAATGGACTTTAAAAAATTAGGACTACTCTTCAAGAAAAGTGTCTTAACTTTTAAGACTAGTCTAAGTGGTTTATGCAACCGGACCCAGGTCTTAAACCTTGTGTTATTGTTAGACTAGTGGGGTAACTGCTTATTTACCTTGACTGTTATAGTAGAACTGACCCTTATAAGCCCACATGTTTTATTTTAATTCATATAGTTTATTTTATTTTATTTTTTTGACATTTTTACTTCAGAAAAATTTCACTGCAGATAGACTTGTCATGGGGAAGTGACCCCATTAAACCCACTTATTATATAAGCTAGGGCTGGGCGATATATCGAATGCTTTTTCAGAGGGTTAAGCCAACATATAAGATTTATTTATCTGCCTGTTTTAACTTTAAATATCAACCAAATCATAAAAGAAATTGGATTGCAAATAGGCATTTCATAGGGCAAATGACCCTATGCATCATACGCACATTTTAATTAATTTAATTTCCTTTATATTTTTTATTTATTTGTACAATTACTGTAGTTGCATTAAAGCTTTGCTGTTTGAGAAGCACTACAGCAATGTTTTTTTGTTGTTGTTGTTGTTTTGTTTTTCTAAAGTCTGGTATTGACACTGTGTGTGGAAATTCATATTGCGTTAACCTAGTCAACCCACCCAGATCCAAGAATACTAGGTGTAGTGAGCAAGGCATCCCTCTAGCAAAGCTCCATGTTGATGCACCCCTGAATAGTCTCTCTGATGATTAAGTCGTTTGTCCCTTTAGGCATGATTTATATTCTGGTGCCCACACATTTTAATCGTTCCTTGGAATCTCATGCAGATCTGGTTTTATGGACTGTGCTATCAGGTTTTTATCTAGATCATTTTTATGGAAAGTGACAACTTGCGCCAAAGTGACACTTTCTTTCTCATTTCCAATGCAGCCATCCACGAGTTCCCCGAGGATGTATTCACCAACAAACAGCGTACGCAAGGAGCTGTCCTGCTACACATATTTGCGGTAGGAGAGCTTTGTGTGCACACGTCAATCAACATCTAGCCTTACTCGCCAGTTGACCTTGTCATCCAGGATAAATGGTGCATGTCTGACAATTTTATGACAATTATAAATAGTTTGTCAGCGCTTGTCATCATTTGTGACTGGTCATGAGTTTGGTCACTATGAGTTCACAGCGCTGAGGCCACCCTGTCAACAACTGCTTATAGATCAGAAGACCACTTAGATGCAGCTTAAATTATTTCTGCACATCAACCCCATTATGGTGCATCTCATTTTTGTCTGTCTTTAATGGTTTTTTTGTGGTTTCTGCTTCCCATTTCAGGCTTTATATATGTTTCTGGCCCTTGCTATTGTCTGTGACGACTACTTTGTGACCTCTCTAGAGAAGATCTGTGAGGTGAGAATAAATGTACAGCGGTAAACCCAGAATTTCCCACACATCCTGTAATGCTGAGTATTAGATCCTATAATACTAATTTGCAACTCTTATAGGTCAGGATGGTTGGTTTGTGAGTTTTAAGTTTTAATTTTTTTTTTTTTTGCTCAAATATTTAACAGGCAGAGCTTTAAGGGGGATTACATTAGAAATGCAAGGTTAAAGGTTATAGTTATTCAGCTGATTTATTTTTTGAATGTCAGTTACTCTGCATTTAGAAATATGCCTGATTAGTGACATGACCCTAAAACCAGCCTAATTATATAGTGTTCCTTAAAGGGATAGTAAAAAAAATTGTGCCATTTATTTACTCCCTTCATGTAGCGTAATTTTTGAAGAAGTTTTATGTAGATCTTTTCGATGCAGTGACACTGTGCATCGACTGATTTTATGCTTCTTTAAGGAACAAACACCACAAGTGAGTCATATAGGGGAGTAGTGAAATGCATGTAACTTAGTTACGTATTTTAAATGGGTGGTAATCAAATTAGTTACAACCGAAAAGTATTTTAGATTACCAAAGTGATTACGAATTTTAATGTCTATTTTTAACAAAATATGAGGGATCATATAATTGCATGTTGTTGTTATTATTTAGTACTGTTTCACAAAACAGATGTTTACATATACTCCACAACACAAAATGACTTAATTTTATAAAAATTGCCCATTTCAAAAATGTACACACCCCTGAATCTTGGGTTATCCACGTTTTCATGTTTTATGATTAGTTGTTTGTGAGTCCCTTGTAATTGTTAAACAAGGTAATTGTGACTCTTTATCTCACAATTCGGACTTTTTTTCTTACAAACCCACAATTTTATAGTCAGAATTGCGTGATAACTTGCAGTTCTGACCTTTTTCCTTGCAATTGCGAGTTTATGTCTCTCAATTCTAACTTATTTTCTCGCAATTGCTTCATGCTTCTCATTTCCAGTTCATAGTGTTAAAGTAATGACAATCTCCTTTTAGAGTGAATGACTAGCAGCTAATTGTGGCACTCACCTATCCTCTGTGTGAATCTCCACATTCCTCCCATCCATTAGAAACTGCACCTGAGTGAAGATGTAGCAGGAGCGACCTTCATGGCAGCTGGAAGCTCCGCCCCAGAGCTGTTTGCCTCTATAATTGGTGAGCCACACATACATGTGCTTGTATATGCATTAATCATGTGACAACAGATGCTGTGGATTAGAATCCTCTTGTTTTTTGCAGGTGTGTTCATTACACATGGAGATGTGGGGGTGGGAACCATTGTGGGCTCAGCAGTGTTCAACATCCTGTGCATCATCGGCGTGTGTGGGATATTTGCGGGGCAGGTGAGCTGAGCTCTATATTACAGCTTGCCTCCTTCAGAGCTGGTGCCACACTTGACCTTTTCATCTTTTCATCTGAGCATTACAATGTGAAAATTGCTCTCCAGGCTTGCTTTTTTGTTTTTCCCCTCTCATTTCAAAGAGTTTTTGAAGGCAAATTTTTAAAAATAAATCCATGTAAGAGTTGGACCACTATAAATGCAGGATTTACAGAAAAACCTTTTTAAAGTACATCACTACTGTTTTTTTTTTTGTTTGTTTGTTTGTTTGTTTTTTTTTTCTTTTGAGAAATTAAACCGTTGACCCTAATAATTAAAAAAAGAAAATTGTTGCTTTTGTTGACTTCTTCTGTTTCCCTTCCCCATCTAGGTTGTTTATCTCACCAAGTATGCTGTATTCAGAGACTCGATCTACTACATTTTTTCTGTGATTGCCCTTATTACAGTAAGTGTTAATCTAATGAGATCTGGCAATTAAGTGGTACAATAAAAAAGGTTCTGGAAGTAAAAATCACATTAACTTTCTCCACAGAGAAACTGATCATTAGCAATAACACAACTTTTAGGACAAATGTGCTATGAGCTCTGAGGTTGTTAAACTATGGCTGAGAAGCCTTTATGAAGAAAATGTAAATGATGCCGGCAGAAGTTGCTGTCATTTTGCTAGAGTGTTTCTAGATGGGCCAGTAACCACTTTGAACACTCAAATCTTCTTGTGGTAGTTCTAAGATGCTGTTAAGCATGTAATTTAAAATTAGCAAAAGATTTCAACTCCCATTAAGCATTGTGAATTATATAATGGACTCAGTCTACCTGCACTCCTGAACAACTTGTACATCCGTTTATTAGGGCTGTGCAATTAATCGATTAATTGATTTCAATTTTGGCTTCCAACAACTATAAAACAAAATAATCAAGGTAAAACGACTATTGTACCGCTCACACAGCGGTGTGCTTTAGTTCGTCCCCAAGCCAAACTTAAAGGATTAGTTCACTTCAGAATTAAAATTTCCTGATAATTTACTCACCCCCATGTCATCCAAGATGTTTGTCTTTTTCTTCCGTCAAAAAGAAATTAAGGTTTTTAAGGAAAACATTCCAGGATTTTTCACTATTTTGGACTTCAGAAGTTACCAACAGGTTGAAGGTCCAAATGTCAGTTGTAGTGCAGCTTCAAAGAGCTCTAAACGATCCTAGACAAGGAATAAGGGTCTTATCTAGCGAAACGATTGGCTATTTTCTAAAAAATAAATAAATAATTTACTTTTAACCACAAATGCTCATCTTGCACTTGCACAGGAATACTTCTCCATCTGAAAGCCAGAGGACGCTCTCCCACAGAAACTCCAAATATGCCCTACCATAGAAGTAGATAAAACGCATAATTCCAGGAAATCCCTATGGGCATCAAACCAAAGATTAAATCACTTTGATTAAACATGACTAATAAACATACAACTGCCTTATTCTGTGTAAGAATCATCTGATAGATGTACATTATAAGCAACTCACTCAAACTTGCAGTGCTTTCAGATGGATTAGCATTTGGAGCCATACTTCATTGACAAGCTGTGCAGCCTTTGCGATTTTTATAATCTCACTAAGAATCACGTTTAAGCGTGATTTCAATGGTATTTTTCGTATTGTGCAATTAAATCATTCAGCCCTGGTTTGGATCTAGTCATTATTGACCTTTTTTTTTTTTTTTGTGTGTGTGTATATATCTTTGAAGTAAATGCAGGAAAAACACTTAAAGGACCATGGCCAAAATGTGGGTTGTCACTGTTAATTTCTAGAGCATGTAATTAAGATGAAATTCTGCTGCCACTCCATGAATATTTACAGATTCTTTATATTTCTTTCAGTTCATTTACGATGACAAGATTTTATGGTAAGTGAACTTCTGTCTGAGTATACCTAATATTGACGGGTTGAAGGCAGAGATCTGATTGGCTGTCTCTTCCTTTTGTCTCTGCAGGTGGGAGAGTCTGATACTGATTCTCATGTATTTTGGCTACATCATCATAATGAAGTGAGTCCCCTTTCATTTTGCATACTCATTTAAACATCTGATTCTTTATTTTAATTAAAACAACCATTTAGCCTTCAAGCATTTTTAAATAATTTATGCATTAATATTTAACCATTTAAATAATTAAAGGAGCATATTAGCAAAGTACACTGGTATTAAAATCAAGGTATTGAATCATTAATTTTTGCTGGTATCCGCATACTGACATACTACTTTGATGAGCTGAATTAAGGTGCGGCCATATTGTTCAAATTTTTTTGTGGGTGAAATCCAATTATTTCAATAAGAATTCACAAGATTGGGAATTCCATGTGAGGGCAAAGATTTCCTCAGGCAGATTTTGCAGTGATTCAAGTTGGTCATTCGCCATGTTGACCAACAGGAAGTTTGGCTTGGTTTGAAAGACTTCATATATCGCTTCACTACTGACAATAGAAAATGGACTGAAATTTCACCAAAATTTCACTAATGTCAACACCTTTGGTGTTTAAATTGTTTAAATCAGTTTGTGGTTTTAATATTTATAATTTATTTTTAAAGGTTTAACACTAGCATGCAGAACTACTTTGTGGGGAAGGAAGACAAGGGCGTTGGCAACGGTAACACGGTCATCAGCGAGATGGAGGATGGTAATGAATGTTATGGGCAGTTTTGGGATGATGCATCATGGCCGTTACTCAGCCCAGGTAAGGGTAACTAGACAGGCTTCCTCATGGGATAGCGACTAACCCTCTGCTGCTTGCAACAAAGTCGGATCTTGTTCTCTTCAAATTAATTCCACTACTATCTGTATGTCTTCTGTTTGCAAAACCTACGCCAACAGCACTTACTGAATGCGTAGCCGTCTGACATCTCTTATGAGAGGCTGACACTTTGCTTCCTTGCTGAATAACCGCGGTGCGCTTTCTGTTTCAGAGTGTCCTGTAGTGCAGCTCTAACCGTTGTGCTGCGTGACGGTCTCTGTCACCCCCCTGCTGAAGCCTGTCTGTTTAGCCTTACTAAATCTGCCCTGGCTCCTGTCTCATCCTGCAGTGTTCTTCGTGTGTGTTTTCATGTCTTACTTTCAGTACCAGTAATACATCCTTCCATTCGTGTACAAAATGGTATCCGTCACTGTGCCTGTATGATAAGGTTTGTATTCATGTATTCATTTGAGGTTTTTTGAAGATATCTTCCAAGGACAAATGCAAGTGAAGTATAGATATGGTAACGTCAACATTAAATCAGAATTGAGAATGTTTCTCAATTTATCTGTGCATGTAGTTCCAAAGAAAAACGTCTTTATAATCTTTGATCAAAATGTAATAATTGCTCTGCTTCTAAAACGACATTCCTTTTTGGATGATGTCACTTTTATTTGGATGATGTTATTTCTTTTTTACCACCTCCCCTTTTATATGCCTGTTATACAGAATATATATAATATGTGTGTGTGTGTGTGTGTGTGTGTGTGTGTGTGTGTGTGTGTGTGTGTGTGTGTGTGTGTGTGTGTGTGTGTGTATTTTATACCCCTATATTTTACTTTTATAAAAGCCCTTTTTTTTTTTTAACCTTATTAAATGCATGCGTCATCTTTCATGTCAAATTCTTACATTTGATAGATAAATTAATTTATAATATTAAGACACTATAGGACTTTTACCAGTCAAATTCAAGAACCTACACTGCAAAATTATGCACCTGCAATAAATGTTGCATTTATGCATTTATATTTTTTTTAATATACAAATGATAAGAAATGTTAGAAAAAATACAATGATACTTTTAAACATGAAACTAAACTACCAGTAGGTGGCGTCAAGTCACTAAATGAGTGAGTCATTGAGTTGTTCGTTCAACCGATTCATTCAAAACACAATCATTCAATAACAAAACACTGCTAAGTGTTGCTTTGAGAATGCGCAATAGTTCTGCTGTGATCTTTGTTTGGTGAAATGGAACAAAAACATTCAATATTGTATCTAAAATGTAAGGAACTTAATATTAACTACTTGTTTTTTGAACTTTAAAAATCAATGTAAAATTTGCAGTCGTGATAATTTTCCACAAAACAGCTCCCTGGTCATGTTATGTCATATATCTGCGATTCATTGGCGGATAGTTGCTTCAGTCTAGTAAGTGTTCATCTTGAAATGTATTCTTACGTTTACTTTAAAAAAATAAAAAATAAATAAATAAAAAATCATTAATGATTTCACACCAAAAAGACAACAATCTGAAGGGAAACGTAGGAATTTGTGTATGAAGTACTACAGTAGGCTTTATAGGGTTATACAGTATATGTTGTACAGTTATTGTCAGTACCAATATATATTGTGACACCCTAACAATAATAATGATTCGGTGACATGAGATTTGGGCAGGATTATCTGTTTAGTCAATGAATGCCAGAAATGAGTGTTTGGGAAATGCTACAATTATTAGCACTTAAAGGCACAGAAATTATATACTTTTCCTTTAAGTTGCTTTTAACACAGAATATTCCTTTTAATATAATGAATGTCTTGGGTCAGTGTGTTTTGTCTATACATTGTTGATAGTTTATTGTCAGTAGAGCTCTTCCTGTGACGTCCAGCTGTAATCTGGAGGATGACTGAGAATTTAATTTCATGTCAGTATTCTGTGTGTTGATGGTTTCTGACAGTATCCTGAGGGGCTCAGAGGTGGGCCTACAGTCTATCCCAGCAGGAATCAGTTTCTCACTGACAGGCAGGACTTAGATTGAAAATTGTGACATCCTTTTTCTTTTGAGTGTTTGTGTTTATGGTCATGCTGGTTTCTGTGCACAACTGTTGTTGTTTTTTTTAGTCTCTCAGGGGAGGTTTGACAGGTGTGTGTGTGCGTGTGTATGAACAAATGCTGTATGTGATGTGTGTTTTAGGCACAAGTACCATCATGTAGGTACACTTACAAATGTTTTTTTTTTCTTCCGTGTCCACAGTAAAGCCCAGTAAAACATACTCTAGGGGCTCTGTTGTGATGGTGGACGAGATGATAAATTCAAGCCCCCCACATTATCGGTTCCCTGAGGCCGGCCTCAGGGTCATGATCACCAACCACTTTGGACCCAAGACACGTCTGCGCATGGCAAGCCGACTTATCATCCATGAGGTAAGAAAATACACCTGCTGAGTGAATGCGGCTGGAAAAATAAGCTAATAATCCACAAAAGTCTGTGGGTTATGGTGGTTTTAGCACAGGAGGAAATTGAGTACCTCAAGCCCATTTAAAAGGAAAATTCACAAAAAAAATAAAAATAAATAAATATAATCTACTTCATGTTGTTCAGAACCTGTATGACATTGTTCTGTGGAACACAAAAGAAGATTTTTTTTATTTATTTATTTATTTTTACAATGAAAGTCAATGGAGTTTAGTGTTTCGGACCTTATTTTTTGTCCATAATATGGACAAAAAAGAAAGTCATACAGGTTTGGAACAACATGAGGGTGAGTAAATGATACAGCTTTCATTTTTCTTTCAAGGAATAGTTCAACAAAAATGTTGCCTTAAGAAATATGACTAAAGGTCCTTGCACACTGTCTTTTCTGAAAAATTACTAAATTCACGTCTGAAATTTTTGCATGTTAAAAATGAAATGCATACTCATGTTGTCAATCACATTTACACACTGCCTCCGAAACTCTCATTGTCATAAAAACATTTGAATTGGATAAGAAACGCATACGAAAATTTCAAACTCGGTGTGCAAGGATCTTTATTCTCTCTAAAATATCTAAAAAACATTTATTTTCCGCTGATGTCAGTGCTTCAATGTATTTCACAACTTAAAGTATCTAGAGAATTTTTCAGAAAACATTAAATTCGTGATTGATAAAATTAAGGCCCATTTTATTGTTTTCGAACATCATCTTTTTTTTGGAAAATCTCAAAATGCAGAATTAAAATGGGTTGTGAATGCTGATTCATGTTAAATTCAATAAGTGTGAGTCAGTTGTAGATTTTAAGGGCTTCAAATGCAGCTCATCTGTTCAGAATTACGGGTCTGCATTATAATAGTGCATTTCACACTGGCGACCCAGAGACTGGATTATAAACCGGA
This sequence comes from Chanodichthys erythropterus, assembly GCF_024489055.1. Classification (NCBI taxonomy): domain Eukaryota; kingdom Metazoa; phylum Chordata; class Actinopteri; order Cypriniformes; family Xenocyprididae; genus Chanodichthys; species Chanodichthys erythropterus. The sequence goes on along the minus strand of NC_090238.1, from coordinate 35,866,377 downwards.
GTTCTGAATATCTTATGCGCCAGTCTTTGTTGGTTAACTCAGCGCTGTGGAGTTTTCTCATCAGGTAGCCCAGTTCTTGGTGTGAGGCTGATTAAACTGTTTCTATAAATATCCACTTGCTGGAATTCAAAGAATTGTGTTAGAAATTCAAACCCCTGCTACAAAGACTGCTGAGGAATTTAATATAGACATGTCAGCTAGTTAAGAAAGAAATGAGGATGGGAATGGTGTTAAACTGATCATGGATGAACGTTATGGACACAGAAGGTTGTCGGTCTTCTCAGTATAACATTTTAAGGGATAGATCACTCAGAAATAGAACAATCTGCTCTTCTATTGCTTTTATGTTGTTTCTAACCCATGTGTTTTGGAAAAAGTAGCACCATACTGACTTGGAATAGCTATTGCTTCAAAACATGTTAATTGAAAAGAGTGGAATTGTGAGGTAGCAGATAAGAGTGAAGTTTTGCTCTTTATACATGCAGCAGCAGCGGCTAGTGAAGACAGCCAATGGGGTGGATGCAGTGCTGGTGGCTGATAAGAAAGCTGACACCATGGAAAATGGCAATGTAGCGGAGGACAAACTCGCTGAGGAGCTGGAGAGTGAGATGTCATCTCCTTTCAACTTGCCTGGTGAGGCGGTTTAACACATTAACACATCGTATGATGTGGCATATGTGGCATCTGAAATGTATACCTAGTCTTTACCAACAAGGGGTTCCTATGGTGATTTTTAAAAAAACTTGAAATATCAAGGTATTTAAAAATTAGTATTTCCGTGGTAAGACTTTACATGAGGTTTCATGAATTAACAATGAACAGCAATTTTTATTGCATTTATATGTCAATTAAACTAACTTATAGAAAAGTTTTAAATAAAAATAATGGTAACATTTTAAAATATACTTTGTGTACATTATCATTCAAAAGTTTCAGGTCAGCAAGGACGCAAATCAATCAAAGTGATGGTAAAGACTTTTACAGTATGTTGTTGCAGAAGATGTCTATTTCAAAAAAACAAAATTTATTCAGACACCAACAATTTCACACATTTATTACAGTTTATTCACAATAGTTTAATAAAAGGGTAATATAATATGACAAGAACTCAGAGTTAAAATGTGTCAGAAAAAATTAATCTTTATAATGTCAGATGACACTTGAGCAAAACATGATCAGGTCAAAGTGTCTGAATAATTTTTGGTCCCAAATTTGTATCAATTTTACCATGTTTGGGGCCCTATAATTTCAAGTCATAAAAACGGAATTTACTATATAACGCGGAATGTCACGGAATTAGTCAAATTTTTGATGAATGAATTAAAAGCAGGTCAGTACACGTAAATTCACAATATAAACTAGTGACTGAATATTAAACCGCAAAAAGACTATTTAAACATGAATCTTGCATACCTGTGTGCCTCTGAAATGAATGATGCGGCAGTGCAGTTTCATTTACCTCACACCGCCTCACACACAGGCGCACGCACGCTGAAGCACATGCGACGCTCGTGATGTTTTCGTCCTCTGCCGCCTCACTATATGAACACACAAATTCATCTCCAGAGCTGCTCTGAAAGTCACTTCATCAGCATTTAACCGCTTCGTTTGAGAAAACTACAGTCATAAACAGAAAAACTCAAAGCTCAAGGCAAACCGTCAAAATAAGTTTACATTTTACATTTACATTTATGCATTTGGCAGACGCTTTTATCCAAAGCGACTTACATTGCATTATACTATACATTTGTATCTGAGTATGTGCAATCCCTGGGATCGAACCCATGACCTTGGCATTGCTAGTGCCATGCTCTAACCACTGAGCTACAGGAAAGTTTGATTTAACTTGACAGAAACGTATTACTGTTGTACAGTAGAATTTAGATGAATTTAATAATAAATTATTAAAATATATTTTAAACAATAATCTCAGTGTTTCTTCCATGTTTTAATTTTAACAGTAAAGCTCTGTTGTGCAGCACATTGTTTGACAAAAAAGTTTAATTTCCTGATTAAAAGATAAATTAAATGCTATGCGTTCATTTGATTGCCAGAAAAATTTAAATACACAACAGAACTTCTGAAGAAAAAAAAAAATCATAAAAATATATTTTTTAATTAATTAATTTTGTTGTTTTTAAGAATTCAATTAGACATGCTTTTGATTAATAAAATGGAATCCAGAAAACAGAATTTGGTTAAAAAAAAAAAAAATTTGAGGGGAAAGAATAAACATTTTTTTTTTTTTTTTTTTTTTTGTTAAACATTTATTAAATTGTTGGTAAATTGGACAAGATTCATTATTTCAATAAATTAGACATGCTTTTTGATTACTAAAATTTAATTTGACCATTTAAAATGGAGACAAAAAATAAATAAAACCGAAAAAATGGAATCCAGAAAAATTAAACCGGAATTTGGGAATTTTATAGGGCCCTACATAAGCTGGGTTTTTTTATCTACAGTTATGAGTGTTATAAGCTCTTCCCAGAGTGAGATATCATTGGTCACAGTATATTTTGGGGGTTTTTTTTGGTGCGTTGTGAATGTGCCTGGTACAGTAAGAACACTGAATTGAATGAACAATGCACAGAGCTTTACTCTGTGTGTGAGAGCTCAATTGTGAGGAAAATCACATGACAAAGGTTCTTATGTTATTGTGTTGAGATTATGGCTTTTTCTTTTTACTTGTGAGCTGTGCTTTGATATGAGATATGTGCTGTGCTGCCTGCGCAGTGAACTTCTAAGTCACCATAAATACAGGATGGTCAAATGAATGCCATGAATATAAAGAAACTTTTTATTTGTGGAGGCTTAATTGGTGATGTGCTGTACCATGTGACTGTAGGAGGCAGTTTGGATAAAGTGAAGTTTTTCATTTCCTGGCCCATTTTGGTGTTGCTGTACTTCTCCGTGCCCAACTGTGCCAAGCCACGGTGGGAGCGTTGCTTCATGCTGTCCTTCTTCCTCTCGACTCTGTGGATAGCTGTCTTCTCCTATGTCATGGTGTGGATGGTGAGTTCCTTTGTGTATATAAGCATTCACATTTGGATACAATTCCCACCCCCTGCATTATTTAATTTAATTTAGTATTTAAACGTAATGAATTGTGTAAATGCTGCATATTTAAAATCTTAACACATGAAGTTAACTAACCACTACATGTATTCTTCAATAAAACGGAATGATTCGTGAGATATTATTCTCAAACTATTTACCTCAGGCAAGTCATTTAGAGTCCACAGCATGTTAGTTCATTAGAGAAATGAACTCTTGAGGTAGCATTTTACTAAATGTATGCACTATATTAGCTTATATATTCATTATATTTACTTTACCTGTTAGTAATGTCTTATTCACTATATATTTAAATATAATTGTCAGTAAAATAATGTGAAAAGCACAATACAAATAAACTTGAATTTAATATGCATTAACTTTGGCTGTCCTAGTAGTTTGTGAAATCGTTTTTATTTTTTCCTTAAATTTATTTAGACCCCCCTGGTGGTCCTTGGATGCCAGTTGGGAAATGTCTGTTTTGACTCTATTTCTTTGAGTTTTGGCTTATTTTAGGTCATGCTGCTTGCAGGCATGTTTCATCATTATTCCTGTAAGCATCTCCATTTCTTTGAGGCTCATTAATGTGGGTTGCTGTGTGCAGGTCACAATCGTTGGATACACACTTGGAATCCCAGATGTCATTATGGGTATAACTTTCCTGGCTGCTGGCACCAGCGTTCCCGACTGCATAGCCAGTCTTATTGTCGCACGGCAAGGTAGATCTCTTCTTTGTTTTTTATTTCTTGGTTTTCTTACCTTTTTATTTATCTTTTATCCATGTTGAGCTTACTTTCCAGCTCTGGATTTGTTTCTTTGTGTGCTCAGGCCTGGGGGACATGGCTGTCTCAAACTCGATTGGCAGCAATGTCTTTGATATCCTGGTTGGGCTCGGTGTTCCCTGGGGCATCCAGACGATGGCTGTCAACTATGGCTCTGTGGTATCTATCTTTGTCACTTCTCAAACATGCGCACACACACACACACTCCCCCAAAGACTGTAAAATGATCTTTTATTTTTTGTGTCCTATTTAGGTTCAAATCAACAGTAGAGGATTGGTTTACTCCGTTGTTCTGCTATTAGGTTCAGTTGCATTAACCGTAAGTAAATGTGAAGAACAATTCACCTCACAAATACAAAAGTACTGTATGTGGACACCTCATGTTAGTTTTAATTAGGCCCCCTAATTCACGAAACTTATTCAAAAGTTCTATGGCTGGGTATTTAGATATAACAGAAATACACCCAAATTAATTAGAATAATATTTTGCTTGTGTCTATAAAACAAAAATACTCTATCTGCACATTTTAAATTATACCGGGTATTGTTTCAGATAAATTCAAACTGTTACAGTAATTCCTTTTTGAACTCCTTTGAACTGAAAGCACTTACTCCTAAGAGTCATTTATTTTGGGAATCAGGCTACACTCTTTGTATTTACTGCAGGGTCCAGGGTTCCTACGCGGTTTGGAAAAGTATGGAAAAGTATGGAATTTGATTTGAGTTTTTTCCAGGTCTGAAAAAGTATGGAAAAAAGAAATCAGAGTATGGAAAAATATTTGTGTTTCCAGACTATTGCCTCTATTCAGTTTTCTAATTTATTATACCTGCAAACTAGTCACTTTGTGGCGAAATTAGCAGTTTTGAATCAAAATACATCATTTATGTGAATCGTTTACATCCGAAGAGTTATTTTTTCGGGGTGAGTGACTGTGTGACACAAGATTCTCATAAGAATTGCAAATGGGCTACTATTTTTCCATAGACTGGAGTTAGTCACTATCTTTCTTGGCGCTCTGTAGCGTGACCAGCCATCTCTTTGGCTTTACTAGTTACAACACAAAATGATTGAACATCTGAAGGTATATTGAAAGATACAGTACAACTTACCAAAATCTGTCATGTCACATGCAATTGATTAATCAGCGTTTCAACCGCAGAAAGGCGTCAATAAAACAGCTTGTAAAAATGTCACATTTAGCCTACCTCAGAAAAGCCTTACAATGTCCAATAACTCATCATTTAGCTACAAAAATTAACTTTGAGAGGAGCATTTTGATAAATATATGCTCTATAGGCTATTACATATTCATTGTATTTGTACTTAACATGTGCTTCTATATTGAATACATAAATCTGTTTTATGACAGTCACTATTTAAATGTTTAGGCCTACTTAAAGAGTAGAAAAATAATTGTCACTTTTATTATAACGTTATTATAAAAACTTCCTTATGTGTAAGTTAGCCTATATATAAGTAACTTACGATCAATTTAACCTAATATTATAATGACGTACCAGCTGTGGTTCCCTGTATTGTTTACAGCATTAGTTGAGAGATTTTTTTCTTTGAGGAAATTTGCCATGTACTGTACCTGATAGGCCCAAATTAATCAATACTGAATCAAAGGTAATCAAATCAAAATCAAATTGCAAGCTTCTGAATCAAAATCGCATTCAATTATGAAATTTGTCAATGCTCAGCTCTGGTGCCAAAATGTTTTATTTTTAATTTTTTACTTGAAGCAAATGTTGTTTTTTCCATTTATGTTCTTTTCAGAGTGCACCAGAATGCTTCCTTTACATGTTAAAATCACAAAAATCTTCTCCTGGGGGAGGATGCCCCCAGACCCCCTACAACTATCTACTTTCTACATGTCACCTTTTTCACCTCTCTTCACTTTGCAAATATGTTTATAGAGTTACGAATTTCTAAAATATTACGGAAACTGCTTGTGCTACTCATACTCGTAGGCTACTCTATAAAAATACTTTGATACATATAATATATGATACATATAATGTCGAGAACAGAGCAGATGGATAAATCACAGAAGGATCTCTATAAAGGAAATGTATCGAATTAATAGACAAATTAAATATTCACGCCTATGTAGCGAGTGGTATGGCCGGAAAGGGAAACAAACTAAGTCATGACAACTTGTTAAACGGAATATATTAGTACTTGTAGATTTTATCCCCAACAAAAGTTACAGAGGTACGTGGTTTTTAAGAAGAGAAGGGCCTAGGACATGAATACTAAATACAAAACTTTATTTCAACAATCAAACACTAATTTAAAAATCACTAAAAGACTGTAGGACCCGGACTACAAACATGAAGCAGTGACATTTCCTCTCTCAAGATCCATTAATCAGTTCATGTGAGTACAGTTGTTCAATATTAATATTATAAAGCGGCGAGAATATTTTTGGTGCGCCAAAAAACATAGAAAAGGAGACCGAGGCTCACCAATGGCAGAAATCGTTTGGAAGGAGGTCTGGAAATTTGAGTATGGAAAAGTATGGAATTTTGAAATGGAAAATGTGTAGGAACCCTGAGGGTCTCAAATAGAGGTTGACCAATAATGAATTTTACAGATAACAATAATGATAATTGGTAAAAATAAATAAATAAACTTAACTAAAACATTTTTGTACATCAAAAGACCTGAACTTTATTACAATGTTTTGCACCCAGTATGGCATTGTGCATTATCATGCGAAAACAGGCCAATGTCATCGAGGAACACTGTCATGAAGGGGTGTACCTGGTCTGCACCAATGTTTAGGTAAGGTTGGTGACACGTGTCAAAAATCCCAGCCCATAGTTTCCCAGCAGAACATTGCCCTGAGCATCACACTTCCTGCACCATCATCTTGTCATCCCACATTGCATCCTGGTGGAATCACTTCCCCAGGTAAACGGCACACACGTACATGGCCGTCCACATGATGCAAAAGAAAGCAGGACTCATCGGACCAGGCGAACTTCTTTCACTGCTCCAAGGTTCAGTTCTGACACTCATGTGCCCATTGTAGACACTTTCGACAGTGGGCAGGGATCATCATGGGCACTCAGAGCAAACTCTGCTGTGTATGGGTCAGACTGGTCAGTTTTAACACATTCCTCCCATAGCCATCATCAATTTTTTCTGTGACTTGTGTAACAGTAGACCTTCTGTTGGTTCAGACTAGAGAGCCTTTGTTGCCCTCACACATTGATGTCTTGGGCGCCCAACACCCTGTTGCTGGTCTGTGGTTTCTCCCTCCTCGGACCACTCAGAGGACCCCACTTACTTTGCCATTTCAGACCCATTTATCTGGCCATAACAATATGGTCCTTGTGAAAGTCTCTCAGGTCTTTACTCTTGCCCATTTCTCCTGCATACAACACGTTGACTGAGAAATGATTGTTAGCTTATGATTAGGGCTTGAAATTAACTTTTTTGCGCACCTGTCACTTTGGCTAGTGGTTCTCCAAAGATACTAGCCACACAGCATTTTCACGGTCCATAATTGACATTGATACCATGGGGAAAACTGCCATATTGGTATTTTTAATATTATCTCATAATTTGTCAGCAGGTACATTAAGACCTGACATATGGATCCATTATACTGTTTCAAATGCGTTTTCTTTCTCAACCGTTTACATTCACTTAAAACAACTGACAGTTTACGTGAATACCCACCAAGACTGGTATTTTGACATCATTTTGTGTGTATTCGGGTGTTTAAGCGCAATAAGCAGCAATAAAGAACTCAATTTAGCACTGAGAGGCAGCTTTATGTGTGCACACTTTGGGTGTGAGCACAAAATCTGCAGGAATGAGTAAAATTTTGAATCTTCAGAAATGTATGCCTTGTAACACCAACAATATTCATCCGGAGCAAATGAAACAAATGAGTGAGGGGTGGTGGGTTTGTGTGTCTACTCGCTGTCGGAGAGATGAGAAAGTGCAGCTGGTATCGTGTATCTATTTTGCGGAAAATTAATATTGGAAGCGTTTCAGATATTTCAGTATTAGTATGTCAGTCCGTCCAGAAAAACTTGGAATTTTTTTGTGATTGTTGCGGGCAAAAATCCTTGATTTTTTCGGCACGTTTTCTTAAAACATGCAATGGAATATGCAGGATATATTTGCAATTTTATGCGATGAAATTGCGGGAACTTGCAAAAACTGTGGTTTGATGAAAAAGAGAAAAAAAGGTGATTTCCCCCAACACATTATTATTATTATTATTATTATTATTATTATTATTATTAGGCTTCTACCTTAATGTAAAGAGTCATTTCTTAATACTTCCTATGATAAACAAGCATACTAAATCACAGAATATTTAAGTTCTCATTCTGTTTTATTTCAGACCTTAATCAACACATGGCTCAACAAGTCAAACAAGTTATGTAGCTTTACAAAAGGAATATGAGTTTGTAGAAAGGCGCTATATAAAAAACTTAATAATAATAATAATAATATTCAACAACTTCTGTAAAAATAAATAAATAAATGTGTGCTTCTTCCTGCCTGCTTCCGCTGCTGCTTTAACCATCCTTGGCGGTGGCAAAGTGAAAGTGGTTTTCCAGCGTCAACACACAGTTGCACGGAGATCAAAATATTTTGCCCCCACTGTCATGTAACACACCAGGAAACTGCTTTGCGCGGTCTTTTGCGCTTATTTTTGTTGACAAATGAGAATGATTTACGTGCTTCATCACGGTTTCATGGTTTGCAGATGATGTTCACTTCGCGTAATTACGTCACTTCATAAGTTCCCATGACAATAGGGGGAAAATAATGGCGCTTTACTGGTGTGAAGTAAATGCAACATTTTTTTTCAACTTTCTGCTAAGATATGTGACTTTTTTGCAACGAAAATTCAGGGATTATGAAATCATGCTAGCCCCGCATATTTTGCTTGCTGAAATGGCAATTTATGTGGCGAAACTGCGGCGTATTTGAAAAAATGCGACCCCCACATAAATATGTGGACTTTATGCGATAGCCTGATTTAATGCGTAATCAGCTAATCGCATAATCACGTTTTTCTGGAGGGACTGGTATGTATCGAAAAATCACTATTTTTGACATTTCATTGGACTTGGTTTATTATTTCAGCCTTTTTAGAAGACTACAATTGAAGCTTGTGTATATTATATATATATAATTCCACCTGCCAAAGTGACTAGTAGGAGTGACAGCATTACACGCCACTGCTGAAATCCACCCGCATTTGATGGGATAGTGGATGGTAATGTCAAGCCCTGCTTACCATCTAATCAACCCAGACCTTGATGTGTGACCTTGTTTAGAAGATGATTAACATTTTTCACTTCACCTGTAAGTGGTCATAATGTTTTGGCCCAGTGTGTAATTGTATAAATATATCCCCCCCCCCAAAAAAAGGATAGTAGTAAAATGAACTTGCTGTCTTTTTTTTTTTTAATGTAGTTTTCAAATGGCATCTATATATTTTGTATCCATTTGTCCTCGCGTGACTGTTACACCATTCAACGCTAAAACTGATAAATTGGTCAACCTCAAGTCTAAACCATGCAGTTATATGCATTCAGTAGAATGTAGCAGCATGGACACATTTTTACACAGCCACTAAAAATAGGCATGAAGTATAAGATCACTCTTGGGTTTCAAATAAAGATCACAATAAATTGGAATTTTTTTTTTTTTTTTTTTTTTTCCAGCCCTACTTTTCTGCTCCAGCATGACAATGTTTAATTTTCAATATGGTGTATATAAGATGTTGTTCTCTGACTTTTTACTCCTAATTTTGGTTCTTCACCTTCAGGTGTTGGGGATCCATGTGAACAGGTGGAGGTTGGACTTCAAGCTGGGCGTGTACGTGCTTGTTCTGTATGCCATCTTCCTCTGCTTTTCCGTCATGATCGAATACAACGTCTTCACGTTTGTCAACTTGCCCATGTGCCATGAGGATCTGTAGGCCAGAAGATTTTCATGGGTTTGAACCAAAATACCTCCAGGATAGACCAAAATTTCCAATGATTCTGCTGTTTCCTGTTTAATCTCTTTACTGAGCTGTTACTGTTGAAGAAAACCACAGTCACCCCTTCACATTTAATCCACTGTGATTCAGATGGAAGAACTGCATTTTCCAGAATACCATTGACTCTCTCCATCAATTCCAGGAAACGAAATTCTCCTTGGCAGCTCTCTTTATAACTGGAAATTCTTCCACTTCTGAACCTTGGACAATCACAATGCAACCCGTAATTGTCTTTACTGAATTGACAATTGTCTATACAGGATTCAATCTGTACACTTTCATCACAAACTGCACACACTGCAATGACAAAGAATGCTGCTCATTCTTGTATGCATTAGCAATCTACATTTTCTAATTTCTGTCTTCCCTTGAGACACTCTTTGACATGAACATAATGCACTTTATATGTAGCGTAAAACATCTATATCACATTAATTTATTTCCTCCAGTACGGGAAAATGAAAGTACGTCCTTGATGTGGTGCAATAAAAAGATGGAACTGAACATGAAATCACTGCCCTCGGGCAAGAAAGTGATTCTCGCAGCTCGTTACACACAAGAAAACTCTTGAAAATATGCCGCATAACAGATGTGAAGCATTTTCTGTTATGGATCGTGCAGCAGGGGGTGAGATGTTATGGAGTCCTTATGAGCTGGACAATGTATTTCCTGCTGAGAGCTTCCGGCAGGTGTCCAATGGAGAGGTCAGTGAAGGGGACAAATTGAAACAGAAGCTCTACTATTAGACACGTTTTGTTTTCCCCTTTATCATTCCAGACCTGCATTATTGAATGGAACCAATCATAAAGCACACATCAAAAGCTGCTCCTCACCTCTCTCTCAGACCAGAGCAGACGACCCTCAGGACCGCTCTTTCCTTGTTTTGCGGTGTGAAAGATTAGACTGGCAACTATGGCTGCTTTAATACACATACTGATGACATCACAAACAGAGATCCTGGATTTCGCAAACATGCTATAAATCGACATTTTTCTTGTTTATATGTAAATATAACATTGCTGATCCTGTTTGAACCAGTGCTTCCTTACAGATGAGGGGAGGGGGGTGGATTTATGTACGGTATTTCCAATGCACCCGTACCTCCCTCTCTGGATCTTTATTACCGTTTGTCTGTAATGCATGATTTGACACAAAGAAGCCATTTCTAAAGCAGGGCGAAAGCTTTGTGAGCTCACTGTCAATGTCCCTATAAGGATGAATCTCAAGAAAATATGCCCAGGTCATATTTCACCCTAAAATCAAAAGAAAAGCATAAATTATATTGTGCAAGTACAGTAAGTGAAGTTTTATGACCGTTAAATGCATTTCAACATTTATTTCCATGGCAGTGAAGCACATTTTCAATCTCAAATTCTCATTGATGTAATGCATCTGGACTATATGCTGTAACAGGTTTTTTATATTTAATTTGGTGTAAATTAAAAGCAGTTACCATACAAATATTACCATGATTTATAAATACTTAAAATTTATATTTTAAAATGTACTTTAAATGTTTTTTTTTTACATTACTGTAAAAAAATATATATATATATATATATATATATATAGCGGTAATGAGAATATTTTTCATATTATTGTAATGACATTTTTTGCATTGCGGTAATTATTTTCATTGAAGTAATTAAAATTACAATAACACAAAAAATCATTACCGTAATTTTAATTACTGTAGTGAAAATCAATGCAAAAAATGTCATTACAATAATACAAAAAATATTCTCATTACTGTAATTAATTACTGCAATAAATCATTAACGCAATGCAAAAATTTAATTACAATAATAATAAAAAAAATCATTCTCATTACCGTAATTTTAATTTTTCCAATGAAAATCTTTACTGCAAAAGTCATTACGGTAATGAGAATTATATTTTTTTGTATTATTGTAATGACATTTTTTGCATTGCGGTAATGTTCATTGCAGTAATTAAAATTACAATAATACAAAAAATTATTACTGTAATTTTAATTACTTAATAAAAATAATTATCGCAATGCAAAAAAAATGTCATTTCAATAATACAAAAAATATCGTTCTCATTACCATAATGACGTTTTTTTTTGCATTGCAGTAATGATTTTCATTGCAGTAATTAAAATTACGGTAATAAGAATGTGGGATGAGGAATACATGAGGTGGAAAATGTGCTTAATTACAATTATATTAATAGAAATTAACTTTAGTTTAATAATTTTTTGTTCACATTACATGGTAATAAAGTTAGTAGTTGTTGTTTTTTTTTTATTGCATTATTATATTTTTTTTCTTTTTGGTCTTTCGTTGCCAAAATGAAAATTACGGTAATGAAGTTTGGAAAAATTTACTAAATCGTGATTAAAAATGTCACAATAGAAAAAAAAAAAATCTTAATGGTCGTCAAAATTAACTTTTTCTTTGAGCATAAACAAATTTCTAATTTCTTAATGTTTTGGCCTGAAATATGACCTGAACATGTTCTTGACAGGTTTCCTGAGATTCACCCATAAACGGCAGCTACCGGACCCGTATACACTCAGCTGCTAGTGGGCTCAGGAGATCTGAACTTTGTCTTGTGTCAGTTGTAGAACCTGTGGTTGTCAGTGCTAGGAGGTGCTGTAGCTGTTGTCTGTGCAGAAAGACAGGTGTCGCAGTATTTGATGTACACATTATATAATATATATGCAATTGGTGAGGGCTGAGTATGAGGAGTAAAATTTCATAGATGAGCCATGTTTGTGAAAGCTGCTGAATTCGCCCACCGCTGTTACACGAGCATGCAGATTCATCATCTAATCTGACTTCACATAATTGCCATCCTGTAGAATGTCGACTTTAGTTTATTGTGGCTATGTGCTGTGCGGAATGACGGTGATGTTGTGATGATTCCCTTTTCTTTCGTCTTTGTTCTGTGGTGTTTTTCAGTGGTGATCTGTACGATTACATTACTCAGCTGAAATGGATACACCATAATATTGGAGGAGCACCGAAAGCTTCTCATGCCTGGCTGTCACGTTACATAGTTAGACTTTTTCTACCATTGAATGGTGCCAGTAATTTAGTACTTTTCTATTGTTTGTTAGTTTCTCTCCTGGTTGTTTTGTGAATTCTCTTTTGCCAGTGCAATTCATCTACTGGGTTTATTTGAATCTACACTTAAGAGATTTGTCAGCACACTACCCTTTACTATTGAGTTTGTTGTTGCTGATAATTTGTGCCATGCTTGATGTAAATGCTACCATGTGAACTGATTTTTTTTTTTTTTTTTTTTTTTGTCAATTGTATTTTATAAACTCTGGGGTGGTTTGATTAATGCTTCATCGGGTCACTTCAGAAGGGATGTCTTTGTAGCCAGTTGTATAGCACTCTCACATGATCAGTCTTGTATGCACTCTCCATTGTATGCCTCTTCAGAGGAAAATGCTTCAAATGACTCTGTCAGGCATGAATATGCACACGAGTATGAGAACTTCTCATGCAGTCTTTTGATTTATTAAACACACGCACAGATACATGCGCTTCACGAGTGACCTGCTGCACTGTGAGTGGAACAAACCTTCTGTAAGGTACAGATTTAATGATTTTCAACATAAGACGTTGGTGTGTAACTTGAATGTATTGTCTTGCAAGCAATGGATGTATCCAACCAATGCATTTTACTGTAAAGCAATAATCTAAAAAAAATATATATAAACAATATATGAATCATACGAGTATTGTATGGAGAAAACGATTAAATTATACAGTTTATAAATGTTTATTGGTTGTCTGTCTTGCATTTGGTCATTGAATGAGAGTTTGGCGCCCCCGTATGTACACAACAGGTAGTGTCTTTCTTTAGGGCCATTTTGTGTTTCCTGCTAAAACAGATTCGCTGTTGACCTTCTGTAGTTGCTTCGTATCCACAGCGATGGGTGAGTTTTGTAAATATTTATGGAAACGTTGTTGCCAAATCAGACACAGCGTCGAAAAGATCTTTGATTTGTGTGCGAGTCTGCAGGTCGCCTGATGTTTATGGTTGTCCCAATCACGGAAGTGTCTGTGCGCTTCCTGACAGCGTTTATTTTCGTTCCGCTGAAGTTTCAATGCAGATTATGCATTTTTATTATTTTATTTTATTTTTTTTGCATGGAGAATGCCATTATTAACCTCTGGCGGTAAGGTGTAGCGGAGCAAGATGACGTAACTCATGTATGTATGGGCATGTTGACGTAACTTGTCAGTCATGAAACGTGCTTTTAAACATTTGTTTTTTTAAATTGTGTATTAAGCAGTTTAAATGAGCTCATGTTGAGAGAAACGTAGAATAAAATAAATTTGCATCTCACACACACACACACACACATATATATATATATATATATATATATATATATATATATATATATATATATATAAATATAGTCACAATGCGATTAAATGGTTTTATTATATCGATTTTGATTGATTAAATGGTACTTAAAGGGATAGTTCATCCAAAAATGAAAATTCTGTCATCATTTACTCACCCTCAAGTTGTTCCAAACATAAAGATATTTGGAAGAATGTTTGAAACCAAGTTTCATTTTTTTTGGTGAACTATCCCTTTAAAACACCAGTGATAACTTGCATTAATAAACATGGACAGACTGACCTGACTTAAAGAAACATTTTGGTTACAATCTATCAATCAATGTATGCTATTGTGGTTTTATTATGTGCTCTTGTTTACTCAACAGCTATAGCAATTATATATATATTGGAATTTTAGTGCACAGAAATGAAACCAACATGCAATGCCACAGAGAAAACAAACACTGTTATACAGTATCTGGACTCAGAAACCTTACTTAGCCCTGGGGACAGTTGCATAAACATAGCCATTATGTTAAGACTGTGTCTTAACAACTAGTATGACCAACTAACGGTTAGTTAGGGGTAATCAGTCTTACTTTTCGGTATTAAATTAGACCAATCTAAGTTATGTAACCGATTTAAAAAAGTTATGAACAGTCTTAAAAGAAAAAATGACTAACGTGTAAGACTAGACTTAGCAGTTTATGCAACTGGCCCCTGCTAGTCTCCCTGATAGAAATAACACATCTTGAAGTTTTTTGTTTTTTTTGCATTTTCAAAAACTTTGCCATTACACTCACATTACTTTTCCTGAACTTGAAATCAGTTTTTCAGTGTTTGAAAGTGTTCTGATATTTCTAGGTTTTCCATGTTCCAGGAAACCTGAACAACACATTTTGCAGACCAGTAACCTGTGACAATGTTTCCTGCAGTGCTGTTGAAATGTGCACGTATGAAACCGCTTCTCCGCCGTGCTGTCGGACTGCAATACAGCACCCGAGCAAACATGAGGCCAGGTATGATTCACAAAAGGTTTGGTATTGGTTGCTATTATGCTTGCGTCTGTGTTACCGGGGTTCAAACCATTCAAGTGCGACAAGGCAAAATGGAACATGCTGTCTGCGAATGTGAATGTCCTGCCTGTGTGACACACACCCTGCGGCCCATCCCTATGCCCTATCCCTTCAAAGGGTTTACCCTCTGGAGTGAGAGCTTCGAAGGGATGAAGGGTGTAGGGGTCAAAAAACCTCTTCAACCGCCTCCATTGACTTTGTATTGTGCGAGGCTGCCTCCTTGTCATTTCTGACTTAAAACAAAAAAACAGAACAATGCCTTAAAGCTGCTGTGACAACGTGTACAGCAAACAAGCTAAAAAACCCAGTATAAGCTTTTATAAGCTACCGAACTGTAAAAACCAGCCTTTAAGGAGACAAAAGTTGATACAGGCAATAAGACATGAAGCATCAGAATGGGTACATTTTGGGATACTGACACTCACTATGCCTCATTAAGCCTACGTGTGCAGTAAACATTTAGTCACTTTTAAGTCAACTATCCAAATGTCAGTTTTATATATTATATTTCCTGTCGCTGATTACGTTCCCCTCCAGTGGGCGTAGTTCTCATAGTAATATGACATGCCACGCTCTTTCTCAATCACCTGTATGTATCCACTTTTTAGTCCTCAAACACATGTTTTTTTGGGTCGACGGCATATAAAAACTTGTGTTTTTGGTTCTGTTTGTTTTAGCTTGTTTTCTGTACACGTTGTCACACAGCAGCTTTTAGACCTTGTTCTGTTTTTGTTATAAGTCAGAAATGACAAGGAGGCAGCCTCACACAATACAAAGTCAATGGAGACGGCTGGATTGTTTCCCCCCAGTGGGTGTGGTTTTCAGATTGACGTGTTTTGTTCTTTCTTTATTGGATAAAGTGTAATGGCTAACTTAAAGGCCCTGATATTCTTCAAACAAAATCGAAGAACTAACTGATGTGACGTCATTTCGAACAAAATTAGGGCAAAAGTTTGTTTTGTTCTTTTTGGAAGTTCGAAACGGCTTGCTAAAGCGAACTTTCAGGAAAAAATTTGCTACAGCTGCAAAACACCGCCTCCAGTGTTTCATAGAAGTCCTCTTTGACTCATTTGATCTGTTGAGGTAAGATCTCCACGGGTGAAAACATGAACACACTGGATAGCCGCTTTATAGTACAAAATGAAGTTGTGCTTCTGATGAAATGAGGCCCTGACACTGTTTTTCATGTTTGATACTGTAAAGCTGCTTGCTTTTAAGCAATCTATTGAATAAACATATATTCTAAATAAACGTGATGTGACTGGAGTGCTAATCTGCAGATCTCGTAATTATACCAAAGTCCCTTTAAGACAAGTCATTTCGCTCGGCGGCCATCTTTGAAACGCCTCTTGAGCATGCAACTCCTATCTCTTTAAATGGGGAAACATCAAATTCTCCGAAGCTGTTTGCCAAGCTTTCAATAAAATTTCATATTTGTAATCACCAATCAAATCAATGACAATTGTCTCATAAATTTTGTTTCTAAATGCTCGAATCATGACAAAAAAACTATTTTTCAAGCTGGATCAAGCTAATGCGCATGTGCAGTCCTAAATGTGCGTCTGTTGTGCCTCATTTCGGAGGTGCACGTCTGACTGTTTCTATAGAAACCGGTGCTTCTAACGGCCGCTGCAGTGATGCAATGATTTTACCAGTCGGCGATTGGCTCTTATTTAGAAGGCGGGACTTATTCCGCCATATTGCGCATTGCACTTTCTCCCATTCAAAACAATACAAGTGACGCGTCTTGTCATTCTATAGTCTTTGCTAATACCCATGTTATGATCAGACGCTTTTCTTATGCTTTCTATAAAAATGCTTGCCGTTTTCTCATTTTTGTTTATTTTGTTACGGAGAAAAAAAGTGCACATATTTACATATTCATCTACACTCAAAAAAATAAGTCTTTGAACGAACATAATCATGTGGAAATCCTTTCCATGATTTTTTTTAAGTTGCTTTATTTCAGCATTATGCAATTCTGTTATTCCAATTTAATGTACTTGCGTTGGGTCAACTTAATTTATTAAGGTTGATTCAACTTATTTACTATGGTTGGGCACAGCTTGACAAAACTGACTAAAGAATCTATGTAAAATAGTTATGTCCAACTTACTCAATTCAATCATGGACAGCGGTTCCACATGACTGACACAAGTAAAATCCAATAGAATCAACCATGTTAAATTAACTAGAATCAATTGTGATCATTTAAAATAAAATAAATAAAAAGCAATAAATAAATTGTTTTCATATACATTTATTTTTACAATTAATTCTTGTTTAATTTTGTGATTTATATAACTTTTGTGACGTTCTGTGTTAGAAATCTAGATGTGATACTGGATTCATCCTAAATTGCCTTAACCAAAAGCATTGTAAGCCTAAGTTGATTGTAAAGCAATTGCCACCAATGGACTTATCAATTTAGGCTTTACAATGTTTTTGGTTAAGTCCATTGGTGGCAATTGCTTTACAATCAACTTAGGCTTACAATGCTTTTGGGAAATGCAACCCAGAGCACTACAACAGTGATTACTTTCTTATTAAAGTAATTTGAAAGTTTGTTAGCAGGTCCTCAACCCAAGCACAAGTGCAACAATTCACCACAATGGTAACCCTAAAACTGTTAATTAACAGAAACGTTTAAATACCAACATAATAGAACAGTAAACATAAAGTCTTTCCATTTTCTCATCTTCCTAAAGGCAGGAACACACCAAGCCGACGGTCGGCCGTCGGGCAGTTTTTCTTCGTCGGCCGACTAAGTTTTCTCAGTGTGTTCCGCACCGTCGGCTGAAGTTGGTCCTCGTCGGCCTTTTTTCGGCCGATTCGAAATGTTGAATCGGCGTTGGCGCTCGTCGGTCCGTCGGGCCATTTGATCATTCTGATTGGCTGTTCAGCTACTGCCGCCTCCTGTTTCAGAAAGGCATTTCATCTCACGCAGGCGCAGAACTGACGTGCTGCTTGGCCGTCGGCTGTTTAGCGTCGGTTTGGTGTGAGAGGGCAACTTTGGACACAGACGCTGCCGACGTGAGCAAACCCCGCAGTCTGCTTTCGTCGACACTAGTTCGTCGGCGTCGGCTTGGTGTGTTCTGGCCTTAAAAGCTGCTTAAAATAACACTTTATTTCAACATTTACACTCCTAGTTCAGCCCCTTTGCAAAGCAGGATGGGAAGTGAAAATCCTGTTTATTTGAGTCCTGGGCAGCGTTTCCCAAAAGCATCGTAAGCTTAAGTTGATCGTAGCTCCATTGAAACCAATGGAGCTACGATCAACTTAAGCTTACGATGCTTTTGGGTAACGCTCCCCTGGTTGGGTTTACTTGATTGAAACATGTTATTTCAATATGAAAACATCAAGTTAAGTCAAAGAGTAATCGTTTCAAGTCAATTTAACATGAATCAATCACATTTAAACCAGAAACCTGATACAATGGTGTTGAATCAAAATAAATTGTTTAAATAAAGTGAACAGCATTAAAAATCATTTTTTTGAGTGTAACCGTCGCTCTCAGCTGTGTGGACTGCCTTAATCACATGCTGGACCTCTCAAAAAATAAATTTTTATCAAGCTAAAACCTTCATATAGTTCCGAACGAAAGTATTGTTTAGTGTAAAACGTGCTGAAAATAAGCAAACAGGCTGTTGATTGATTAAATGATTAGCTATTTCCCCACAAAATCATTTAATCAGCATAGTGAAGCCTCTCATCCATTGACATCCATTCAAAAAACAGTCTCTGGTCTCCTTCCCTGCGTACCGCGGGGGGCGGAGTGTTAGCATTAGCCGTTACACGTTTTTTTGGCTAAGGCTTGCCTTCCAGTGGCTTTGCGCAAGCGCTTTGGAAACGAGAAAGTGATGTGACTGCGCTTTCCATTCGTTTTTAGATGAGATGTGTGAACGGCCCCTAAGCGGTTTAAAAAAAAAAAAAAAACGGGTAGAGGCCCCCCCCCCCGGTGACACCGGTGTTGTCGCATATCGATTAACCAGTTTGAAAATTCTCACTGTCACATCCCTAGTTGCTATGCACCTTCATGCATTAACGTTTACACCAGCTTAAAATCATTAACCAGCTGGGCTTTAAAGTGTCTGGTTGTCATAAAGCAGAGGAATTATCATGTGGCAGTCAAAGGGTTTGTCTCCATGTGCTCTGCGGAGCATTATTCGCCAGAGTCGGGATATTAAGAACACTTCTGGTATAGCAGCAGGTATGAATCGCAGTTAAATGCCATGGCATGATGCCTTGATGCCTCCTTATTCTTGATTTTATTATGATTTTATCATTGTGTTAGCAAAAGAATCTGTGCTTTATAGTGGGGAATTCATTTATTAACTTAAAATCACTTTTCACCTAATTATGCACATATATAATTGAATGCATTGACAATGTACATAGTGTGTAACTTCATCATTGTCTTTTATAGCACTGTTAACCTTCACTCATAACTGTTCACTTTCAGACTTTGGCACCTAAGCTCGATGGTTAAACCAAAAAGCCTAAATGAATGCTAATGTAATGCTGTTTCTAATGTAATTTTGAACCAATTCTAAATGAATAAAATGAGTTCTAAGAATTCAGTATAATTGTACTATATATATAAATTGGAAGCAAACATTTCAGTTCATTGTTATAGTAGGAGATTATGTGATTTTTAGTGGAATCAGATCAATTTTTTTTTTTTTTTTTTTTTTTTTTTTTTTTTTGCAAACCAACTTTTTTTTTTAAGATTTCATTTTACAAAGACTGCAAGCATGGAGACAACTGCAGGATCTCATGAAAATTATGTTTACTGGCAGGGTATCAGCAGGCTAACGTGGTGATCTTGCACAAGGATCTCGCTGATGACTTTGAGGCGTTTTGTCGGGCGAACAGCAGCCCGCTCCCTCTGCTGTACAGGAGCAAATGTGGAGAATGGAGCTGCGGGCCCCTCGCCACAGGATCTGACATCAGGTATCTTCACACCAGAGTGATCACAGACTGCATAACTGAAATAAAACCCCTGACCAACACTTTTACATTTCATGGACTTATTTTTCCACCACACATTTACTGGGATATGGAAGCTTGTTTCCACCACTAAATAAAAAAAGGTAATTGCGACTTTTTATCTCGCAATTCTGACTTTATATCCCCAGTTTCACAGACAGGGCTTAAGCTAGTCCTAGACTAAAATGCATGTTTGAGCTGTTTTAACTGGAACTGACTTGCACTGTCATATCTTAAAATATGTCAGTGCCTTTTTGTCTCAAGACACAAATGTTTTTTTTCTAGAGAATGTTTATAAAAGATACTTAAATGCCCTAATTGAACTAAGGGTCTAATCCTGGCTTAGGCTAAGCCCTGTCTGTGAAACCGGGCCATTATCTAACAATTCTGACTTTATAACTCGCAATTCTGACTTTATTTCTCGCAATTCTGACTTCATAACTCGCAATTCTGACTTTATAACTCGCAATTCTGACTTTATAACTCGCAATTCTGACTTTATAACTCGCAATTCTGACTTTATAACTCGCAATTCTGACTTTATAACTCGCAATTCTGACTTTATTTCTCGCAATTCTGACTTTATTTCTCGCAATTCTGACTTTGTAACTCTCAATTTTGACTTTATATCATGCAATTCTGACTTTATATCACGCAATTTTGACTTTAAAAAGTCAGAATTGTGACTTATATTAAGTCTTAATAATATTAAAATAATATTAAGACCTAATTGTGATTTTGTGAGTTCATATAACACAATTCTGAGGAAAGAAAAGTATATATCGGATGTAAACACAATTGCAAGGAAAAAGTCAGAATTGTGAGAGATAAAAATGTTTTTATATATTCCGTGGCAGAATCAAGTTTCCATAGTGGGAGGTTGTTTCTTAAAGCCGACCTATTATGCTTTTTTACATTTTCAACTCTATTTAGTGTTTAATGTTGCTGTTTGTAAAGATACAAAGCAGTCACTCCAGCGGGAGTTATTCTCTATATCAGTAATCACTGATTCTGAACTCCCTGAGATGCCTGGACTGTAGTCTTGAGTTTTCCTCATGTAACATACACTCAATTCAATTCACATTTATTTGTATAGCACTTTTCACAATACATATAGTTTTAAAGCAGCTTTACAGAAAAATGCATGTTTCTACATTACAATTTAGAGTGATCTGTTATCAGAGCATTTGTCATGCATTTGGCTAATAATGTATTCATTTAGGCAGAAACAATGATCTCATTAAAGCAATCATAATGATTACAGTATATAGAACATTTTGCAGTGGTGCATGTTGATTCAGAGTTTGCGTCATCTGAAGTCCTCGCAGGGGTCAGCGCATCTCCGCAGGTGTTGGGTCATCTGAAGTCTTAGAGTCTGGATGCAAACTGGAGCTGGCGTACTCGGGCACCCCGAGGTAGAGACAGAAATGCAAATGGAAAATAATTAGCGTAGCTGCTGTTCATAACATTTCAAGCTAAAGATAATCGTGCATTTGATCTGATATAACTGGAGTACAAGATTATCAGGTGCATTGCTTGACTAGGGCCGTTTAATATGGGAGAGTGTGTCTGAGCTTCGAAAATAATCAGGAAACTTATTCCATAGGATTCATGTCACAATATACAATAATTCCCACCCAATGCATATGCAGTATAAAGGGGCAGGGCCTGGTTGAGTGGCGTTAGTAATGTGTTGAAACATGCGGTTATGTGTGCTGGAACTAAAATCTACAGGGCTGTGGCCCTCCGTGAATTGAGTTTTGCACCGTTGAAAACAAAAAAATCTAGACTGGCCATAATATGGCCCCTTTAACAGATTATGTTTAGTCACGGACAGGTGTAAAAGATTAATCTTTTTTTCACAAGGAAATGTGCAAGTATCATCTTGTCATTTAATAATTACACCAAGAGATGGACTGGGAATAAAGTAGTATGCACAACCCATAATCCCCCACTATATGTTTCACACATGTTTAATTCAAACTCTTGCCTGCTGTATTATGTAAATGACATATGATGGATGGTGAAAGTGCGATAGACAAGTAAAGAGACTTGTGCGTCTTTCCTTCAGGGAGGACTGTCCAGAGTACTGTGTGTTTGAGAATGGCAAGCTAATGAAGAAGATCTCTAGTTTATCCTCCTACACTCCTCAACTTGCAGACATGGTCACGTTCTACCTCGGCTGTAGCTTTGGCTTTGAAGCAGCCTTGAAGGCCGCTGGGGTTCCAGTGAGAAATGTGGAGCAGGGTAAAAATGTCAGCATGTACAAGGTCAGTAGAAACCCCAGGCCTGGATTACATCCATGTGCAGTACAGCTTATTACTTGATTTTGCTTGAGTCAGATTTTTTCCCATCTTTGAAATTGTAAAAATGACCAAAAGGAAACTTCTAGGTGCTTATTTCTGTTTTGTTTTTTTCCCCACAGACATCAGTACCTTGTATTAACGCAGGTCAGTTTCATTGTCCGATGGTGGTGAGCATGAGGCCTGTACCAGAGGACAAGCTGGACGCTGCGGCTCAATCCACACACGTCATCCCACTGGCTCATGGAGGCCCTGTCCACATTGGACACCCTAGTATGTACTTTTTTAAAAGAATAAAAGTTTATCTCTAATCATATACAATGGGCCAACACATTTGGACACATTAAGAAAGTAAAATAAATATCAGTGCATACAAAATATTGATGCAGTGCAATGATGCTTTTCTTAAAGTGATTTTTAGTGTATGCATAGCTGTCAACCCTTCCGTTTTTTCCGGGTTTCTCCCGTATTTTAGCTTTTTTCCCACTGTCTTCCCGTTTTAGTATTTTCTCGTAAAATATCCCATATTTTTACGCTCTGATTGTGTTAACTCAGAACACGCAAGTATCTGTGTCTGTGAAGTGGCTTGCACCGTCTTTCTGCGCTCATGGAGTTTCTTTGAAAGGCTCGCGGGAAATGTAGTATATAATTTGTAATGGACATCGGGAGAAGTGGGAACTCGGGGGCACCGCGATGCGACTGCAAAGGGCACTTTCACTTGCGCGATCAAAGTGCATGCCATTGATAAGCATTGTAAATGCAGTATTACAGATTAAACGTGCAGGTCTCCTCTCGTGCGTCCTCCTCACGCGACGAGGCAATATCACTTTCAGATATCTCTAGATGCCATCAATGCTTTTACCTTTCTAGATGTATTTACCGAAATCAAAACAGTCCATAAACTATTATCCTCACGAAAACTTCAGTCAAGCCAGCTCGCGCGTCAACCTGAGAGATCAGCCTTCAAATTTCTCGGTTTCTGAATGGGCGGTTTGGCTTGATTGACATTATATACCATCGACCTGTCCAAAAACGTTAGCACGCTTTGATCGATGGTTTGGAGATCGCGTGTTTCTCCGTTCGAGAGCGCATTTCTGTTGATTGTTTACGAACGAAAGCTCACAGAAACGTGAAAATGAAAATGGTCTCATTTGAAAGAAAATATCCTAAGCTAAAAGATGATATAGTGTGACTGATTGAAGCAACCCTTATCAAAAGTGCAGGGGTCCTGACCCCCTGTCCCCATTGCCAACGTAATAATCGTGTAAAAAAAAAAATCCCTTATTTTGGGTATGGATCCCGGGAAATCTTCCTTATTTTCAGTGTTCAATGTTGACAGCTATGAGTGTATGTACTGTATGAAGTCAGTTCTCAAGTTCACACAGGTGACCTATTAGTTAGTGTAACGTAGTTAAATGGTGATTACTCTATGGCATTGTCCATGCTGACAGCCCAAAGTAAAAACTTTTTTTTTTCAACAGGATATGTACAGTAGCATATTTTCACAAAATTGAGTACTTGCTATGCATGTTCGGAGACCAGAAATATTAATTTCGCATCCATTTTGTTCCGTTCTCTGCTTGATGTTGTTGTACAGCAAGAATGTTGTGAAATTTGGTCTGTGTTGTATTTTGTCCCGTGATGAGCGCAGCGTTTTCCTCAAAGTTGACCATTCTTCAACTCGAGGAGACGGGTAAAAAAAAAAGCAGAGCGCTTTAACTTGAAAAAGACGCTCAGCGCCTCGTTATGCTCCTGGCATTTAAAAAAAATGCGGCCCTCCCATTGAAAACGATTCAAAAAGTATGCTAGCTGCTGGAAAAAAAACGCTTTAGTGGAAACACGACATTATTGTAGTATTGTCTGTGTTTTGATCTGGTGATTCTGAACTCTTTCAGAAGATGTGTAATAGCGCCCCCTACCGTATAACAGTGACACCATGGACTGCTGGAAAATTCTGTCAAAGGCGGGAAAGCGTTGTGCCATAAATGAGGAAAAGTTCTTTCAATGGCAGGGAAAGAGTTCAACATCTCGTAAACACCCTTGATTCTCTCTCACAGAGCTGCTGGGCATCCACGACTTGTCTCGACCAGACTATGGGGACCCAGTGGACGTGTGTTCTGGTGATGTGCCTGTGTTCTGGGCCTGTGGGGTCACGGGTGTTGAGGCTGTACAGAGCTGCAGTAAGAATTCAAGAAACTCAAATATTACAATACAGATGGACTTAACGGTGAAGTGTGCCATATTTTGGCCAGAACATCCTAGAAACCATTGAGCAACTTAGCTGTAGATTTACAAACATTAGCCAGGCACCCCTCATATTATCTCTCAAAGATGCGAAACATTTAGTTTTGCTCTTCTGTTTGGTGCTGCTAGTGGGTCAGAAATGACACACTTCACCTTTAAGACTTTATGAGATTAAGATTTAAAGGTTTGGTTTCTTGAATGTCATTTTTGCAGCATACGCAGATCATTTGTATGCAGTGTGTAGGAAAAGAACTGTATGTTGACCTTTTTGTTTTGTAATGTTGCAGAGCCCGCTCTAGCGTTCACACACTCTCCTGGCTGCATGTTCATCACCGATCAAAAGGCAGAAACTGTTTCACCCCTCACTCTTGAGCCAGCTCAATGTCCTTTGACATTCTGCATTTCCCAGAATCCTCAGCTTTACAGTATGGCAAGCAAAAGAGCCGTTCAACAGATTCGAGCAATTGAGGAGCTGCTTGTTGAAGACCCAGGTATGAAGCAACTCAGTTTTGACCCTCAAAGTATAAATACTTAAAATGAACAAATGTCTTAGCTTTATAGAACAAAATATCAAAATCATTTACTTAACAAAACCGAACATTAATAGACTGAAAAAAGCACATGAATAGACTAAAATTACAGAAGAAAAAAAGCTTATTTACGTTCACTCGGATAGATAAAGATTCTGGTCATAATAGTAGTCTAATAAAATGGAGTGGGTCGCCTCATGAGGGCAGACATTGTCTCCAAGATGAATAAAAGTCCAAGACTTTATAACAGTCTTTACATGAATTAGTAATGTACAGTTTGTGCAGTTTGATGCCTTTTTGAGCATCAGCAGTTATGAATGTGATACTTGCCTAAAATAATGAATAAATTAAGAACAAAACAAATTTTCTTTTCTAAAAAAATGTATCTTCCAAAATAATGTCCAGAAATCTCCTTAAACAAAAACTTAAAATCGCACCACCCAAAGAAAAGATCATAAATATTCTTATCACTATTTTTCTTAAATCCATGTATGACCTGGTTTACTGGCTAAATACAATGAATCATTTTAAATGAAATCATTTGAAACTTATTAGTGACACAATATCTACTAGATACCGTAAAAGCTTCCTCCCAGTTAATGTCCTGGATATTTATTCTACAGTGGCATTGCTACTGAAAATATTTGCTTTTGTGTGATGCTGCATCCACACCACTAGATGTCAGTGTAGTCTACAACAACTTAAGCACAACTTTGTGAGCATAACTACTAAACAAAAACTATTGATTGCAACATTTATACATTAAGTGTCGCCGAAGTGTAAAAGTACATTTTGGGGTCTCTATCTGCCATCAGGTTTTTTCTGCCTGTAGTAGTTGTTACTGTGCGTGACAGTACATGTGCTATAACTCTCTTAAAGGTTCACTATGTTGTAGGGGTGTAACAGTACACAAACATGACGGTTCGGTACGTACCTCAGTATTGAAGTCATGGTTCGGTACGGGTTCGGTACAGCAGGGGGAGAAAACTAAGTGTAAAATTGCTTCCTTTTTTTTTTTGGTTTGTAAATTCTCTCTTTGAATAAATTCAAATATATTAACATTTTCTTAAGGATAAAAAGAAATCTCTCTCAGCTAGTGCTGTAAACTATATCTAGGGAGCCCTTTCTTGCTCATTACTATAATATTAAAAGTTAGAATTAACAACAGAGCCCAAACTATGGAAGAGGATTAGGGCCAAGCAATAATAAAAAAATAAAACCATCTCGAGATTAAAGTTTTTAAATTTCGAGAAAAAAAATAAATTTCGAGAAAAAAGTTGAGATAAAATGTTGAGAATAAAGTCATTAAAATATGAGAAAGTCGTTAAATTATGAGAACAAACGTTAAATTATGAGAAATGTTGTTAAATTTCGAGAGAAAAGTCAAGATAAAATGTTGAGAATAAAGTCATTAAATTATGAGAAAAAAGTTGTTAAATTACGAGAACAAATTCGTTAAATTACGAATTTGTTCTCATAATTTAACGACTTTTTTCTCGTTATTTAATGACTTTATTCTCGTAATTTGAACGAATTTATTCTCAACATTTTATCTCAACTTTTTTTCTTGAAATTTAACGAGTCTTTTCTCGTAATTTAATGAGTTTATTCTCAACATTTTATCTCAACTTTTTTCTTGAAATTTAACGAGTCTTTTCTCGTAATTTAATGAGTTTATTCTCAACATTTTATTTAGACTTTTTTCTCAATTTAACAACTTTAATCTTGAGATGGTTTTATTTATTTATTGCTTGGCCCTAATCCTCTTCTGTACCAAACTATTAAATTCAGTTGCTATTTATGTTTAGATGATAATTTACAGTTACTGTCATAACTTTTCATAATTTTTTTTTAAACCTATATTAAATAAATAAGACATTATTAACAGGTAAAGTAAATATAATGAATATATAAGCTAATATAGTGCATATATTTAGTGAAATACTCCCTTTTCATTTCTCTAGTGAGTGAACTAACATGCTGTGGACACTAAATGACTTGCCTGATGTAAATGTAATGCTACGTGAGATATTATTATTCTCAAGCTGTTTTATTGATCTTTCTGCAATTGAAACACTGGTTGAGAGATTACACATAAACATATCTATGCATAGATCGTCTATTCTTCTTCTGCATTTTTCCTGTTGTGGTGGTTAGCAAACACTGTTGCATTACTGTGTGCGCCCCCTTCTGGACTGGAGTGTGGATCGCCTGTTACTGACTGTATTCATCGTCTGACTGAATGCACCAAACCGGTTCGGGGTGAATTCATGTACCGTTACACCCCTACTATGTTGTTTTTGGTTACAACCAGTTTAGATGGAAAAGATCCCAAGCTTTTTAGCAGAAGATGTTGCTGTAGCTATACCCTTTAATAGAAAATAAATGTGGCGAGTGACGTATGTACTGTACATAATTATTGCACTCTGATGTTACGTTGTACATCCATTTCATGACTTTAATGATACATACAGTGTAACTGTGGTTTGTGTGCAGGTGCAAGGGGTATTCGGGCCCTGTTCTTGCAGGATGAGCTCCTAAAGGCCTGTCTCTCTCTGTCCCACTCCTCCTCTGTTCTCATCACTACTGGCTTCCCCACACACTACATGCACAACCCCCCTGAAGAGACTGATGGCCCGCCTGGGGCCATCGCCATGGCATCTATGCTTCAAGCACTCCGCAAAGAGGTGGTCATCGTGACGGATAAGCGGGCTTTGGAGATGAATCAGCACATCATGCAGGATGCTGTGAAGAAAGGTGCCGCATTTGGCCTTTAGTGTTGCTGATTTAGTGTTTTTGAGAGATTCTCTGGTTTGCTAGCCAGGCGTGATAAAGCGACATTCCACTTTGGTCCTAACTAGCCTTGACCACCACAAATGATGTGTGACAAGGCGTTTTGTAGGTTGTTTGGCTTTTATTTTGTTGTTGCTCTGTCCACTGTGGAATTTCACAGCTACAAAATCTGCTCCACATTAAAGGAACACTCCACTTTTTTTGAAAATAGGCTAATTTTCTAACTCCCCTAGAGTTAAACAGTTGAGTTTTACCGTTTTCGAATCCATTCAGCCGATCTCCGGTTCTGGCGGTACCACTTTTAGCATAGCTTAGCATAGTTCATTGAATCTGATTAGACCGTTAGCATTGCGCTTAAAAATGACCAAAGAGTTTTGATATTTTTCCTATTTAAAACTTGACTCTTCTGTAGTTAAATCGTGTACTAAGACCGACGGAAAATAAAAAGTTGCGGTTTTCTAGGCTGATATGGCTAGGAACTATACTCTCATTCAGGCGTAATAATCAAGGAACTTTGCTGCCGTATCATGGGTGCAGCAGTGCAATGATGTTACGCAGCGTCTCTCACAAACGTCTCCATGGTTGCAAGGCACGTTCCCTGTGCAAGCAGGGGCTCACGGGCGCTGCGTAATATCGTTGCACTACTGCAGCCATGGAACGGCAGCAAAGTTCCTTGATTATTACGCCTGAATGAGAGTATAGTTCCTAGCCATATCAGCTTAGAAAATCACAACTTTTTATTTTCCGTCGGTCTTAGTACACGATTTAACTACAGAAGAGTCAAGTTTTAAATAGGAAAAATATCAAAACTCTTTGGTCATTTTTAAGCGCAATGCTAACGGTCTAATCAGATTCAATGAACTATGCTAAGCTATGCTAAAAGTGGTACCGCCAGAACCGGAGATCGGCTGAATGGATTCGAAAACGGTAAAACTCAACTGTTTAACTCTAGGGGAGTTGGAAAATGAGCCTATTTTCAAAAAAAGTGGAGTGTTCCTTTAAAGGTGCTGTAAGTAACATATCACTCAAATACGTCATGAGAAATTAAACCCGTTTCTGGCAGGAGTAAAAACACTCACCATGCAATGAATTTCTATTATTTTGCATGACATTTCTTGGAAATCACAGTTTAAGATTCCCTGATATTTCCAAGTTTTCCATGAAAAAAAAAAAAAAGCTTTGTTTTGTTTTTGTTTTGTTTTTTCAATCACAAAACTAGCCAATCGGGAAAGTTTTTTTGCATTGCTGAATTCTGACATTGGGTCAGCTGACATGTTTTGGGGGTGAAAATTTGTGAAGATGGTGTGTGTATGTGGTTGGTTAGCAAAATGTCGGAGGTCAGGAGAATGACTGGAAGCACTTACAGCTTTAAACAGGAAATACAGAGCCATGGTATCGTGATTAGCAGCCTAACATTTTGAGATGGCATGCTAATGATGATGCTTTTGAAACAGATTCGATTCGGGCTCATGTACTGTACACATACGGTTGAGATCAAAAGTTTACATTCCCCTTGCAGAATCTGTGAATAATTTTAACGAGGGATCATACAAAATGCATGTTATTTTTTTTATTTAGTACTGTCCTAAGAAAGATATTTTACATAAAAGATTCAAAACCATAAAAGTATGTGAAGCATTGATTCTCAATACTGTGTGTGGTTACCTGATGATCCGCGACTGTTTTTATGTTTTGTGATGGTTGTTCATGAGTCTCTTGTTTGTTCTGAGCAGTTAAACTGAGCTCTGTTCTTCAGAAAAATCCTCCAGCTCCTGCAGATTCATCAGTTTTCAAGCATTTTTGCATATTTGAACCCTTTCCAGCAGTGGCTGTATGATTTTGAGATCCGTGTTTTCACACTGAGGAAAACTGAGGGACTCAAACTGAACTACTAAAAAAGGCTCAAACATTCACTGATGCTCCAGAAGGAAACACGCTGCATTAAGAGCCGGGGGGTGAAAACTTTTTGAATTTGAATATCAAGGTAAAATTGTACTTAATTTGTCTTCCAGGAAATGTGAAAATATCTCCTTTTGCTTCCGAAGGGAAGTACTAAATGGATAAAGATGGATCTCAAAATCATAGTCACTGCTGGAAAGGGTTCAAATATGCAAAAAAAATGCTTGAAAACTGAAGAATCTGCAGGAGCTGGAGGATTTTTCTGAAGAACAGAGCTCAGTTTAACTGCTCAGGACAAACAAGAGACTCATGAACAACCATCACAAAACATAAAAACAGTCGTGGATCATCAGGTGACCACACACAGTATTGAGAATCCAAGGGTATGTAAACTTTTAAACGGGGTCATTTTAATCAATCCAGCTATTTATTTTTGTCTTGTGGACTATATGTAAACATCTTTTATGTAAAATATCTTACTCAGGACAGTACTAAACAAAAAATACCATGCATTTTCTAAGATCTTTTTGTTAAAATTATTCACATTGATACATTTGATGATGCATTGATGAACAATGATGATAATAAGAAATGTTTCTTGAGCAGCAAATCTGCATTTTAGAATGATTTCTGAAGGATCACATGATGCTGGAAACTGGTTAGGACAGGATGTTATTGTAATGTACCGAGATTTCTAAATGTGTGTGCGTGTGTTTATTCACCAATAGGTGTGATAAAGACTGCAGTGCCGGTAATAAGTTTCCAGAGTAATGGCCCTGACTCAGCACTTCACTTCCTGTGCCGTGATGGAGATCCCACAAAGCCCAGGTGTAATGGTGGTTCAATCTCATTTTCCATCAACTGCTTTTTCTTGGTCTTTATTAAGATCAAATATGATAGAATATGACGTCAATTGCAACTCAGTAAATATTTCATGTCCATTTATGTAGTTATTTGGTAATTACCCATATGATAAGAGGGATAATATCCAATCAGCCTATCATTATCATAAAAAACCCACTTCAGAGTGATACTAGACCCTATGTTGGGGTTTATTTTATGATAATGACTGTGTATTGTCCATTACTTACTGCAATATTAAAGGAATATTCTAGATAGATTCAATACATCTTAAGCTTAAAGGGATAGTTCACACCAAAATGAAAATTTTCCCATGATTTATTCACCCTCAAGCCATCCTAGGTGTATATGACTTTCTTCTTTCAGCCAAACACAATCTGAGTTATATTAAAAATATCCTGGCTCTTTCCAGTTTTGTAATGGAATTGAATAGTGCCTGAGTTTTTGAAGCTCAAAAAAGCATCCATCCATCATAAAACCAACCCATACGACTCCAGGGAGTTAATAAAGGCCTTCTGAAGTGAAGCAATGTGTTTATGTAGGAAAAATATCCATATTTAAAACTTTATAAACTATAAACACTGGCAACGGCCGTACGCGAGTTGAATTCTGGTGGGAGAGTGACCTCTGAACCAGGATAATTTTCATTTTTTGGTGAACTATCCCTTTAATCAACAGCTTTTGTGGCATATTAATGATTATAAATAATTTTGACTCATCTTTTTCTTTAAAAATAAAAACAAAAACGTATAATGGAAGTGAGTGGTACCAATTTTTGAAGGGTTTAAATACACAAATGTGAAGCTTATGATTTTTTTTTTTTTAAATAACATGAAAAGTTCACAGTTCAAATAATGCATGAGTTTTACCAGAATAATTCATGTGATGTTGCCATGAAAAAAAAAGTTGTAAAATTGGATATACCTTTTCACAGAAAGGCTTAAGTCATTGTGTCACACTAAAATCCATTTAACACACACACTGTTTACTATTAATGGCTATACTATTGGAATTATTCTGAATTGGCCCCATTCACTTCCATTGTCTCACTGAAATACAGATTTTTGCTTTTCTTTAAAGAAAATGAGAGAAGTGATACTTTTTTTTTTTTTTTTTTTTTTTTTTTCAACATTGACACTGTATCTGGAATATATTCAATCAATCCAACTCTTGACATTCTGATCAAATAATGACTCAAGAAAGAAAGAAAATCAGATATTTATTTAATCAGGTATCACACATTTAAAAATAATAATAATAAGGTTAAAGGATTAGTTCAATTCAGATTTAATTTCCTGATAATTTACTCACCCCAAATGTCATCCAAAATATTTCTTTCTTTCTTCAGTCAAAAAAAAATTAAGGTTTTTGAAGAAAACATTCCAGGATTTTTCTCCATATAGTGGACTTCAACAGTTACCAACGGGTTGAAGGTCCAAATGTCAGTTTCAGTGCAGCTTCAAAGAGCTCTACATGAACCTAGACGAGGAATAAGAGTCTTATCTAGAGAAACCATTGGTCATTTTCTAAAAAAAAAAAAAACTTAATATACTTTTTAACCACAAATGCTCGTCTTGCACTGCTCTGTGATGCTCCACACATTACATAATCACATTGGAAAAGTCACGCATGACGTAGGTGGAAGCACCGCAGTATGGCGAAAAACATCTCAATTTCTCCAACTTCAAAATCGTCTGGCATCGTTGTTTTACCTTCTTAAAGGGCGTTTGACTTAATCTTTGCACGTGTTTGCTTTGTAAACACTGGATCGGTACTTCCGTCAGCGGCACATGTGACCTTTCTAACATGATTACGTAATGCGCATTGCAGAGCTAGCGCAATAGTGAATTATTATACATAAATTATTTAGTTTTTTAGAAAATGACCGATCGTTTCTCTAGATAAGACTCTTATTCCTCGTCTGGGATCATGTAGAGCTCTTTGAAGCTGCACTGAAACTGACATTTGGACCTTCAACCCGTTGAACCCCAGTGAAGTCCACTATGGAGAAAAATCCTGTAATGTTTTCCTCAAAAACCTTAATTTCTTTTCGACTAAAAGACGTAAACATCTTGGATGACATGGGGGTGAGTAAATTATCGTGAAATTTGAATTCTGAAGTGAACTAATACTTTTAGTCTTAACCTAAATTGCCAATTGTGCCACACTATACATGCTAAACAGCAGAAATAGCCATTCCAAACATATCCCACATCTTGTTTACCATGTAGTAGAGCTCATAATAAATTGTTACTATGTGTACTGTAAAGGTTCGACCACTTGGTGGCAATAGAGCGCAGTGGCCGGGCTGCAGACGGGAACTACTACAACATGAGGGGGGTGAACATCAGACATTTAGTCGACCCAATAGATGATCTCTTCACCACTGCCAGCACTATTGCAGGAATCACTACCACAGGTAACAAAGCCAGAGCGTCAAAGCACCAAACCTCCGTCATTAACTGACACTATCAAATGTTGCTGTGTAATGAGATGGAAGTAGGTTTTGATTTGATTTGATTGATCTGACGTAGTGAACATCCTAATCTCTTCTAACGGTCATAAGGCTCGAGTCACCAACTTTGTTCCCAATTAACGATTGTCACTAGGGAGCATTGTAATGAGATCTGTTGCTTCTTTGAAACAGGATTAATTGCGTGTGTCTGTGTTTGTACAGGGATTGGAGATGGTGGTAATGAGCTTGGTATGGGTAAAGTCAAAGCAGCAGTTAAAACATACATGCCTAATGGGAATCTGATTGCGTGTGACGTGGGTGCTGATTTTGCCATCACAGCAGGTAAGCACACCTCACACAGAGACCACATAATGTGTGTACATCCTTCCTGGAGAGGCTGCTCACTGCAGAGCCATGGGTGGAGAGGGAAGTCCAGCTCCCCCTCTCTGGATGTAATTTGGGTGTAATGGGTGGAGCTAGCAGGTTCAACCAGACCCTAAGCCTACCCATAACTCTCTCCCTCCACCCAATGGATCCACTGAGATGGAGCTGGACTATGTCAAACTCAACCCATGACGTCCAGAGAGGGGGAGCTGGATGTCATTTGGCTCTGCAATGAGCACCACTTGCCTTCCTGCTGGCTGGAAACAAAGTTCAACCTATTGTGTAATAGGTTGAACCCCATGGTTACAAGCAAAGTTTCACATTAAACCCACTTGTTCCTCATAAATAGTTTCCCATAATGTAGGATGTGCAAAAGATGTTCTTTGACATAGTGTCAGTGGTTTCCTGTGTCTGTCTGGCTTAGAAATTGTTGATTTACAAGATTTGGTTGACATTTAGGCACGATTACAAATGGAAAAAGAATGGAAAATAATAATCTCAAATTCTGGTTTCAGTTGGATAGTAAAGTACTATACAATGTTATTTAAATTAATATTACAAGTTGTGTCGACATCTTTTGCACCATGATCTTGATTTTTAAAAAAATGTCAACACTTGTTTTTACAAATTGAGGTTGAGATTACAGCAATTCACATACGGTATCCTGTACAGTCAGAAGACAGATCTACTTAGTGATGGGAGAAACGAAGCTTTCAAAGCTTTGAATCAACTGAACCAATTGAAACGGTAAACCATTTTGCGAAGCAACGCGTTTGAAACACGCTGCTGGTCAGAATAGTGTAAATACAACAAAACCCAGGTTATACATGCATAAAAACCCATGATTAAAAAGTAAAATATATCAAATGCAATGAACTAATCATCTAAAGATTAAATATTAAGTGTTTTTATAATACGTGTTCTTTTATCAATGTTCAGGGCAAGTTTTGTTTGATCCATGGATGGTTCATCTAAACAGACCAATAAATAATAACTGCTATTATTCATTTTAATCATAGCCTACCAATGTCTAATTAAAATGTCTAGAAATGTATAAAACTCTTTCAGTGGTTCTCAGTGAATCCATATGATCATCGCTCCCCTGCGATGAACCGTTAAAATTTCAAAAAGTTTCGAAACGGTTATGATGTAACACAACCTCGTTTACTGAAATCACGACTTTGGCAGTTTGAGACACATTCTGAACCACTGATTCGAAACTAAAGATTTGTAATGGTTTTAAAGAAACCACAGGTAAAACCATACATGGCTACTTACTACCACTGTCAAATGATATTATATTATGATATGTTATAGGTCTATAAAAACACCTAAACACAGGTAAAATACACCTTAACAAAAGCATGAATTATGAATTCCCCTACCCAACTAATAAATATATTGTGATATAAATGGCTATAACATAGTTTTCAATATAAATATTGCACATTTCCACAAACCATGGTAAATTACTGCAGTTTATTCATGGTAAATGTTTGTAAGGGTCGTGATTTTGGGATTTAAAAGTCTTCTATCTTCATTCATGGCACGTTTTTCCTGTTTTCCTCATCAGTCTTGTTGGGAATGTTGAGGCTGTTTCATCCGATTTAAAACTAGTTTAATCATCGAGTGATTTGTAGTTTGTAAACGAGAGGTGTGTGTCGAATTAAAACGCTTCTAGATAATAATGGTATTCGGCACCAGGAATAAACACAATCATTCTTTTGTCTCATTTCTTTCTTTTCCAGGAATTGGCTATTTATGATTGATCGGTATCGGAAAATATCGGAACACGCATAACTGCTGAAACATTCGCACGGAAAACGTAGTCGGAGGAGTAACCAAATTTAGCTGCACCGCCAGGAAAAAAGGAGGAGGGAGTTTGGGGTGCTGCGGGCCGGATAAAGATGATTGCCGGGCCGGATTTGGCCCACGGGCCGCCAGTTGAGGAGCCCTGGCATAAAACATGACATTAAAGACCTTTTATGTTATTATGAGAAGTTTAAATATATGTTCGGGCCACCTCTGACCGCCACAAATAGATTTCACTGCTTTCCATTTATTAGACTATGTTAATATACCTAAATAAATCAATGTATGGGAAACAACCACAGGGATGGAGTACCAGTACCATAAACAATCTTTTCCTTGCATAACTAATGTCCACTTCCTGTGTTGTAGGAGTGTCCAACTGGGGTGGCTATGCTGTCGCCTGTGCGCTGTATGTTCTGGGTCTTTGTCCAATACACTGCAGATACCTCCAGAGAGGTTTGGGTTTGTCGCCCACACCTGATCAGCAGAGCCTGTGGACTGCCTGCCTCCCCACCATTGCCAAGGTAACACAGTATTCTCAAAAATAAATGATGGCTGATGATTACGGCGGATGAGTTCAATCTGAGATTGCATCAATTCTGTCCCCACCAGCGAGTGAGTGGTTTGCGTTTGTAGCTCCGCATAGAATGATAGTAAATACAGATCCAGAACAAAGCTGTGTTGTGTAAATATAACTTAATCATCACTAGGGCTGGGCGGTTTGTCTGATTTTTTTTTTTTTTTTCGATTAATTCGAATTTGTTTTGCCTCGATTTTAATATTTTTGGAATCGAGAAATCGCGATTTTGAATAAAAATGTTAGCAAGTGTTCAATTAGACATGTTGACAATACAGCAATGATAACCGCATTAGGAGAAGAAAATGACCTCATGATGGCGCCGGCGCGCCTGATTAACCGTTCTCATGTGACGTTCTGTGAACGTAGCACCATAGACTGTACACCTCACTGTTCTTAAGCTGCTGTTCATTCAGAAATCCCTTATTGCATTATAAAAAAAAGGCAAAGTTATTAAACACGAGTTGAGCTTTTTTTTATTTTTGTTATTATTTGACCGCCGTGTTTTTACAATGCCATTTCATGGCCGAGACGCTGACGCTGCAAAAGACACAAGTGCAACACCTAAACATGTCCGCCAAACATAAAAATAGGACAAATAGCGCAATAGAATACAAAAACCTTTAAAACTGTTTGATATTTCATTTTTGCATGATGGTGAAAATGAAAGCTGCTGTTGTTTTCTGTTTTTACAATGCATTTGGTGTTAATAGCCTATTTCTGGTGTTATTTATTGCTATTTTTGATTAAAGAAATATTTAGCATTTCTTATTTAATTTTATTTCTGAGTAGGATGTTTAAGATAAGTTTGTACAACATTTTAAGACTTCAGATGCAAAAGCTTCTAAGTGCCATCTGAAATTTTCTTCTAAAATAAGTTTTTATCAAGCTTGAAGCCTGTTTGTTTAGTAATTCCACTTTAATGGCAATTAATAGGTCCTTTTCATTGCCATTAAAAAAAAAAAAAAAAAAAAAAAAGAACAAACATACAAGCTTGATAAAAATGCTTATTTTAGACAGCACTTAGAGGGTTTTGCATCTGAAGTCTTCATTTGTCTTCATATTTTAGGCATATTTCTGCAAAGATATTTAACAAATTGTTTTACATTTACACCATGTTGATCACTTCATGTGTGGTGCACGTGGAATGGAACTTTTTTTTTAACCAGATTGTTAATCATATTGTAGTTAAGTTAAGGTGACTAGTTAAACAATAATAAAAAAAAAAATTAAAAAAAACGAAATCGAAATTGTGAATCGAGCAATTGTTCTGAAAAAACAAGATTTAGTTTTTTTGCCATATCGCCCAGCCCTAATCATCACTATATATCCAATATTGCCAATCACATTAATCTGACATCTAGGGCTGGGTATTGACACAATTTTCACGATTTGATTTGATTACTTTTCACATGCTTTTGATTAGATTACGATTTTAATTACGATTTGTCATCAATTATTTTGGATGTAGTTTTTCAGTTACAGTACATGGATAATTTTTTAGAAGGAAAAAATCTAAACTAATGCTGTAAACTACACATGGGAGTCAGTTGGTACTACTACAATAATATTGAATGTTAAATATACAAACACTTAAATTACACTCAATGGTGTTTTTATTATAAATAAAGTTTAGAATTACACAATCATATTTCTACTCCAATTAGTTTTGTTTTTTAAATATAAACATTTAAATCACGGCTGTCATAACTGATTTATTCAAACATGCATTAAATATTGAAGAACATTAAAAATTATAATGAATATGTAACGGTGCAGCTATATTTATCAGAATGTTGCTTTCTAGACTACACTTTTCTAGCTGACTGATGAGTTTATGGTCACTGAATGTAGTTTTTCTGAGGTAAATGTGACGTTACGTAACAATGTTTACGAGCTGTTTTACTGACTTCTTTCTGAGGTTGAAACACTAATTAAGCGATTACACGAGACATGCAGATTTCGTTAAGTTGCACCGTATGTTTTAACATGCCTTCAGATGTTCATGCATGTTTATTTCGCTGTAACTGGTATTAAAGCGGAGGAGAGGATGATCACATGCTTCTCTTTAACTGAGGCGCTAAAGCGATCTGTCACGCCACATAAAACGGCACCAAAATGGTATTTATTTTTTGAATCTCATAAGATGGATGTCATTTTGAAATCTGAGACTTTGCTTCATATTAACAGTAACAAAGCACAAAGATTATTTTATTGGATGGGAGGCGCTACATATTCTGCGCATTCATCAACTTAAAAACAGACTAGATTAATCGATTCTTGGGATTTAAGAATCGATATCGGTTCGTAAAAATGAGAATCGATTAAAATCAAGAAATCAATTTTTGTATTTGTTTTTTACCCAGCCCTACTGACATAGCTAGCTGTTAATCTAAACTGCTATCACAGCACGTTAGCATTTCGCTAAACTGTTAACTTGTCATTCGTGCTTACCGTCTTTTTTCTCTCTTGTGCTCCATTTTTTACAAATCCATCAAATAACTGCCATCTGCCACTTCCTGCCACATGCTTAGCGTAGCCTTATCTGTTCGCGGTGAGGGTTTCACATGTGATAAATACAGGGAAATAGTTAGGCTGACCGAGAAGTTTTCAGAATTAGAGACACGCATCCAAACTTAATTAAGGATAGTAGGAATACATGGGCTCTAGATACTACTTTAGATGTGACTAGCTTAGCGATTCCCATACATTTGTTCGGTTCTGGTTGCAGGGCAACTGGGTGACTGTGAGACGGCATAGTCGCGGGACAAAACACCACTGTTCCATTCCGGTAAAAAACATTAAACGGGTTCTTCCCACTCGCCTGACATCAAAGCAAGACTTTCATTTTGTTGTATGAATATCTGAACATGCAATATATCAAAGAAAAGAACAGAGCCCCTGTTTTTTAAACAGTAATAGCACCCCCTATCGTATAACAGTGAAAACACATAAAGTTGGAAAATTGAGTCACTGGCGGGGAATGAGTTAAAACATCTATTCTACTAAAAAAAAAAAAAGTGTTTTGTTGCAGAATGAGGGTTTCTACACTGCAAGGGTTTATGCATGTCTCACCTCATTATATCACCTCGTACTCTTAGTTTTTGTATCCCATTTTGTTTTCAACGGAAATCCACTGTTATAAAACTTGCAGGCACATCGCATTGCTGCTTCCAGTCAACACTGGCCATTTTTACATTTGCGGTGAACTGCAGACCACTTCAGAACCTCTGCCAGTATACTGTATAATTATCACGGCCACAATCCAGCCCGTTAACCCTGTATTCACATTCCTTCCTGTTCGCCTAAATATTTTCTGTGTCTATCATGTTTCTCCTCAGTGGCTGTTAGGGATTGACATTTTAATAACGTTTTTCCTGTTTTAAAATTCCCACTCCCACATATAGCTTAAAATAAGACCATCACCACTGAATGCATTACTGAAGACATGTCTTGACGTGGTTCTTCTGTTTGAAAACAGGAGGAAGATATGCTCCACATTTTGGTGAAATATGGCGTCCGCAGTGGTAAAACGGCAAACCTGGGACTGGAGGTGGACGGATTGACCTTTCACCCATACCATTCTGACATCATACAGCGTCTTAGACATCTCACTCTTGCCTAATGCCATTGTGTAGTAGTCTACATTATGGACACATCGCATAGCCACAGGAACAAGAAACTGATCTGTGACCCATGTCTACTATTCTCACACTTTCTCACAGATGAATACAAGAATGTAATAGAAATAGCTGCCATGGTAACATTTTTGTTGTTTCTTATATAAAGACAATATGAAAGTGTTTCATTTTTGTGTTCTCACCTTACAAAACAATCTGTTGCTTCTCACTGTAAAAAAAAAAAAAAAATAATTCTTGCTGTAGGAAATAAATGATTTAAAAGAATGAATAAACAGATGTTTTTCAGATATTACAAATATCCTAACCACCATATATGCAACATTCCTATATAAAAAAAAATATAAATATAAATATATATAAATATATATATATATATATATATATATATATATATATGACATTTTTATATATATATATAAAGTGCTCTGTGGAGCACTGCCTCTTTTTGGTCGATTTCACTCATTTGCCCTGAGTGCTCCCATAGACTTCCATTCAAAGAATTTATTTATTTTTTTTTGAACTGCAGGCACTGCAATGCAATCTCTGTGGTTTCCGGGAGGGGCTAGCACTAACGTGCTTTCGTCATCATACGTAACCTTAAGTCGTGCAGCGATTGGTGGAAACGTCTTTATTAATTTTTAAGCTAAAGTGACATCCAATAATTTCCTCAGTGCATAACTTGCATTTCACAGACATTTTCTTCATCTGTAAATGTTAGAAAGTCGAGAAAAGTTTCCATTTTGCTGTCCTGGACACAGGAGTGGAAGCACAAATTTCCGTGAACGAACGCCGCCGGCCGCATGCGTGCCAAATAGCCGGAGCGCAATAATTATTACAAATTTAGCTAAAATATTTGTTGTTGAATATTTGTTTTTGTTGGCAAACATAAATGTGCCATATGTAGAATTTCGAACCTACAACTAAGTGTATTTTTATGATGGCAGTAACTGTAAAGTGACTACTGTAAGGCATCAAAATAGACTTATAATTAGTCTGTGCTTTTGTTTTTATTTATTTTCATTTTTAGTTTAGTGTATTTAACTTCTGCTTTGAAAAAAAATTTGTTTTTAGAGTAGTGTTAGAATGTAGGCCTAATGTGAATTTTTTTGCATAAAATATAGCATGGACTACACGGTTATATTCATGTTTGTTTTCATAGTCTTGAATATGAACATTGTTTGTAGGACAATATGTGAAATTTTAAAAAAATCTTTCAATTAAATAGCCTACAGAATTTCTTTCTTTCTTTTTTTGTTCAAATAGAAAAAGTACAAAATACACAGATTATACATCGCCATTCAGCCCCAACATAGAGATATGATTTTTTTTGGCCATATCATCCAGCCCTATGGCATGCTTTAAATACCTAATTTTCCATGTTTTAGATAAGCAGTAATGATACATTACATCACTTGTTAAATGGTTATTTAACAATTAGCACATTAATTCCTGCATTTCTAAAAAAAAAAAAAATAATAATAATAATAATAATAATAATTAGCACCAGCCGCCACTGATCGTAAACCTATACTAAAACCGAGTGTTTATTTACACTAAGTGCAAATAGCGTTCTTTTATTGGTAAAAGCTATTTACACTAGCTAGAAAAGCATATTTTCTTAGCGATATTAGCAATAGTAGCCATTTTCACTTTCAAATAGCCGCTGCCATGATAAAATATTGAAGCTGCAGGGTCGGATTTCGCGGGAAAACACCAGCTTTCCGTCATGTCTGTGAATACAGAAAACAATGTCCGGCTACAGAATCTTGTGTGGCTTATAATTACAATAATGTTATGTTGCATTATAACTAGCTCGCGTTGAACGGCAGCCTTCTGGAGAATCGCCCATTGTCAAAACATTGTCAAGGATGGTAAGTGAACCCCTGTCAGTGTCATGTCTGCCGCTGTGGGTTCGTATTTTGTTCTAAGTTAGTCTTGTAGTACTTGTTCAGATTACATTTTATCTGATATATTTTGTTGATCATTCTTCTTGCTATTAGTAGTTCGTAGCGTGACAGATCCGCTCTCAAATGGCAATCATTCAATCCGTTTGATTCATCCACTACATGCAATTTTATTTTCAACCACAGATGGCGATAGAGGCCAGTAGTGCAGCTTTGATTAAAAAGAATTAACAAGCCTATTGGGTGGTAACTTGTTAATGTGATAGGTATTTATGGGACATAAATTATTATACAAAAATATTTGTTGTGCTCCAAGGAACTTTAAAAAAGTCCCACAGTGTTACAACTTCTCTCATGTATCAGAGAGAACAAGCAGCTGTTTTAGTTCAGATCTGTGTTGCATAACACATTCATGTTATTTGGAAATTTGTATATTATCACAGATCTTTTTAGAGATGAGTCTTTCCTCCTTCCAAGGTTCAACCAAAA
Source organism: Chanodichthys erythropterus (assembly GCF_024489055.1). Lineage (NCBI taxonomy): Eukaryota > Metazoa > Chordata > Actinopteri > Cypriniformes > Xenocyprididae > Chanodichthys > Chanodichthys erythropterus. The sequence continues at coordinate 35,824,221 of NC_090238.1, read as the reverse complement.
TCAACACTGGAGAAGATCATCCCAAAACCCTTAATCATAAAGTAAAATAAACGGCAGACTTTTAATTAGTATGGCTCTGGTTACACCTGAAAGTTTTAAACTTTTCTCAGGGACTAGAGAAGCATGAAAATAAAATAAATAGGCCCATCCCTCAATTTCTTTAAAAAATGGTGCTGGATGTGTTTTAGTGGGAATGTGACTTCATACAAATTAATCAGAGCTGTATTTAAGCTTCGGTTTATGCACCTTTGTTTAATGTCACAGTTCTGCTTCCAACCAGTAAAATAATCAAAACCAAAGAAAGACAGCCAAAAAGGATCATAACTAAACAAACACAACAAGTATTTGATGAAAGCGTTTCTCTGAACCAAAGACGAGACATTTTTAATGGAGCCTTAATTTCAGTCTGTTTCAGATAAAGGCATGGTTCAACCGTTTATTCCTTGTTTTTGCTCTTCATATGGGACATACGTTTTCCTCTTTAATAATATTCAACCAGTGAGGGAAAATAAGATGCGTACATATTGCTTTATGTATCATTTTCAGTCATTTGTTCTCTTAGACAGATTTACTATTTACTCATATCAGTGTTTTATTATTACTGCCATACTATTTTTACAAGCAATTTTGATACCCTTTTTTTTGGCCACATTCTTTTACCGTTTGTCTATGTAACATGTTAGCTGGCTGCATAGCTACTGTATTTGTGAAAAATTTAGAAAATTGTAATCAAGTTTTTGCATATTACGTTTTTTGGTTTTGGGTTTTTTTTTGTAAAAAGTCCATATTTTATACATTTTTCTGAGAATAACAAGTCAAACAAAACCAAAATTTATTGATCAGACATCCTGTCTTCAAAAAAAAAAGTTTGTACCCATAATTAAATATAATTTCTCTGTACTTTTTTTACACCCCTGTTATCCAGCAGAGCATCATTTCTGTCTCTATGTACTGTGTAACAATACAATCATTGCCAGTGATTTGTGCACCACAAACAATAAACAGAGTATAAAAAGCAATAATAAAAATCTCATAAATGAAACTGAACAGCAGTCACTATGTGAAATCATGAAATAACCTGAATACAATCTTGATTTGGTTACATATAATACAAACATACAAACTGCATGCATGTTGAGTTTTCACTGTAAACATAGTTTGAGTGAGCAAAAGAACACTTCCACGTCTGTTGTCAGTTCAGGTCACCTCCATCTTGAAAATGTAAACACTGCAACAAACACTCATCACCTTTATGTAACACCAAAGTTTGAGCAAACAAAAGATCCATGAGTTCTGGAAGCAACCATCAATTGCTTCTTCCTCATCTTTTTCCCCAGGATGTGATATCACAGTGGGAAGCTGTCCAGATTGTCTGTTTGGGGGGTGGCTGACCCTTCACACCCGTGAACCTTCTTGTGCTTGTTAACTGTCTGTGTGCTCCATGTCTTGCCATGAAAAAGCTGAGCAGGTGACAAAGATAAGGCATCATTGCTTTGCTTTTCTTAAAGGAAAAGTTAATTCTGCCATCATTTACTGATGTTCTAAATCGGTGTGTCATTCATTCTATAATGGAACACAGAACTTCATGCTGTTCTTTTCCATTAAATGAGAACATTCAGTGACCAGAACTGTTAAGCTCCAATAAAAGTATCGTCACACTGGTCTTCTGAAGCCATACAACCACAATTAAAATCAGCCATACAACCCTCCCTATCTCTCAAATCACAGTAAGCAAGCATACATTTGCATCAGAATTTCTCTTTTTACAATTCTTTGAAGGAAGACAGCCATATGGGTTTGTAAAGGTATTCGTTTGAGTAAATGATGAGAGAGTTAAACTATTGAAGACAATGAAGGTTTTTCCCTGTCATACCAACAGTCTAAATATTACTGGAACTGAAACCTATGAGGGTTGAAAGCAGAAATGTCTTAATGTTTAATGGCTACATGCAAATGTAGCTAAAGGGACTTGGAACAGTACATTAAAATAGTAAAGTTTAAAATCATCGGTTCCTGAAACCTCAAATGTCAACCACTGGTTACCCAAACAGCAACATGGTGTGGCCCAGATCTGGATGTGGGCCGGATCTGTTGACACTGTTGCTGTCAGGACGATTATCAAGGTAGCAATCCCTGAGAATTAAACTAAAATGTTAGCTTACCAAGACCATGAAATACTGCAATATGGCTAAAAGAGCAGGATAATGTTTTAACCAACTGTACATTGACTGTGTGTGACTGTACATCTTCCACCGAAATTACCCGGAACAATTTGTCCCAGGAACTTTTTCCCCCCAGACCTGTTGATGTCTGTGTTTCCATTGCGGTCTAAGGTGATGATATACAGGGCAACTTATAGACCGATAGAGTGATATTGCTTGTGCACTTTCACATTGAGAATGGGCATCAAATTTCTATCGGGATACTTTAGATCGGAATTTGTTGTCCATTCTCAATGGAAAAGTGCTCAAGCAATATCGCTCGGCAAAAGTTACCCCATGTATCATCACCATAAAGTACCATGAAGATTACGTCCAGTGACGTAGGACTGCGCAAGACTTTCCAGTTGCCGCTAGATTTTGTCCTCCACATATAACCTTAATAAAGCCTGAACCTCATCTTATTTTTTAAACTCCTTTGTTGATTCAAGTAGCAAACAACTCTGACCCCGTATTTACACTGCACACGTCTGTGGCGCATTACGGCTCCGGTGAGGTTTTGTTCCAAACTCTGCAGGACAGTGACCCTCCAGGACCGAGTTTGGACACCTCTACGGGGGCATTTCAGAAGTGAAGCGACTAGATTCGCGAGACCACAAGATTTGCTAGTCTGATGTTGTTTTCCTTGATTTTTCGTGTTTTTAATGGCTAAATGGTTATATTTTGTCCGGTTTAATTGTGTTTATTGCTATGCCCTACTTTGTTTTGCTGTACGAAGTTAATACACTTAAAAGTACAGTTATGAACGACAAGGATAAAAGATTTTAAGGTTTTTCAACTTCGAATCTCATGTCGTCAATTTCTGGCCTCCTAGTGATGTAAAATATGAGCGGGAGTCAACACAGGGTGATTATTTTGACTTTATTTTGTATTTGAACTGCGTGGCTTGGAAGCGGCGTCTGTCAAAAATAGACTTGCCGCCTATCTTTAGCTTCTGGGGCACTCCTGAAACATGCAAGGCTGGTATAAACACAAGCATTGACTACAGTGGCCGCGATGAACTTTGGTGGCTGTGTCAGAGCCGTAACGTGCCACAGATGTGTGCAGTGTAAATCCGGCTTTACTGCACACACCGCAACAGACTTTTGAAAACGGTAGTTGAAATAAAACGCTGTGTGGAGTCAACCAATCAAAATGCTGCATGAACTCAACCAATCAGTATGTTCAGCGCCCAAGTCCCACCCCCGAAAGTTTCTGAACTTGAAAAAGTACTACCTCGTGAGCAGGGACTTTCTGAGGGGAATATTTTTACCAGAAACTTCCTTTAGTCAAGTACCACCCCAAAGTCCCTAGTTCCTGGGGAAAGTTCCTGCGTTGGAAACGCAGCTTATGATGCTTTCATATGTTCCTTCTGTCCACTGAAGAGCCTGTAGCTAAAGCTGTATGATGTCTATTGTATAGATAATTAATAGAACAAAAAAGTTTAAAGTTCAGTTTTGACCTGCTGCATGAGTGTCACCACTGTCGTGCCTGTACCGTTATCATTGGTGACCGCCATCTCAGTGGAGTGCGTGTTGAACCTTCCATGACTTTTTGAACAACAGCAGAAAACCCGAGTGCAAGTATCCTGAGCCTTCTGGATGCCCTTTTGTGCACTTTCACTGATAAAACAGTAAAGCGCGGGGTCCGCCACACAGTTAAAGCTAGTAAGCAGCAGGGAGAAATGGTAGTAATTGAAAATGTTCTCGATGAAAGTGCAGTCCCGCTCTAATAGAGTGCGCACCAGCAGGAAGACATGGTACGGCGAGAAGCACACCAGGAAGATAACAATGGTGCTGGTCACCAGGTACTTGATGCGTGTTTTCTGGGCAGTCTGCGTACCTGCACTCTTGCCCACTGCTCGGAGGACTCGAAAATATGACAATGAGAGGATTCCTAAAGGGAACAGGAAGCCTATGTAAAAACGGTAGTAGTTTATTGGATACTCCCATGTCTTCATGGGATAGTGCTCAAAGCACACAGATTGGTTGTGCTTGTCCTTGCTAAGCTCCTTATGCCGGAAAAACACCACTCCTACGGCAAGCTCTTTGAGCCAGACCACCGTACTGACCAGCGCTGCAGCTCGCACCGTCCGGAAAGAGGAGAAGCGGAAGGGGTAGACCACTGCAAGGTAGCGGTCAATGGAGATACAACACAGAAAACCAATGCTGACATAGATGTTCTCGTAGAGCAGGAATCCACACAGCTGACAGAGCCACTCCGAGCCGCTCCAGTCGTCCCCCTGGAAAATATACTGGAGCCAGAGGGGCAAGGAGGCCAGGTACAGCAGATCCGATATGGTCAGGTTTAACAAGTAGACCCCCAGCTCATTGCGGGCTTTTAGTTGCAGCCAGGCATGGTAGAGAGAGAAAACATTGGCGGGAAGACCCACTAGCAGGACTAGGATGTACGCTCCCGAAAACAGGTACTGGTGAATCTCGTGGCTTATAGTGCAGTTGATTTGCTCCTCAGACATGTTCATAATTTCAACCTCATGTTCGCAGAGTCTTACTCAATGAGTGTAGGACGTTCGTAATCGACAGTGGTCTCCAAATATCATTCCATGAATGAACTCTATAGGAAGCAAACAAAACATTGTCAAGTGATTAGCATGTCCGAATACCAACACAGTATTCATACAACCCGGATTACAGCTTTCAGAGATTTTGATGGAAGTATCGGATGCCATGGGAAAGGAGTCCTTCTGTTTGTAAATGGAAGGAAATGTTGTTACATTACAATGCCAACATGGCAGATTCAGTATGTCCAGTTTGTATTCCCTTACAAAGAAATTAGTATACTTCAAGTTCATTTTATTAAGCGTACTTAAATAATGTTCAAGTATAGTAAGTATACTAAATATCAATGTACTAGTAGTATACTTGTAAGTGTACTATTTCAATACTAGTGACTAAATTGGCCCACTTTTTAGTGTATAGAAGTATACTTGTTAAAAGTGGGAATTGTTTCCCATACTAAAGTGTTACCCTCAAAGTTTACTATTGTTACACTTACAAGTTGTTTATTAGCTTGCATATTGGCTGTTTATAAGCATTTATAAAGTGCATATTAATGCCTTATTCTGCATGACCATATTCCACATTCCTTAATCATAAAACTTAACAACTACCTTACTAACTATTAATAAGCAGTAAATAAAGAGTTTATTGAGGCAAAAGTCAAGGTTAATAGTGAATGTGTTCCCCATACTTAAGTGTTACCACTTTGAGTACAAGTAACTAGTTTACATCTATAAACTACATTAAACTATATACTACAAGTGACTTATAGATATACTGATAGTTTACTAGTTAAATACTTGTAGCACTTTTTTAGTGTATGAAAGTACACTTTGAAGTATACTCTTATTAAACTGCTAGTTTAGTAGTTCTGTAACTCCTCCTGGGTTGTCATTTGGTAACATTTGGCAGTTTTGATTTATATGCTGTTTAATAACTGATTGCGTTGGATTACATGTGTGTAAGTAATGCTTCTATCAATTGTTTCTGCTTCTTCTTCGGCTGTGAACGGGAGATTCTGTACTCTTTCAGAAGATGTGTAATAGCACCCTAACAGTGAAAACATGGATTGGCGGAAAATTACGTCAATGGTTAAGTAGTTTTTAAGTAAATTCATATATAATATAATATATATTTGAAATATTTGAAAATATATATATATCAATATTTTCAAACATGCCAAAATATGTTTATAAGAAAAAGTATTTAATAAGCTACTAAATCAAAACTACAACTACAAGCCAATACTTTTAATACTTTTAATACTTTTAAGAGTTTGAGTACAAGTACAGGCCAGACTTAGACTTTTCTGTCAGTATGACTCAAATATACTCAAGTATTTTTAAGTATACTTCTGAGAAGTACATAAAAAGTAGACTGAAAGTATGGTTTCTTATTTTTAGTTTACAAGTATACAAACAGCACACTGAAGTAGATTTCTTTTTTTTTGTAAGCGTTCCCACTACACACATGCATAGTTCTAGAACATACTCTGACAGTTCTACATTTTAAATGCACTGTGGGTCTTTCACATATATTGCGTTTCCGGCGCAATCCATTTATTGATAGTGTGATGCATTGTGTTGTATTGAATTGTATCATATGCATCACATTGTGTATTGTATCGTGAGGTAGTTAGTGATACCTAGTCCAAGTGCTGGTGGAGGAGACACAAAAAAAACAATAATAATGGGAAAAATCACAATGCTCCAAATAACAGTCCTGCAAGAGCCTTACAACTTGGAAATGAGTTACACAAAATGTGTTTTAGTTAACACAAGCTTCACATTTTAATCTATGAGAGACAATACATCGGTTTTTGAAGAGTTTCTTGAAAAGACAAACCTGTCGTTAAGAGAACCAGACTGATGCTAACTTCTGAATTATGTTATTCCTGCAGCACTATAGGAAAGATACACATTAATACTCTTTTCTTTTTTTTTTTTTTGGTCAATTTCAGCTAAAGAAGCCAATTTTATGACCATTGTTGTAAGATTTGATTGCTTACGGTACTTGACATACTTGTCAAAATGATTTGGGTTTCTCTCAGCGTTTTAAACAGACAGAAATTGTACTTCTGCATGCTTAGAAAATAGCTGCCTGAGGATGTTATCAAGATGGCTGCTGACTCGTGCTGAGAGACAAATGGTTTGTGTATGGGCTGCGTCCATCAAACTCTAAACTATTCTAAACATACAGGAAGAGATATTAAGTTGAAGGAAGTGTAAAAAAAAAAAAAAAGAAAAAAAAAGTCCTCTTGAAACCACTATTGAATCAGAAAGAATTCAGCTGTACAGTCATTTGCACTGACTTTGACGTCAGCACATGTATTTTCTTTAACGATCAGTGCGAAATGCAACCACCTTGAACATCTTGTGTATTAAATCCCGTCACATTATTGATTTGAGTAATATAAGTTGCCCTTTTCAAACTGACCGTGACCCATTTCGCAGAATGTCTAGCTGATGAAAGGATGTCAGATATATTGGGAATGAGACCTTGGCTGCATTGACTACTGTGGAGCACAACATATAACAGATGAATGAACCAGCGTGAAAAACATGTTTCATCACCAATCCATTAAATGCTCAAGAATGTGTCTGAGTCATACACGACACCTTCAGTAACACTGCTCAGACTGTGATGCACGACATCTGTGCAGGTACAACAATAAAACCTAGAGCTTTTTTTTCAGTAGAATTGTTCCTTCGCATTTTGTATTTTATATATTGAGCCAGCTTCAACATAAACCTTAGAGACTTGACATTTTGACAAGTAGGTCTGGTGCAGTGAATGCACCATTGAGCTGTATTCCTCTATTAAATTTTGATGAAGTCATATATATGATAATAATAGAAACGAGCATTTCAGTTCTTCAGTATAAAATGGCAGTACAAGAGAGGTAATGTGTTTTACCATGGGTAAGTGGCATAACACCTTGGGTCAATAGTCCAATAAATACATTAATCATTACTAATTAGAGCAGACATTTTTCAGCCAAGCTGGTGGTCGCTGTGCAACACTGAAACACAATTCAATTGAAGAGTGGTCACAAATGTGCATCTATCTCCAGGGGTTTCAAACGTGACATCCATTATGAATTCAAAGTCAATTACCTGTTTTAGGTTGTCCCTTTAGACATTCTGTTGATTAATAACGTCGAACCTACATGTCAACTAACTCTCATTACATTGCCTGCTTAAAGGGATAGTTCACCCAAAAATTTTGTCGTTCCAAACCTGTATGAGTTTTTCTTTTTTGAACACAAAAGAAGATATTTTGAAGGACAGTTTTTTTCCTACTATGGATGTCAATGGCTGCCGTCAACTGTTTGATTATCAACAATCTTTAAAATATCTTCTTTTGGGAGAAGAAGAAGAAAGAAACTCATACAGGTTTAAAACAATGTTAGTAAATGAAGATAAAATTGTTGTTTTAGGTGAACTATCCATTTAATATTTGCTAACGCTTTATTTTTATGGTTCCCCAACAGACATTCCATTGACTATAAAGTAAAAAAAAAAAAAAAAATGCTGGGTTGAAAACAACACAAGTTGGGTTGAAAATGGACAAACCCAGCAGTTGGCTTGAATGTTTGCCCAACCTGTAGTTTTATTTAACTCAACTATTGTTTAAAAATTACTACATTGCTTGCTTAAAATGAACCCAAAATAGGTTGGAAATGAACATGTATTGATAATAAACAATAACATTTATTAAATTGCTCTTTTAAATTGCATTTATTAAATTAATAAATGCTCACCTTTTGATTATTATGGTTTCCTCTTTCCTTTGTTTGATTTTTAATTTCCAATCTCTTTTGGGTTCATTTTAAGCCAGACATATAGTCATTTTTAAATAATAGTTGAGTTAAATAAAACTGTCAAGCACATTGGGAAAACATTTAACCCAACAACTGGGTTTGTCCATTTTTAAACCCAACTTAACCCAGCATTTTTTAGAGTGTAACTTTCTTTGCAACTACATGTCAACTTATTCAACCCCCAAAAGTCATCTAATACTGTAATGAGAGTTAGTTGGCATGTAGGTGCAACATTAATCAACAGACTGTCTAAAAAGGACCATCAAAATAAAGTTTATCCATATTTTATTAATAAATCAGTACAGGGGACTCCACCGGCTGGTTGCATGAACTGCTTAGACTAGTCTCAAAAGTTCGTCATCTCATTTTTTCTTCAAGATTGATTAAATTGTTAAGGTTAGTTACATAAAAAGATAGATCGGTCAAATTTAAATTGGAAAAGTAAGAATGATAGCTCATTGGTTAACTGTTAGTTATTCAAACTAGTTCTTAAATCTGAAGTCTTAACAGTGGCAAAAAGTTTATGCAACTATGACTAGCTTACACACATGAAGTTCTTAAATCAAAAATCCAATTGCACAAATATAGTTTTGCGTGTTTTTTTTTCTTTTCAAAGAGATAGCAATTATTTTAAATTGGAGAGAGAGAGAGAGAGAGAGAGAGAGAGAGAGAGAGAGAGAGGATGTATAGGTCTATTTTCTGTCATTTAATTATGAAAGCAGAACTACTGAGAACCTTAAGCCTAATTAATGTTGAGCAGAATGTCGAACATAAACCCAATAACCCTAAATTACACTCTGAAAGATCTCTTTATGCTGACACGCTTGTTTGAATCGGTCCTAAAGCCATGTAATCCCACTGGTAGCGTGTGTGTCTGACATATAACACGTTATAAGAAAACAATTGCAATATATTTGCTAAGCTACATGTAATATTCGTGTTTGTTATCATTGCTCTTTTTCGCGCTGTCTTGTTGCATCTGACTGATTCACATTTCAAAGTACTGCTTCAACATGTGCTTCATTAAAATGCATTATTCCTATTACCAATCTCCACACAATTGCATGATATTTATGTAATTTTATATAGCCTATCTGTCTAGTTTTACATTTGTGAGAACTAAAACCTTTTTTTCTGACTTGAACCCTAAACCATGTTCATTTGTAATATTCATTAGTAGCACAGCTTTATACATAAATGTGTCTGAATAATTTCACAGAGCTGTTGTTTGAGACGAAACGATCGGGCTGTTAGCCTACAGCCTATATATAACTATGCTCATTTATTGTAAAATCGCATTGCAAACAGCTTGTGGCAAGCTGTGAAATATTAAACAGCAGCATTTATCTTTTACTAGATTACTACACAAGTCGCATGATATTCTCAAGCAAAAACACCACAATTCTTACTATGTGGGGTCTTATTAAAAAGTCAAATAAATGAATGCCCAGTTTTCGCCTACTAGCAACAATTACTGTATTAGTCTATAGTATTTGTCTTAGGGTGAGTGAGTATATATCAGATAAGTGCATTACCTTCAGATTGCTGATTTTATTCCACTGGACTCATTCTAGGCAGATCTGAAGTGTGAAGATCCTCAAGTTCAGCAGCTCCAGACTGTCTGACAGAGTGTTGTCTATTTTTATTCGTTTACTCGCAGAAGTGAGCATTTTGCAGAGATAAGATCTCACGCGTGTTCAAGGGGTGTCGCCTCGGAAAAACAGAAAGGAAAAGAAAAAAAAACTACACTACGTGCATCATCACGTAAAATTGTTGACGCAATTACCCAAAGTCATCCCTGAAGTGTATTCCCCAGACACAGGATATTTCATGTAGTGAACCTGTCTGCGCAGAGCATGTTTGGTCATGTAGCCAGCTGAACCGAATCTGTGTTAAACTGACATGCCCAAAGTGCTGTCTATGTAGGCAGCTCCTTATCCCTCTACTTGTTGGGAATAACGGCGATGTATTTATGATATAGAGTGCCCTCCACAATTATTGGCACCCTTACTAAATATGAGCAAAGGCGGCTATGAAAATAAATCTGCATTGTTTATCCTTTTGATCTTTCATTCAAAAATTCACACAATTCTAACCTTTCATTGAAGAGAAACAGTTGAAAGTGGGGGGAAACTCACATTATGAAATAAATGTTTATCTCTAATGCATGTTGGCCACAATTATTGGCACCCCTAGAAATTCTTATGAGTAAAATATCTCTGAAGTATATTCCCATTCATATTTAAATTTTTTAGCATACCAAGGTGATCATGAACATGAAAGTGTCCAGCCATGACTTCCTGTTCCACAGGAGTACAAACATGAGGAAACAAAGAGGCCAAATTCTCTTAATCATTCATCACAATGAGTAAAACCAAAGAATATAGTTCTGATGTGCAGCAAAAGATTGTTGAGCTTCACAAAATAGAAAGTGGCTGTAAGAGAAAAGCTAACATATTGAAAATCCTCATTTCCACTATCAGGGAAATAATTAAGAAGTTCCAATTAACTAAAGATGTTACAAATCTGCCTGGAAGAGGATGATTGTCTAAATAGTAGTAATGCATGGTGAGGAGGAGAGTTTGAGTGGACAAAGACTCTCCAAGGATCACAGTTGGAGAATTGCAGAGATTAGTTGAGTCTTGAGTCTCAGAAAGCCTAAAAAAAAAATCAAACAGCACCTAGATCCCCACAAGTTGTTCGGGAGAGTTTCAAGAAAAATCCTCTGCTCTCATTGTCAGACACGACTGGAACTTTCAATTTCAATTTCAATTTGAATAAAAGGGTGCCAATAATTGTGGCCAACGTGTTTTGGAGAAAAACATTTATTTCATAATGTGAGTTTCCCCCCACTTTCAATTATTTTCCTTCAATGAAAGGTTATAATTTTGTGATTTTTTTAAATGAAAGATCAAAAGGATAAACAATGCAGATTTATTTTCACAGCTGCTTTTGCTCATAATTACTAAGGGTTCCAGTAATTGTGGAGGGCACTGTATATGCAAATCTAAGGTTTCCTCAATGGGATTGTTCTCAATGGCAAAGGAAAACACCTTAAATGCGTTTGGCACTGTATTCCAGTGGAGGAAATGGCCAAGATTCACTGGTTAGGGTCATATTTTATATTTTTAAACCATAGATGTTTAAAAATAGGAGGCTATTAAAACAGATGGAGGCTATGTGGATAAAAGATGAAAATCCTCTACATTTTAAACTTGAACTCCTGGTGCATTCAAAATGGTCAATATTCATATTCATGCATTTTATTCATGTTTTATGTTAATCATTTATGGTTTGTGATTTTATCAATATTACATTTGATTTCATATATTCATGTACTCCTACTCCATATATTATCCCTTATCATATTTCCAAGTATTTACTCTTTAATGTACTCCTTTATGGTTCTTCTTATCGCTATATTCAATAGTTCTTCAAGTGATTCATTGTGACAGGTCATGTTGACACATTTGTGGTTAGATATTGGACGCCTGTCACATACTGCAGAAGCGCTGATGCTTTCAAAATTAGTTGCTCATTTCAACTTGATGTACCTTTGTATGAAAATATATCCGTTTACATTTCTTCAGACATGAGATAATGCACGATTCTATTAAGGGTGTCAAAACAACACCTTTCGTATCTATTTTCATCTATCTCTGACATCTGACCATCACTCTGATCTAGCTGTTACACCAACTATGACATAATGGATAAGTCTGTCCTTTTCTTATTAGACCAAAACATAAGTTTAAGTTGGATGCAAGTTTTCCTATGCTTATGGTATAAAACAGACTGATAGTTTAGCTTTTCTTTGCTCTTTTCGCTTCTCTCATCTCTTCTGCGTCTCCTACGTCTGACTGCTCTTCTCTCATTTCATTCTGCAAATGTCTTAATTTTGTTCCTTCTTTCTCTACTCTGATCTTTACTCTTCATCTATTAGATCCTGGATCTCATTGCCTCAAGTTTTTGCATCTCTTTCTTTCTTTCTTTCTTAAATTTAGCAGTTTGTTTAGGTGTGTATGGCATTATAAGTTATTAAAATGCATACATTTTCTACAATTTTATATTCTTCATATTTGTTTAAACGGCCTTAATTTTGAGCAGCACAATCAAATGTGTTAGGTAGGCCTACTGCTGTTTATACATGTTTCAATTCATTTTGTTCATTTGTATTATTGCACAATAAATATATCAAGCTTTGTAATTTCATGAAATGTGAATAAAATGCATGAATATGAATGCTGACCATTTTGGACACACCAACTCCATACCCCTATGAAATTCACCTACTCTGGGAGTGAATTTCAAAAAAAAAAAAAAAAAAACAGCATGAAAAAATGGCTAGTTTTAAATGTAATCATGTAATATACATTGCAGTAAAAAAAATAAATAAATAAAAAATGCTGCATCCCACATTCTGTGTGCAATCATAATACTGCATGATTTGCTTGGTTACAAAAAAAAAAAAAAATACAAAAAACTTGGACAATTTTTATCTTATTCAAACCAATCACTGGGTGTGTGCTGCATTTGAAACCCAACTTGGGTTATTTTTAACCCATCATTTTTACAGCATAGTTTGTTTTTCTTCATTCAGTATTATTATTATTAGATATTGTTTAAATTTTGATATTTAAATATTTTTTTATAAATTAACTGATCTTTAACGTGTCAGCTTTAACAGCTCATGTACAGTACAATTTACTGAAACCGCCAACTTCAGAGATTGCTTAAAAAAAAAAAAAAGCTTTATTACAAAGAGTTTAGGTTTTGGACATCAGCTTTCTCTAATCAGGCTTCTATCAATCACAATAAACTTTACATTATTAAGTGTAAAAGGTTGTTAGGGCATCTACTCACACCATATCTTACAGGTAATGATCTATGTTCATGTGCAGTAGTGTATAAAAACAGCTGTATATCTAAAATCATGTAACCAGTAGTCGCGCACATTCAAACAGGAAACTATTATATTTACACACCCAGTGTGAATTCTTGCTCCAAATAGATTTCTATGAAGATCCACCATCTCCTAAGTTTGGTGACCAGCTCTTGCCATAGCAGACCATGAGATGATGGTGGTGGTGAAAAGTGATGGCTGACAAGGGAACAATGACATGACCCCGGGAATCCATGGGCTCTTTCACTCCATTCTTTCTGTATACAACATCATCAGACTTAACCATCAACCACGCAAAACAAAAAGCTTGGAAAATTAGACATGCATACACACACACATTAAAACAACCACACAAACAAGTGTCATTTAATTGCCTCAAAGGCATTAATAAATAAACTAATAAAAGAACTTCTAGCCATTGGAACAGATGTGCAGTGTTATAAAATGAGTGTGTCGGATAAACGAAAACCAAAACACCAAACAGCTTCAGTTTCTCTTAAGTACAACCCTAAATGCTTATGTGAAAATTCTTGCAATGTAGATTCCACCTTAAAGCCCATTCCCGAGACATTGTTCCACCTTATATCACAAGGTAGGTGCTTTCTTATCCTCATGTCCGATGGACTTCTCGTTCTGGCTCTGTGTTGTCCTCTTGCCAAGTCTGAGCCAAACCCAGTTCCTACAGCAAATACATGGTCACCCACAAGAAGCAGAATAGAGCAGATTGTTTGGTATGTCAGCAGGGAGCGAGTGAGAGAGAGGCCGCTTCCCGTAATGGGTCCCTGTGAGGCTGTCTTGGTGATGGACCTGCAACTGTCCTGCCCCTCCTAAAGATGGATGCAGTCGCTACTCAGTAATTACACTGGGAGTGGCTCCTCGCACACAGCCCAACGTTTGTTTTCCACAATCAGAATAGAATGTGAACTGGCCTGCCTTGGAGCTGCGGAAATCAATGGCGTTCAATTGTATACGAAGGGGAAAAATACATTCAAGTGCCCCATACATTCGTTTCCAGGTCAGTGTGAACGTGTGCAAGACCCTCAAATGCACCTGGTGCCTTTGAGGCACCTGGAGAAATGGAGAAAAGAAAGACGTGACCAGTCTGCACTAGAGCTGCCTGGGGCTTTTATTTGTTTACTCTGCAGTTTCTTCACCAAGTTCGAGGTCCTACACACAGCCGTACTCATACCACACAGTCTGAGGGTCATTGTTGGGGTCAGGAGAGGCAGGTTTGCTGGTGGGCTGCTCCTTGCTTAAGTTGGCAGTGTCGGTTTTCTTCAGTTGAGGCGACTCTGCCTGTCTTTGTTCCTGAGGTTCCTCTTCCAAATCCTTCAGCCTCAATGCAGATACGGCTCGCACCGGAGTCACCATGGCCACCTCGCCACGGTGGGGGGCTGCTCGGGTTTGAGGAGATCCAGTACGGACCGCTCCTGCCCGGCTACTCCCAACGTACTCCCGTTCAGCCTGCAGCGACGTAGAAGAAGAGTGTATTGGGGGCGGACAAGCCAGGGATAACTCATCTCTTGGTGCAGCAAGGGATAGGCGACGAGGGTCCACGGACAGGTGCCCTGGATCTCCGGGTAGCGGCGAGGATCCAGCCAGCCTAGCAGACATGGGTCTTTCTCTGGCGACTACACCAGACCTCCTCAACACGACGTCACTTTGGCTGGGAGAGCTGGCCTCGGTGCGGTAGCTGTCTGGTCCGTTGGAGCGGAGGAGGTCCGCTGAGGCCAGGCTGAATGTGCGGCTCAGGCTGGTGCTGCCGCCCACACCTCCGCGAGGATTGGACTGCTGCAGAGGTGAGGGCCGTGGTCCCGCTCCTCTGTTAGGAAGGGTTTGCGAATGAGATGGAGGTGCGGAGGTCTCTGTGAGCCGAATGCTGGGTTTGACACTGTGTCCAGGTTTGGGGGGCCGACCATCTACTTCTGATGTAGTCGTCTTAATGGTTGGCGTGACATAATTGGTGGGAGTTTTAGCGCCATCTCGCAGAGGGACAGGCCGAGTAGATCTGGTGAAATAGTCAGTCATCAGATCCTCTCGACTTCCTGTCTGCACCTAAAAGACAGACATATTTTGAATCATTATAAAGCTTTTTGCAAAAAGCCTGTAGTTGCATCCCACTGTTCCCTAAGTTTCAAGATTACAATGGGAATTACATGCAGGGTTCCCACACCTTTTTTTTTAAGCCTAGGACCCCCTCCTCTTGTAAGGGGACTCCCTGAAGGCCCCAATTATACTTCAAGTGAAATCGAAGAACGAACTGATGTGAAGTCATTTAGAATAAAATCAGGCCAAAACGAAGTTCGTTCGGAGTTTGAAAAAGCTTGCTAAAGCGATCCTTCTGGAAAAGTTCGCTACAGCTGGTAAACACCTACTATTGGTCTGTGGCGATTACATAATAGGTAGGTGTGCAACTTTCTTTTACATGGACAAAATTTCCACCTCATTTCTCCTGTTCAGACCATCAAGGTCAGATGTCCGTGAGTGAAAACATAAACATGCTGGAGAGCCGCTTTATAGTAGAAAACGAAGTGGTTCTTCTGATGAAATGAGACACTGACACTGTTTACCATGTTTAATATGGTAAAGCTGCTTGATTTTTAGTGCCATATAAATAAACATTACGCAACTTTACCAGGGGTTCCGAATTGCAGAGCTTGTGCAAAAATATCCACATTGCTATGATCAGATGCGTTTATTAAAAAAATACTTCTCAGTTTTGTTGTGTTTATTTTGGTATTGAGAGGAAAGTGTGCAGCACTTACATATTCATCTAAACACTGCTTGGCGGTGGCATTGGATATTCACTAACAGCAGGTCACTTATTTCGAACTTCATTTTACCCCAAGTGAAGAACGAAAAAGAACTTCGCTGTGAGTATATCGGGGCCTTTACTACAATAGAAAGGCATCTTGAATTTCCTTGTATATTTTCATTGGTGTAAGAATAATATTAACTGCAATATTTCCATTATACTAAAGCATTTTATTAAAATGTAAGAGAAAACTACTAAATAAACTAAAGTTTCGTCTGCTCACCAAGGCTACATTTATTTAATTAAAAATACAGTAAAAACAGTAATATTGTGAAATATTATTACAATTTAAAATAACTGTTTTCTATTTGAATATATTTCACAAAGTAATTTATTCCTGTGATGCAAAGCTGAATTTTCAGCATCGTAACTCCAGTCTTCAGTGTCACATGATCCTTCAGAAATCATTCTAATATGCTGATCTGCTGCTCAAGAAACATTTAATGTGTACAATTGTACAAAATATTTGTGTACAATATTTTTTTCAGGATTATTTGATGAATAGAAAGTTCAAAAGAACAGTGTTTATCTGAAATCTAATCTTTTGTAACATTATAAATGTCTTTACTGCCACTTTTGATTGATTTAATGCATCCTTGCTGAATAAAAGTATTCATTTCTTTAATTTCTTTTCAAAAAAATAAAAATAAAAATTCTTATTGACCCCAAACTTTTGAACGGTAGTGTATAATGCTACAGAAGCTTTGTATTTCAGATAAATGCTGTTCTTTTGAACATTCTATTCATCAAGGAATCCTGAAAAAAAAGTACACAACTGTTTTCAACATTGAAAATAATCATAAATGTTTCTTGAGCAGCAAATCAGCATATTAGAATGATTTCTGAAGGATCATGTGACACTGAAGACGCTGAAGATGCTGAAAATTCAGCTTTGCATCACAGGAATAAATTACTTTGTCAAATATATTTAAATAGTACACAGTTATTTTAAATTGTAATAATATTTCACAATATTACTGTTTTTTACTGTATTTTTAATTAAATAAATGTAGCCTTGGTGAGCAGATGAAACTTCTTTTAAAACCATTAAAAATCTTAGTGGTTCCAAACTTTTGGACTGTACTGTATTTTTTTTACTTTATTAAGTTGATCACCTCAGTTGAATAAAACTAAATAAATTAATTGCTAATTTAATAAAATAACTGCAGTTAAATCAGAGGTTGGTCCATGATGTTTTTTCACTGCGTGAGAAAGCGGACATGTGGCATAAGAACTGTCAACTGAGTCTCACGCTGAATGTGTGAGAGTTGGCAGCACTGTTGCTTCCTAAATTATAAAGTTCAACAACTCTAATAAATACTTTTTGGTTTTTTTGAGGGGAAATTTCCAGATTTGTTCATGACCACGGGAATCCTGTTGCATGCATTTTTCAAATCACATGCAAAAATCATATTGAGATAGACTTTGAGATATGTGTTTCAAATATGATGATCAACCACAGAGAGGCCACTAGCTGCAATGGTGAAGTTTCCGTTATACACATCTCACACAGTCTAATTAGCAAGCAACAATTCATGGTGCAGGGTCAAACAGATCAAATATTAGGCATAATAGATTTAGAAGCATAAATGTCTCTACTGATCATCTTTTGCCATTTTCACTGCATAAATATTCTTGGCAAAAAGAGAAACAGGATATCTGATGTGAGATAATGGACATCCTGCCATGTATGATTCACAACACATTTTAAAAGTCCCCTGCAAACAACTGCAAATTATTCTGATGATGTGTCACTATTTCCCCAAAATGATCATCTTACACCTGGGTTAAAAGGTCAAACCACCAAACAAATAAATCTGCGTTAAAACATTGTTAGTGTTAGTTACAACTTACAGTGGGTGGGGACAGGGCATTACTCTCCTGCAAGAACTCCTCCAGGGTAACCATCTCGCTGCCAGGAGAGGACGGCCGCCGAGAAGTGGGCCGCTGGGAAGAACGTGAAGCAGATGTGGCATCACAGGGAAGGGTGGAGCTACGGGGAATCAGAGACGACTGACTTAGACGTGAACCTTCGTGACCCAGTCCGACGACATCATCGCTGGACAGACTGGCAGATCGGCCCTGCAGACAGTCCAGAGAACCTGGAGAAAGACAGGAAATTAAAACACGAGCTGTACAATTTAAGAGCGTGAGCTTGTAAAAATGTGCACATTAAAAGACGTCATAAACAGTGTTGCTTTATTGTTTTATAATGCTTAATGGGGTGCACTTATAATGTCAGAATGAGTTTTACATTAAAAATTGTCACTATTTAGAAATAAAAGGCATTTTTCCATCCTGATTTTAGCCCTCTGCTGTGATTGTCTGACACCTTTGCCTATGAAATAGCTAAGTATTACCCTCTCGAAAACTTTTAGCATGTTTTTACTGTTATAGTTCTCAAGGTTTACTAATCGTGAAAAGTGTTGATTATAGCATTATATTCAGATCTGTGGCATTAAGTTTGGCGAAAAGTTGCAGTGATGAGCATGTAGTTGATTACAGACATGTTTATGAGAGCATGAAAGCTGTGATCGCGTCATTGTAACTCAATTTCTGCTGGGTGACTGATTTTCAAAATAAACTACAGAGGAGCAGTAATTTATCAATTTGCAACAAGCATATTTTCATTCTCATAAGGCATGTTCAGACCTATATTTTGAAATAGAGATGAACATGAAAAATCAATAAAAAATGGTTGAAACATGTTTGTTTTCATGCCAAAAGTTCAAAAGATAACATCAATTCAATTTTTTGAGAAAAATTTTAATGGTAAAAAAAAAAAAAAAAAACACATTTATGATTGTGGCAGTGATCTATAACCCACATACATGTTGTTTTTATGTTTATTAGCGGCTGAATTCATATCAAATTCTGCCAAACTTCTCAAACTACTTCTATATAGGATGTCTACTTGATAAATTGTATGAAAATGATGGAAATATATGGTTCAGATCGCTCAAACCATATATGGAAATGGAGGCGCCTTTATATGGTCAGTAATGGAGCTTGGTTGTCATCTAGTGAAAAAGTGTGGTACTGCGCCCAAACAAAATCTTACTGAAAGCTCATTTTTTTGAGATATCAACCTGAAATTTGGAACACAAATTTTTCAGATTTTTGGCTTTGATTTCCTTGCAGTTTTAGAGTAAAACTTGTTTTGTAAAATATATATTTTATATAAAATATTATATTTTTACATTTTCATAAACTTATAACTTTTTTTCTGTTTCACTTACATAAGTTATTCACATCTGTGAATAATCTGCCAAATTTCATCTTTAAAATAAGACCAGCTTTATGTCCATACTCCAAAGTACTGAATTACAACCATTTAAGTTTGGATAGTGCATTTTCTTGTCTAAAACAAAAAGTGGGGGTGACAGTTAACAGGTTAAATAACATTATTTTCATCCTACTAAGAAAAACAGTGTGAAGTTGAGCGTTTAGTCACTGGTTTGATTTACTGACACACAGACAAAGAACATCTGACAGTACATGAATCATTAATATCAGATCAGGCATTAGAATCAACACAATTAATGTTGTCCCACAACCCAGGTGACAAACATCAGGCTGATGTAATAGTGGTGCATGGATGATGTCAGAACCCTGAAGACTAAATTGGCAGTGGTTCTTCAAGAATTTTCTGGGGTTTTTTTTCGTTGTTGTTGTTTTTTTCAATTTAAGAATAAAGATCTGTGTTCTAACACTATAGTATGGGGAACATTTCCCTTCCCTAGTGCTTATATTAAAGCACACATTAACACTCTGATGTCTGAAACCGCGCCGGCGCGTTTTGCAGGTTTTTTTTCACATTGCAGCAAAACAGACTTAAAATACTCCATTTTTTGTCATAGAGACATAAGTAATATATCAATTGAAACTATAGAATGTCTTCTTTTATTTGTATACACTCAGAGTAAAAACAAAATGTTGTGCTTTTTGTAAAATAAAGAAAACTAACATGATGCGTGATTTCTCCTCTCCCTCTGAACGAAGTCCAATCTGATAGTTCTCAGAAAATTAACTGCAACTTAGTGAATACTAATCACAGAAAAATGACATGTCTAAAACTTATGTCTAAAAAAACGTTAAGATGTCAGGTTTTAAATCATGTAAGTCAAATCGAAAACAAACATTCTGTGTTTATGTAATCTGTATGAAAAGAGAGCCATGTCAGAAATCCGTGATTCAGCTCATTATCCGCTAATGCCTTAATCTGCATGATCATATTCCAGCTACCAACTGCCATGACCCTTACCAACTATTAATAAGCAGTAAATAAAGAGTTAAGAGAGACAAAAGTCATAGTGAATAGTGACTGTGTTCCCCTTACTAAAGTGTTAACATCTGTGTAAAACATAACTTGACAATACTTTGATGCTCTACAATATAAACTTCACACACACATTCACACCCCAAACAGTCTTATCTAGTTACCATCTAGTTTAAAAAATAAACGTAACTGCTTCAGTATTCACACTTTCTGTATGAGTGTGTGTAATTTACTGCTGTAGGGCTTTTTCTTTACACTTTGCAGGGAAATTAAATGTAATTTGGTGTTTATTTATTTATGCTATGCCAGCAACAAGGCTATTTTCATGGCAAAAACAAAATAAGCAACAAAATTCATACAATTATCATAAAACTATATAAGACGTTTTGGTAACACTATAGTATAGGGAACACATACTCACTATTAACTACAACTTTTCCATCAATAAACTCCTAATTTACTGCTTATTAATAGTTAGTAAGTTAAGTTTAGGTATTGGTAGGATTAAGAATGCAGAATAAAGCATTAATATGTGCTTTATAAGTACTAATAGTAAAAAACATTGTTCTTTTACTAGGACTTATTTCGTGTAACTTATTTCCTTTGCATTTATCCTATTCCATCTGCCACACATTATTAATATAGGAGTTTATTACTGGTCTGAGATCAGAGGGTGGAATTTGACACTCTGAAATATTCAAGTTGAGAGTGTGAGAGGCTTTGTGATGCTGCCGCTAATGTATTCTGCACATTTTGTGGTTTATGCGGTACTATGGGTGGTTATTAGAGATTGCTAGGTCTTTGCTTTCTCAGATTTAACTCAGAAGAGGCCCACATCCGCCTATCTGGTATTCTGGTCTGTAGATTTTGCTTCAATGCAAGTCTATTGGATTTTTCTGCCTAGTAAATCATCCACCAAACGAAAGTCTGTAACATTTTACTGTAAATTTATATCTGGGAATTCTGAGAAAAACAGTCAGAATTGTGAGATAAAAAGTTGCAATAAACTTTTTTAATTTTTATTTTATGATAGAAACACGCTTCCATAATTAACTGAATAACCATTTGATTAAATAATTGAATTTTTTATTTATAATTAAATAACACTTACTCGACAACAGAGCTGCTTCTGGACATTAATTTATGTCTGATAGACATGCAAATGTTCTTTGTTTCAACCTGAGAAACAATTAGTGTCTCAATAGTTCTTAAAAGATAAAAGTGTGCGGGGGCGGCATTTTCCATCGCGGCTAATGAAGTGACTGTGCATGCATATGTACATGCACACACACACACACACACACACACACACACACACACACACACACACACACACACACACACACACACACACACACACACACACACACACACACACACACACACACACACACACACACACACACACACACACACACACACACACCTTTGGAACTGATGGGGGAATTGCTGCTGGAGGTGTTGCGGCTGAATTCGGCAGAACTGGGCCGGTGGCCTGTAAAGGAGGGCATCCATCACATACCGAATAAGCACAGGAAATAAACAGAGGCTGTAGAGGCAACATATATTGATTTAGTTAATTCTCTTACCTGTGTTTCCATGGACACTGCTGCCAAAGCCAGCATCTGGGGAATGATGGCGCAAGTCCTCCTCTGAGACCAACCCTGAAAGTATGAGAGTGCAGCCCATTGAATATATCTGCGTATGTACCATACATTTGAATTAAAGATGCTCTCGTAAGAACAGTGTCATTATGGGACATGATTAATCTGCAGTCTTCCTGTGTGCGTTTGTATGAACATGACTGCTTGTTTACGCAGTGCAGTGGATATCTGAGAAAGCTTCAAGCGCTTGAAAATAAACATTGGTTTAGAGTGAACGCTCCGTTATTACGCTGACAGTGACTTGATGAAATGAGCTTCAGGCTTTTTGGCTGGGAGGTGAGAGTCACAAAGAGGGTCAGCGGTGTTTAAAGCTGAAGCCCCCATGTGTACGTCGTGGCACATTACACAATGTAAACTCGCTAATGACTAAATAAACTAATGCAGCATGAAATACAACAAAACCTCTTAACAGAAACTTCAACGACTGAACTTAAATATGGAAGAAGCCTGGAAATCATTTTAAAAATGTAGGTAGCTTGACACCACCATGGTGTGGTATTGATTACCACAGAAAAAAAAAATATTTCCACTCATCTCTCAATCTGAAAAATGACTGAAACTGAAAACAATGATTCATCTACCTAGAAAAGTGGTTCCACTTCAAAAGGACGATTTACTGAAGACTTTACAGTTGAAAAAACAAACTTTTACTGAAGAATTCAAAGTACTTCAACAAAAATAATAAGCTTCATGTTTTTAAACTCGTGTATATTGTACACTATTGTACAAGTTTGGGGTCAATAAAAAATTGTTTTTGGAAAGAAATTAGTACTTTTATTCAGCAAGGACACATTTAAATTGATTAAAAGTGACAGTAAAGGCATTAATAATGTTACGTAAGATTTTTCTTTCTTCAAATAAATGCTATTTTTAAAAAAACTTTCTATTCATTAAAGAATCCTAAAAAAAAAATGTATTGTAGTTTCAACCAAAAATATTAAGCAGCACAACATTGATAATAATAATAAATGTTTTTTTTTTGAGCAGCAAATCATCATATTAGAATGAATTCTGAAGGATCATGTGACACTGAAGACTGGAGTAATGATGCTGAAAATTCAGCTCCATCTCAGAAATAAAGTGCCTTTCAGATATTTCAAAATATTTCACAAATTTACAAAAATTAATGAAATTAATACAGCCTTGGTGAGCATAAGAAACTTACAAAAATATTAACAACCCCAAGCTTTTGAACCTTAGAGGTTTAGTTCACCCAAAAATGAAAATGCTGTCATTAATGACTCACCCTCATGTCGTTCCACACCTGTAAGACCTTCATTCATCTTCAGAACACAAATTAAGATATTTTTGATTAAATCCGATGGCTCAGTGAGGCCTTCATTGACAGCAAGATAATTAACACTTTCAGATGCCCAGAAGGCCACTAAAGACATATTTAAAACAGATCATGTGACTACAGTGGTTCAACCTTAATGTTATGAAGCGATGAGAATTTTTTTTGTGCACCAGAAAAACAAAATAACGACTTTATTCAACAATATCTAGCGATTTCAAAACACTGCTTCATGAAGCTTCAAAGCTTTATGATTCTTGTTTCAAATCAGTGGTTCAGAGCGTGTATCAAACTGCCAAAGTCACGCCACCAGAGTGGTGAACCACTGAAATTTCGAAACACTTATGACTTTGGCAGTTTGATACACGCTCTGAACCACTGATTTGAAACAAGAATCATAAAGCTTTGAAGCTTCATGAAGCAGTGTTTTGAATCACTAGATATTGTTGTTATTTTGCTTTTTTGGTGCACAAAAAGTATTCTCATCGCTTCATAAAATAAAGGTTGAACCACTGTAGTCACATGATCTGTTTTAAAGGGGTGGTTGCATGCGATTTCACTTTTTTAACTTTAGTTAGTGTGTAATGTTGCTGCTTGAGCATAAACAGTATCTGCAAAGTTGCAGCGCTGAAAGTTCAATGCAAACAGAGATATTGTCTTTTAAAGTTATGGCAGTTTATT
Source organism: Chanodichthys erythropterus (assembly GCF_024489055.1). Lineage (NCBI taxonomy): Eukaryota > Metazoa > Chordata > Actinopteri > Cypriniformes > Xenocyprididae > Chanodichthys > Chanodichthys erythropterus. The sequence continues at coordinate 35,800,045 of NC_090238.1, read as the reverse complement.
GCCTACAAAAACAGCTGGTTTGGACTACAACGAGCTTCTTCCCAGGTTGGTGACATCATAAACCCTTGCTATTAACATAAACGCTGCCCCCGGGAACACGCAACAAAGTGGGCGAGGCCATGTGGCGCAGCATAATGAAAGCGGAAAAGTTGTTTACACCGAATGCGAGCTGCGCTGCACGACGTGTCTAAAGATATAGAACCCATTATTATCTGTGATATTTTCTACACTGGATGCGGCGCTGAAGACAGCTTCCTGAATCTACACGAGTTCAGTGCTGGATTTACACAAAAGCTTTTACTGAAAGATGAAGCAGTTCCTACTTCAAAAGCAGAAGCTGCTGTTCATTGGCTTCAAACTGTAAGTACGTTTTATTGTTTGTACATGTCTTTTAAACGTAATGTTATAGTTCTGTTGCTATTTTTAATGCATCTAGGACATATACAAAGAGCAACTCATTTTTGCTCGCCAGTTAGCTAAGTTCTAGTGCAACAAACAACAACAAATGTCTCTGTTCATAGACAAACAGTTGTTCATGCTATAAATTAAACGCTACCTTTACAAAAATGCGACTACTCAGTCATGTATTCTGCTACAGTAAAGCTTTAATCAGGATAAAACTAAGTTATATTGAAAGCTAACAAACAGCAGTGACAGCTTATCTAAACACTTTGACACAAATACTAAATGAAATACCATTCTTAAACGTCCTTTAAAAGCCGCGATTGGAGAGGTTCTGCCTGACCCTCTTCGTCTGGGTCTGATTTGGCTCAATTTGATACAGCAATATAGATGCCATTATTTACTTTCCACCTAAGCGCGTAATAACGCACGGTAAGGGGCATGTCGTTTCCGGACCCTTCAGCGAAACCAATCTGAGCACATTGCGTATTTCGGAGGGAGTGGCTTCAGAGAAGCAGGAAGTCAAACGAGCCGTTCATATGACAGTGGAAACAGAGGTGTAGAATTAAGATAAAATATATGAAAAAAAAAACGGAGCATTAAGACATGTTAAACTGTGCCCCCAAAACACAATCAAGCCTAGAAAAAAAACATGTAACCACCCCTTTAAAGATGTCTTTAGTAGCTTTCTGGACATTGAAAGTGTTAATTATCTGTCAATGCAGGCCTCACTGAGCAATCAGATTTTATCAAAAATATCTTAATTTGTGTTCTGTAGAAGAATGAAGGTCTTACGGGTGTGGAACGACATGAGGGTGAGTAATTAATGACAGAATTTTCATTTTTGGGTGAACTAACCCTTTAATACATTCCAGGAGAGTATATGCAGTAGTATAATTGTATTGTATATACAGGGTATATTTTTTAAAATCATCCTTTTGAAATGAGACTATTTTCATATTACGAACAACAGATACTGCTAAAGCTTAAAGGAAAAGTTCACCCAAAAATGAAAATTCTGTCATTGTTTACTCTTCCTCAAATCATTCCAAACCTGTATGAGTTTCTTTCTTCTGTTGAACAAAACAGAAGATATTTTAAAGAATGCTGTTGATGGTAGCCATTGACTTCCATATTGGGTGAAAAAAAACATTCTTTCAAATATCTTCTTTTGTGTTCAACAGAAGAAAGAAATGGGTTCAGAACGACATGAAAGTGAGTAAATGATGACAGAATTTTCATTTTTGGGTGAACTAACCCTTTCAGAGTATAAAATCATCAGTGTCTCTAAGGATGAGTAAATTTACTACCGTACATGACAGAATGAACATGGTCTGTCATTTGAGGCCGCTGACATGTACTAATCGGCATAATTTTGTTACCCTTTGGCCTGCGTCCCGGCCGCAAGCTGGAAGAGGACGTGAAGCCTGGTGCATTATGGGAGTTGCGGCTCAGTGGTGTTGAACAGGTGGCTCCTGGCTCTCTGCCCCTCCAGCGGATCAGTTCCTCGTACCCGTTCATGCCCTCACTACTGCCCCCTACTGAGTGATAGCCCTCTCTGCCTCTGGAGCCTCCGCTGTCGTTCAACACTTCACCAAAAAAAACAAAAAAACAAGAGAAAAGGTCAGTATCTGTGAGCGAACACAGGGCATGTGCGGTGCAAGCGCTGCTGCTGGGCTCCAGTGACGCTGCAGGCAGCTGTGTAGGAGGTGTTGGGGCAAAAGCACAAGCATGTGTTAGTAAAGTGAAAGAAAACACTCAAGCACAACACAGATGGGCTTTCCATACACTTAGATACAGTTAAAGGAATGTTCCAGGGTCCAATACACGTCAAGCTCTATCAGTACTAATGGTTTGCACAGAATATAATCTTCATGGGTTCCACAGTTTGTAAAAACAAACTAAATTTGCATGTATAGCTATACTCACACAATGGCCATCTATTGTTATTAATTGAGTCTTATTTAAGTGATTTATTATTTGAGCTGTAAAATTGTATTCTAAATCCAAAGGTTTCTGCACTCATTAGCTTTACATGATCATGATCAAGAGTTGAAAGATTGTATTTGTATTGTAACTTCAAAAGAAAAGGATGGCGAGCGATTCTACCATATCAAAGTCTTGTGTCTACACAGTACTGTAGCACATTTCAGCTTGCATTCTGATGCAATGTCTTGACCCACAGACTTCCAAGCTAAGTGGATTACTGTAAACATAATTTTTGTTTGCTTTTACATACTGACGAACAAGTCAAATTCATTTTTTGATAAACTGACAGCATGCCACAGATGTTAACTTTTATTTAACCCCAAAATTCCTTTAAGCTTCACTGCTGTGACCAAACTAAAACACCAGCTGAAAAACGCTGGTGCTGCATGACATTCTCTTTATTAGAGTTATTCGGATCCCTTATGTGACAAGGAGAAATTCGTTTTTATATCTGCCTAGAACATCATAATAGTAGTTGTACATACTTTTCTGGCTTTTAATGACTTGTTGCAAGCAAGACTCAAACATGCATTATCTGTATGAGCACCAAGGCTCTATTTTTCAAAGTGAATGTGCTAAGCAATAAACTAGAGTTCTATGTAAATCTGAATAATGTTTTTGGCATTTTTACCACTCATAATGATAAAAATGAGATCGGAAATGTCGCAAGCCAGACTCAAACATGCATTGTCTATTTAAGCACAATGGCTCAATGTTTCAAAGTGCATGCACTAAGTTACAGATCCAAGTAATTCTAGATACATTTTTTACATCAATGGGCCAGAGTACATGTGCTAACCACAAGGCTACTGCTTACAGTATTTCTAAGTCATTTTTGGCCATTTTTACCACTCATAATGATAAAAATTATATTGGAAATGTCGCAAGCCAGACTCAAACATGCATTGTCTGTATGAGCACCATGGATCTATTTTTCAGAATGCATGTGCCAAGCGATAAACTAAAGTTCTATGTAATTCTGCATAATGTTTTTGGCATTTTTACCACTTTAAATGACATGAATGAGATGTGAAATGTTGCAAGCCAGAATCAAACATGCAGTGTCTATTTAAGCACAATGGCTCAGTGTTTGAAAGTGCATGCAGTAAGCACTAAGCTACAGATCAAAGTAATTCTAGATACATTTTTGGCCTTTTTACCACATTTAATGTTAAAAATGAGATTTGAAATGTTGCGAGCCAGACTCAAACATGCATTGTCTATTTAAGCACAACGGCCCAATGTTTCAAAGTGCATGCACTAAGCACTAAGTTACAGATCCAAGTAATTCTAGATACATTTTTACATCAATGGGCCAGAGTACATGTGCTAACCACAAGGCTACTGCTTACAGTATTTCTAAGTTATTTTTTGGCATTTGTACCACTCATAATGATAAAAATGATATTGGAAATGTCGCAAGCCAGACATAAACATGCATTTTCCATTTAAGCACCATGGCTCAATGTATTAGAGAGCATGTGATAACTTCCATGATTCTGAGTAAATCTACATAATTTCTAGTTGTTTTTTCACAACAAATAATGACAAAAACTGGATGGCACGGGGAAATGCAAAAATAGACCAAACACAGAAATGAAGGTTGTGTACATCCGTTTCACACCAGTCACAGGATGAAAAGACGTTGAGGTTTTCCTGCTCTACGATACACAGATCTTGTCACACGTCTCGTATCTCTGTCTTCAGTTGTTCTAATTTGCTTAATACATGAATCATGAAACATAAATCTTATTATTTTATTCTTAATGACGCAGATGTACAATCACCTATTGCTTATGGGGAAATACCGACACATTCGCACCCCCACAAGAAAGGCTTTAATAAGTGATGTGCCCTGCACAAAAAGGCCAAGGTATAAATCAATGCACCTTTGCCAGGTCTGTCTGATTTGCATGTAAACCTTCCACATATAAATGGGACAGTCGCATACACATGCACATGACTCACAGTAGACGTACAGAGGAAGATGTTAAACAAAAAAAGGGGGGACACACTTGCTGGATGGTGGATATAATATAAATATTGCAGGCCATTTTTGAGCAAACCTTAAGCAATGCAAGTTCACATGCCACACAAAGCACACAGTGTAAATCCTTCTTTCAGCTAGGAGTATCTGATGAAGTTGCCCTCCTCCAATCTCTCTCTGTATGCACACACTTAGTTTGATTACTATTGATTTGTGCAGGGTTCCCACTCTCTCATTAACACCAGATTCAAGGACTTCTTAAAGCACCTTTTATTTTATATGAAGCACAAAAAAGACAATATAAAGGTAGCTTTGTTACTGCCAATCAGGACAGTATCAAAGACCTGCTGTACCCATATCTATCATTACTGCAGTAAAATTAAGGTACATACTGACAACTAAAATGACATTTAAGGGGTATATGATGTTTTTAAGACAATATTATATACATGAATTTTGCAATTAGGCCTAAATGAAGTTATATGGATATGGTATTTGTAAGGCATTTAAAAATATTTAAAGTTATTTATTAATCACCCACAATTTCAATCTCTGCCAGTAGATGGCATTTATGGAACAGCAGAAATATATTGGTTTCCTTTTTTTGGCCGTTCATTTACACGACAACACTATTTTGGTGGCCTGAAAACGCAATCATAAGGATCATTCGGATCCCTTATATGACAAGGAGAAAGTAGTTTTTATAACTGCTTAGAACATCATAATAGTAGTTGTACATACTTTTTTGGCTTTTAATGACTTGTTGCAAGCAAGACTCAAACATGCATTGTCTGTATGAGCACCAAGGCTCTATTTTTCAAAGTGAATGTGCTAAGCAATAAACTACAGTTCTATGTAATTCTGCATAATGTTTTTGGCATTTTTACCACTCATAATGATAAAAATGAGATCGGAAATGTTGCAAGCCAGAATCAAACATGCATTGTCTATTTAAGCACAATGGCTCAGTGTTTGAAAGTGCATGCAGTAAGCACTAAGCTACAGATCAAAGTAATTCTAGATACATTTTTGGCCTTTTTACCACATTTAATGTTAAAAATGAGATTTGAAATGTTGCAAGCCAGACTCAAACATGCATTGTCTATTTAAGCACAACGGCTCAATGTTTCAAAGTGCATGCACTAAGTTACAGATCCAAGTAATTCTAGATACATTTTTACATCAATGGGCCAGAGTACATGTGCTAACCACAAGGCTACTGCTTACAGTATTTCTAAGTCATTTTTTGGCATTTGTACCACTCATAATGATAAAAATGATATTGGAAATGTCGCAAGCCAGACACAAACATGCATTTTCCATATAAGCACCATGGCTCAATGTATTAGAGAGCATGTGATAACTTCCATGATTCTGAGTAAATCTAGATAATTTCTAGGTGTTTTTTTACAAACTTTTGAAAATGGGTTTCAAAGCGCAAGTTCTTGAAACAGTCTCTGTGTAAACAACCAAAACGTGAATCTGTGAAAACGATGCCGTCATGCACATGCGCATTACATATCTATAGTGTTTCATCGCCATCTAATGGCCCGTTCTTAGCCGTTTTCAAGGATTCATATGAACGGGGATCGTTTTGACAATGGTGTCATCTATATTCATAGGAAAAACTGATGCTTTTAACTAAAAAACTCAGTTTTAAGCATATCGGTGTCGTGTAAACGTACCCTGAAATTCAAGTACTTTCAAGAAGCGTGGGAACCCTGTTGGCTGTGGTCTGTGGTCACCTTACCTACCTTATTGAGTGCTAGAAATATCACACACACACACACACACACACACACACACACACACACACACACACACACACACACACACACACACACACTTCTCATGGCAAGCGCAAAGCGGGCTGCATTTTGCTCCACTTAATGCACATTACTTACTGCAGGGTGGCATTCAGAGTCCCGCAGCCCAGTCCCAGAGCCCCCCAGAGCATTTATATGAGTTTTTAAGGTGTGTGTTGTGCGTATTCATGTGTGTTTCTTCATCTTGACTGAGTACTGTGAGCCTGTGATGGGAAGGCCGATAGGAAAACTGATAAATGTTTATTTCTTTAGCGTGTAGCTCGGAGTGTTCATTGGCTGGTTTTAGTGCCTGATAAGTGTAGCTTGATGCTTTTAAAAAAAATGTGACTAATGATAGATTGGAAGAGTAATGATCGGGTAAGCAGTTGTTATGGTGACCGTGATGATGATGATGGAAAGGATGAAGTGTTAGAAATGGCCGATATGCGAAAAAGGCTCGCAGGGGGGGCAGGGGACGATGTTGTCAGATGAGGACCAGAAGCGTAGGCGTCTGGTAATGGATTGGCGAGATGGTGACGTCCCTGGAATGCGCATTTTCTCCTGGCTCTTGCTCCTGAGAAAGTGGAAACGCTTCGCTGCTGGAGGGGCTGGAGTGTGTGAGGGTTAATGCACAGACAGATACATAGACAGGGAGAGAGACAGGGGTCAGTGGAAAAGAAGAAATGATGATTCAGAGATTAAAACATTTATGATTCATGAAGAATGAAGCCCCCAAGGTTACTTTTGAAGATTATTTTGGCCATGCAATATAGCATGAAACTTGGGAAAGTATTATTGCTTGGAAAGCTGAGAAATGATAGACTGAAAATGGAAATTTACAATAGGATTATTTCATTGAGTGGACGCCAAGAGGGAAATGAGTTTGTAATACAGTAACCCTGGAGAAAAAAAAGTTGTCGCATGGCGCCCCCTAGTGGAAAAATCAGATTAGCGGCATACTAAATACTAGTTTACTGCAACTAAAAATTGTTTGAATGAAAGTGTCCCATCTTTTTTGAGCTTGTGCACACCTGAGTATGTTTAGTTTGTTGGTTGGTGTTAAATCTGTTTTCTGAACTCCAAGATCCCAAAGTTAAAAGGAGCATCTGGAGTATGATTCATATGGAAGCAATTTTCTAATTTGCCATCACTTTCACTACTGATGATGCCACTTGTCTCTTATAGTAAAATGTAAGTCTACATGAAAAAATATGCAGTTTTTAGGGGTGTAATTGTACACAAAAGTCCCAGGTTGGTACGGTCACATAAAATTGCTTCTTTTTTCTTCTAACAGTGGTTTATTGAACAAATTCTGTCTTACTTTTTAAATAAATTCAATTAGAATTAACATTTTCTTAAGAATAAAAAAAAAAACTCTATCTCAGCTAATGCTGTAAGCTATATCCAGGGAGCCCTTTCTTACACATTACTATTATATTAAAAGTTACAATTTACAACAGAGACCAAACTATTAAATTCAGTTGCTATTTTAGATATAATAATCAACACTCAAATAATAAAAAAAAAAAAAAATACATAAGGCAGGTTTTCATTAACTTCTAAATCTAATTATAAAATTATTACTCCAATTCATTTTTGAACTATATATATTTTTTTACACATTTACTGTCATAACCTGTTTTCAGGACAAATGTATTTAAACATATATTAAATAAATATAATAAATATATCTAATAACATTTGAATATATACAGTACAGCCCAAAAGTTTTTAAAAGAAGTTTCGTCTGCTCACCAAGGCTACATTTATTTAATTAAAACAGTAATATTGTGAAATATTATTACAATTTAAAATAACTGTGTACTATTTAAATATATTTGACAAAGTAATTTATTCCTGTGATGCAAAGCTGAATTTTGTCACATGATCCTTCAGAAATCATTCTAATATGCTGATTTGCTGCTCAATAAACATTTATGATTATTTTCAATGTTGAAAACAGTTGTGTACTTTATTTTCAGGATTCCTTGATGAATAGAAAGTTCAAAAGAACAGCATTTATCTGAAATACAAAGCTTCTGTAGCATTATACACTACCGTTCAAAAGTTTGGGGTCAGTAAGAATTTTTATTTTTATTTTTTTGAAAAGAAATTAAAGAAATGAATACTTTTATTCAGCAAGGATGCATTAAATCAATCAAAAGTGGCAGTAAAGACATTTATAATGTTACAAAAGATTAGATTTCAGATAAACACTGTTCTTTTGAACTTTCTATTCATCAAATAATCCTGAAAAAAAATATTGTACATAAATATTTTGTACAGTTGTACACATTAAATGTTTCTTGAGCAGCAGATCAGCATATTAGAATGATTTCTGAAGGATCATGTGACACTGAAGACTGGAGTTACGATGCTGAAAATTCAGCTTTGCATCACAGGAATAAATTTCTTTGTTAAATATATTTAAATAGTACACAGTTATTTTAAATTGTAATAATATTTCACAATATTACTGTTTTTACTGTATTTTTAATTAAATAAATGTAGCCTTGGTGAGCAGACGAAACTTTTAAAAACATTAAAAATCTTAGTGGTTCCAAACTTTTGGACTGTACTGTATAATTAAAAATAATCAATATAAATGAATATAATAGCTAATATAGTGCATATATTTAGTGAAATGCTCACTCTAGAGTTGATTTCCCTAGTGAACTAACATGCTGTGGACACTAAATGACTTGCCTGAGGTAAATGTAATGCAGCGTGAGATATTATTCTCAAGCTGTTTAATTGAGGTTTTTCCGCAGTTGAAACACTTTTTGAGAGATTACATGCATATCTAGATCGCCTGTTCTTCTTCTGCACTTTTTCCTGTTGTGGCAGTTAGCAAACAGTGTTGCATTACCGTGCACGCCCCCTTCTGGATTGGAGTGTGAATCGCCTGTGACTGACTGTTTTTGTATTCTAACTGCATGAATCGAATGGTGGCGTTCGTCATGCAATTGTGTCGTCATTTACATTTCATGTCTTTTCAAACCGGTTTGACTTTCTTTCTTCTGTGGAACATAAAAGAAGATATTATGAAGAACACTGGTAACCAAACAAGTTTTAGTTGGCATTGTCTTCCACTGAATGGACATTTCTCAAAATACCTTGAGTTGTGTTCCACAGAAGAAAGTCAATGAAGACAGAACTTTAATTTTTGGGTGGACTTTCCCTTTAAATAACAGTGGGAAAGGGTGTGGAATCCAAATCCAATATTGTGTGACTTCATGTGAGGAGCTTAGTGATGGCAGAACTCACCTCGGCCATTGAGGGCAGGTGAGAGGATGGGTGATTGTATATGATTCTCCTCTGCGGAGTGACCGTTCATGGAGTCCAGACTGAGATGTGACTGTCTCGGGGGCAGAGGTGGAGGAGGAAGGGGTGGTGTGCTCTCAGGACAGTCTATACATGTGGGGATCTCCGGAAGAGGGATGTCTGGAGCGCTTCGGATCCTTTCACGTTGCCCGTCAGCTCGTTCTCGTGAACTTTCTTTCTTAGGTTTCATAAATTTTACTATTGCTTTGGCTCCAACCCAGTGACGGCTCCTGTGTTATGAAAAAAACATTCTCTTGTACTCAAGGTTTTGTAATAAAAAAAGAAGTGAAACTTGATAAATGCTCCTAAAAGTGAAGTCTATTCAGTATTATTCAGTTTAGGTTCCCGAGATGAACTCACTTTTTAGGAGTCGGGTCATAGAACTTATACTGGTCCATGATCTTTTCCTCCAATTTCTCCTTCTGTCGTCGTAACGAATTCAGCTTATCACTGCAAGATGAAACAAAGACTATTAAGAAAATGGGATTAAGCCATTTTGACATAAGTAAATTTGTCTGAGGTCACAATGAAACAGAAATAGCAACAGAAAGAGCGAATAGTGGGCGACATGCATTTAAGCCGGTAAATATAAGAGAAATATGGCGTCATTTCGATGTGCCACACTTCCTGATGCCAGCAGGTGGCGCTTATAACTGAATATTGGCATGAAGAAGTCTTCAGGTCAGGACTATTAACAAAAGTGAAGATTGGTGCAGATTGGACATTGTTTGTCTGAGTAACAATAGCTTACTGTTTTGTGGCGTTAATCGCAAACATAAGCACTTAGCCAAGTATTGCATGATGTATCATGTTTCTAGCATGTTTGGTACTTCGTGGGACATTTAAATGTATGCCTGAGTTACAACAACTTCCTGTTTAATGGCGAAACATCGAAATTTGTCAGGCCGCCACAGTGAAAACTCAAGATTTTAACAATTTAACATCGCAAAAGCCTTTAGATTAGGCTGACCTATGATGTTGACCTGATTAAAGCTCTAGGAGGAGTTTGTTAAAGTACAACATCTGGAAATGCAAAAAAATTTGCAGAGAAAATTCAAAATATCCAACTTCCTGTTGGTTTTCAGATTTTGCTCCAAGAGACTCTTTTGTAGGTACTGGGCTGTTAGATGTGTCTACTTAATTTCATACTTGTACTAGAAACGCAGCAGGAGAGGCACTTTGTTGAAATTTTGTAGGTGGCGCTATTGAGCCATTTTGCCACACCTAATTCCAAAACCCATATCAGACTTAATTTTTCGCTACTTTTCAACATGTGTGTAAAGTTTTGTAAGTTTCCGAGCATGTTTAGGCCCTCAAAAATGCAATTAATTTCTGACAAGAATAAAAATACACATACATGGATGAATCATCCACACTAAGATGAATTTTCAAACAAATATGACATAAAAATCAGCACAGTGAGCTATTTAAATCAACTAAGGTTTTGTCATTTGTTTTATAGCTTTAACAATGCAAAATAAATCATTCCTGGTACCCAGGTCGAGAATCATTGATTCAAAAGATGATAGATGGCGCACTGCTCACATGTACTGCTTCTGTTCTTCATGGTACAGTTCTTTGCTCTCCATGGTTCTCTCCAGTAGCGTCTGGTTTTGTTGGCTAAGCATCTGGATCTGACTGAGAAGATGATGGTTTTCCTCCTCCAAGTTTCCTTTCAAACGAGTTAGCAGCTAAATTGAGAGAAAGAAAGATATATTAGCGCTAGCTGCTGAAAGTAATTCATTTCAAGCTTTGGAATCAATATCTGTCCCAGCTGGTGATGGTATAGTACAGTCTTGGGCTCTCTGCAGAAGCTGCTTGCATAAAGAAGCTTCATTCTGTAATATCTCAAACGCTCACCTCACAGTGGTTGTCCAGTTTGGTCATTGAGATGTCCAGGCCCTGATGCTGTTCTTTCAGTTGATCATAACGTGCCTGCCAGCGGTTCAACTCCAGCTGAGACTCATTCAGAGAAGTCTTTAGTTCTTTAGTTTGCAGTTGCAGGCTGTCATACTCCTGCCTCAGCTGTGTGTGCGTCTGTGACAGTCTGCAGGGACATAAACTGAGGCTTAGATGCTAATATCATATTTAAATCAATGTGACAATATGGAATATTGTGCATGCAAAGTTGTTTCTACTGCTGAATTGTTGTAGTCTATTCCAGCCAGCAGAGGGCAGTAAATATTTACAATGAATCGACTCAGCCTGTTGTACATTTTTAACTGAAAACCTGCTACAGAGTGTTTTGTTGTTAAAAAGACTCTCTAACCTGTCTACTTCTTCCCTTAAACTGCGGTTCTCCCCCAGGATAAGAGTGTTCTTGTGTATTTCTTCTCCCAGACTCTCCCTGTCCCTGTGTAGAGACGCCTCCAGCGCTTCCATAGTGTCCTTCTGCTTCAGGAGAACCGTATACCTGTTCAACACAAACATACAAACCATTTATCTAATATACATTCAAGTCATATGATTCAGGAGTATAAGGAAGCAAATTCTGATTAACACTAATGTATGACCCCATAGGTCTTAGTAAAGGAAGATGCTATATTTATTATCTGATGTCAAAAAATATAAGTTTGACCAGCAGTACAGTCTTTTTCAATGTGTTCATTTAGCCAACGGAACAAAGAAAATGTCTTTCCAAATCATTTCCAGTGGACTAAAAACATGTCTAATTGTTAATCCTTTTATCAGTCAGATGTGAGCCAAGACCGTAGGACAGCATGACCTACTGAACAGTGTGAACGTCTATCTTTCACAGACTCATTTCATTTGTGTCAAATTGAAGAGGGGGTCTAATCTGACGAAGGTCCACAGGGTTAGGGTTAGGGGTTCACGAAGCCCTAGGGGGATGTGATGGAACTGACAATGCCAAATTAAAAATGTATTTTTAATACGTGTATTAATATTTTTAACATATTAAAAAATAAAAAAATTTAAATAAATAAATACACTTTTTTTAAATAAATAAACGTAATTATTTTGAAATGCATATAAACTCAAAACTGATAGATAAAAATTTAATTGTGCACACTTAAAACGACTGTTTTCAAAATAAATTTATTAATATTATTATTTTTTACTACCACTATTATTATTATCATCATACTTTGCAATAAATGTAATAAGCCATGTTTTTTGTTTTGTTTTTTTTTACCCAAAAAAGTGCCTTGGACTTTTTCTACTCATTATTTCTCCAAAATATATATTTCTTCATGACTGTTTTAATTATTTGAGGAGATGTTACATTATTTATTGAAAGGTTAGCATGACTTCGCATGTATTTCAAGTGAATAATTAAAGTCAGAGGGGTTCAGTTGAAAAAAAAAATCTTGGCAGTGTTAAGGGTAAAGCAAGATCAGATTACTGTTTTCAATTAACTAGTAAAGTAATGGATTACTTTTAAATTTACAACAAAACATCAGAGTTATTTTTTCAAATAAATAACGAAAGCATTTTTTCCATGTATTGACTCACAGCTCTCCTGTCCCCATGTTGAGAGAAATTGGGAGTAAGTGCAAAGGTTAGTTATAAACTAAATGTGAGCATTTGCTCATCTCACTTGCACAAAAAATGGATTCAGTATTCCTCAAAATGGAAAAAAGTGAAATGCAAACTCACACAAACCTCCAATAATTACATGTTAGCAAAAATGTACTTTATGCATTTAATCTCACTTTTTTTTTTTTTATTAATTGCTGCTGACCTTTGATGATCCAATTCAACCATACTAATAGGCAAAAATTACTTTAGAAAAAACATCACACAATAATTTTTTTGTTTTTTTTTACTGAAGTGTTGAACTTTCTTCTCCTGCATCCTATTCTTCTGCAGGGTTTGTTTGAGATGCACACTATATTTGCATTTTCCAATTTGGCCTTTGTCAAACTCGCTCAAATCCTTGCGCTTGCCCACTTTTCCTGCTTCTAACACATCAACTTTGCTGCCTAACATATCCACCCACTAACAGGTGCCGTGATGAAGAGATCATCAGTGTTATTCACTTCACCTGTCAGTGCTCATAATGTTATGCCTGATCGGTGCAGTTTCCAATTAGTTACTTTTTTTTAAAGGAGTAACTCAATATTGTAATGCAAAAGTAACTTTCCTCAACACCAGTTTCATATTACAACAGTCCTCAAAAAACAGTAGTGATCTATATTGATGGTGCCAATTTAAATAAATAATAGTAATTAGGAAATTGAGTGTGTGTGACATGTGGCATGTTGGACATGGACGCTGAAGCCGGTGGACATTACAGCTGATTGGGCCCCTGACAGCCATCTGGTGAACCCCTCAGCTGAGGCCCCCAGAGACACACTACTGCATTATTCATGAGACAGAGCGATAAAAGACACAAGGGGAGACTACAAAACTACATTAAGGCAAACAGAACCATGTTTTTCCTGTCTCCAACAATAGAGACCGCTTTCCCCATTGCACCATGGAAAAATGAGTGTGACAGGCACACGTGAGAGGATTAGTGTGTATTAGAGCAGGTTGTGTTTGTGCTCATTAATGTCTAATATGTGCGTATAAAAATAGGGGACATTTTCCACTGTGACCCATCTCTAAAAAACAATTCAGATTCCCAGTGGGATCGTTTCATTAGCAAAACCACAGACTATATTGCAGGACAAGTCAGGCCTTAAAGGGTTAATTCACCCAAAAATAAAAATGATCCCATGATTTACTCATTCTCAAGCCATCCTAGGTGTATATGACTATCTTCTTTCAGACGAACACAATCGGAGATATATTTAAAAATATCCTTAAAAATATGCACAATCATTATAAAGCTTGCAAGAGCAAGGATTTTTTTAAATATATCTCTGATTGTGTTCTTCTAAAAGAGTGAGTAAATCATGGGATAATTTTCATTTTTGGGTGGACTATCCCTTTAAGGACCCTCCATCTCTCAACGTCTCTCACTGTCAGCAGTACTAATGGTATGGGGTCACTGTGGCGTCTCCGCTCAGACCAGACGCAGCTCATTACTCTATTGTTACACAGCCTCTTCAGGGAGACGGAAAGATGCATAAGCTGCCACCTACGAAAGGGGTCAATAACTCAACAAAGGTCACCTACTGAGTTCTTGCAACTGCTGCAGAAAATAAAGCCAAATGTGAAGGATATGTTCAAGGGTTTGTTCACCCAAAAATTTAATTACTGTCATTAATTACTCACCCTCATATCGTTCCACACCAAACTTTCGATCATCTTCGGAACACAAATTAAGATATTTTTGATGAAATCAGAGAGGTTTTCTGATCCCCAAGAGAAAGCAACGAAATTACCACATTCAAGGTCCAGAAAGGTAGTAAAGACATCGTTAAAATAGTCAACGTGACTACAGTGGTTCAACTTTAATGTTATGAAGCGACGAGAATACATTTTGTGTGCAAAAAACAAAACAAAAATAACAACTTTATTCAACAATTTCTTCTTTTCCCTGTCAGCCTGTAGTCACATTTTAATGATCTTTACTACTTTTCTGGACATTGAATGTGGTAATTACATTGCTTTCTCTTGGGGATAAGAAAACATCTAAGATTTCATCAAAAATATTTTAATTTGTGTTCCAAAGATGAACGAAGGTCTTACGGGTTTGGAACGACATGAGTAATAAATGACAGAAATTTCATTTTTGGGTGAACTAACCCTTATTATTATTATTATTATTCACAATTTTTTTTGCAATTCAAAATGAAGACATAATTCTTTTTAAAAGTATTAGGCAGTATACAGAATATTACATGCAATATGCTAGTTTCTCATTTCACATATAGGCCTAGTGCCATCATGTTGGATGTAGAGGTAGATGAACGTATTTTTGAAGGGCTGATTGAGTTGAAAAGGGACTGACTTGCTCTCCAGCGTGCGGTGTTCTTGTTCCAGAGCTCTCAGGTTGCCTTTCAGAGCCGCATGTTGGGCGATAAGCTGCTCGTATTCGGTCGCCTGCCTGTCGTGGACGCTGAGCAGGCGCTCGTGGTCCTGCGTGACTCGGTCGCGGGCAGCACACGCCTCCTCTCGCTGTTTCTGAAGAGACTCAGCCTCCGACTCCAGAGTTTGAAGCTGGGCCTGTAAAGCTCCATATTGAGCCATGAGAGAGGAGCTCTGGGAGCTTAGGGTCGAATTTTCCACCTGAACACGAGAGGGAAAATAAACAACCGTGAAAATGGGACATTTAAAGATTCTGTTTTGTATATTTTAAAGGTGCCATCGAACATTTTTTTACAAAATGTAATATAAGTCTAAGGTGTCCCCTGAATGTGTCTGAAGTTTCAGCTCAAAATACCCCATAGATTTTTTTTAATACATTTTTTTAACTGCCTATTTTGGGGCATCATTAGAAATGCGCCGATTCAGGGCTGCGGCCCCTTTAATTGCTCGTACTCTCCGCCCCCTCCCGAGCTCTCGACTCATTGCATAAACAAAGTTCACACAGCTAATATAACCCTCAAAATGGATCTTTACAAAGTGTTTGTCATGCAGCATGTCTAATCGCGTAAGTATGGTATTTATTTGGATGTTTACATTTGATTCTGAATGAGTTTGATAGTGCTCCATGGCTAACAGCTAATGCTACACTGTTGGAGAGATTTATAAAGAATGAAGTTGTGTTTATAAATTATACAGACTGCAAGTGTTTAAAAATGAAAATAGCGACGGCTCTTGTCTCCGTGAATATAGTAAGAAACGATGGTAACTTTAACCACATTTAACAGTACATTAGCAACATGCTAACAAAACATTTAGACAATTTACAAATATCACTAAAAATATCATGTTATCATGGATCATGTCAGTTATTATCGCTCCATCTGCCATTTTTCGCTATTGTTCTTGCTTGATTACCTAGTCTGATGATTCAGCTGTGCACAGATCCAGACGTTAATACTGGCTTGTGTAATGCCTTGAACATGAGCTGGCATATGCAAATATTGGGGGTGTAAATATTAATGATCCCGACTGTTATGTAACAGTCGGTGTTATGTTGAGATTCGCCTGTTCTTCAGAGGTCTTTTAAACAAATGAGATTTATATAAGAAGGAGGAAACAATGGAGTTTGAGACTCACTGTATGTCATTTCCAGGTACTGAACTCTTGTTATTCAACTATGCCGAGGTAAATTAAATTTTCAATTCGATGGCACCTTTAAGCTTTCACAGATAGATGGACAGATTTTATTCTTAGCGGCAACTTCCTTTCTTGCCGTATGGATCAGTGAGGAACAGGTGAACATTCTGTTCTCATTCTGGAAATGTCAATCCTACTGTCTGTTGTATCACACCTGCTATTTCCTCGGTCACAAAATTGCTTTCTCATGTCACTAATGACCCTTACACAACCAAACAACAGAAGGCAGCATCCTCACCTGTTCTTTTTTTATGGTATTTGGAGGCCCTGGTGAGCATTGGCAATGTCAACCCTTTCTATGTGTCTAACCATGTCAGATATTTTTGGAGATCAGAAAGGAAGTACTGATTAGCAGCACATTCTCAAAATTCTTAAAGAGGTCATGACATGAGAAATCAAATTTGCCTTGACCTTTTGACATCTAAGAGGTAGAGAGTTCGGTACTGAAATTTTAAAAATGTGACGCTTTTTTTTTTGAGCGGATTCGTAAATACCTCTGATTGGCCATTGTGTTCATGCACTCATCAGATATATCTGTGACTGATCAATGCTTCAAAAACATGTTGTAATTAGACTTCAATGACAATCCTCACCGAGCTGGTGCTGCTTTCAAACGCTCCCGTGTGTTTCTGTGTAAGCGTCATTGACGTCACTGATCCTGAAACACTTTCAATGCGTCACATTTTAAAAAAATGTCAGTACTGACTTGGTAACGAACTCTGTACTTTTTAACACTAGTCTTTGTACTATTGAAACATCTTCCTTTAACAGCTTAAAACATCCTCATTATAAACAAAGCATTTATTTAAGCAAGATCCAAAAATGAATCGGAAAATAGGACAAATAGAAGAGTAAATAGAAATGTTCGTCGCTGTCATGCTTCCTGTTTAAACAGCTCATTTGCTAATTTCTTTACTTCAGACTTCAGAAGGACACAAGGCGTCAGGAACAAGTGTATAGTGTCATGGATTGTGTCGGAGGATTATAAGTCCGTCCAGAGAATTTGACTGCAAATTACAGTTTTCTAAATGAGGAGAGTTCGCAAAGAAACTTTTTTTGACAGATGAAGCAGCGACTTTATTGAATCTTGAAACAGCAGCTGCATCACAAACCGTAAGTAAATTATTTCATAAAGCTTTGTCTGTAAATAACGATTTTATATGGATAATGTTTTCAAAAAAACGTACTCTCGCAATAGCGAGAGGGCATTGATACTGTTTCCTATGCATTGATGTTAGCCAATCATAACTAGGGCTGGGCGATATATCGCATGCGATTGTCACGCGCATTTCGTCAGTAAAGCCGGTTCCCTGATTGCCGCTAAATCACCATCACCTGCTTTTAAATGGAGCGCCATTTAATAGACAGAGCCGTAGTTCACTGACAAGCCACGCAATATCACGTTCATTATCGCAGATGAATCGCCTTCGATAATGAACAATATTGCATTTAAGCCGCCACTTAAAACGGATCATTTTGGACAGAGGGTCAGATGAGCTGAAAATAATTGTTTTTCCGCATATATACTGTATTTGGTTGTTTTGTGCAAAAAGAAAAAAAAACTTTAACATAACTTCAAGGAACATATTAAAATAATAAAAAATCCATGTCATGACCCCTTTAATAATGGACCATGTACAAGACAATTTCCAAATTTATAATGAATGATTTCTCCTTGTCTATCTATATATAATGTCAATTTTGTATCTATTTGTAATATGTTTATTGGAGGCTATGTTCATTTCCAAATGAAAGGTACGCTACTAATTGGTATGATTATTATTATTTATTTATTTTTTAGGGATGCACGATATATATCGGCCACCATATCGGTATCGGCCGATATATGTTCATTTTTAAAAGTTAACGTTATTGTTATCGGTCCGATAAGAACATTTAGCCGATAAATAATGGCTTATTTCCTTCAGCTGAGACACTTCAGATATGCAGCGTTTACCATGATGGTTTTGAATTGCTTGAAATATGACTGAAATCACTTCAAAAAGGAAAATACAGTTAAGTTCAACCTACGCAGCGCAAGTTCGTCATATCACCTACATAATATTATAATGAGAACATTATAATTGTGTGTTTGTTGACTTGGCTTTTAATGGTGAGACGTTTGTTTTTGTAATCAGGTCTCAAATTATATACAAATTTGGATTTAGATTTATCGACCAATATATCGGTTATTGGCTTTCAAATATAAAGAATTATCGGTTAAAGAATTATCAGGGCATTTCTAATTTTTTTTTTTTTTTAAATAATTCAAGTCGTTTAGTTTGTGAAGGATCGTCAATGGAGAGAAAAAAAAGTGAGAAAAATAACTTTACAAAATTTGACATGATTAGGGTTTCATTTAGAAATCATGAGATTAATCATGATTATTTTAAATTATTAACAACCTTATGTTTTTAAAACAAAAGAAATCTGATTTTTTTTTATTTATTTTTTTTATGTTTTTTTTATTAAAATGTAAATTTTTAGTCCAATTAAGGCCTACTACATTTCAGAACAGCCTGACAGAACTGAATATTGTAATGTTGCTGTACACTGTACCTGCAGTTTGGCAGTTTCTTTATGAAGAGAGGTGTTGTGCTCTTGTAAGGATGCTGCCTGTTTCTGCAGAGCTAGTGTTTGTGCATTGAGCTGTGCATTCTGGGAATCTAACTGCTTCAGCTGCTCTTTCAGAAGATGTTTCTCTGTCTGCAGGGCAGCGTTCTGGGGAGTTCACAAAAGCAAGTTATAATAGGGGATATTGTATAATAAGTTACTGCTGGGTTGATGTACTGTAAATATGGCGTCTTACATTCTTCTCAACATCGATTAGTCGGTCTTTCAGCTTGAGCAGTTCAGCTGTGGCCTCCCTCTGCTCAGTCTCCCACTTCTCTTTACCTGGGACCGATCTAGCCTGCCCCAAAGTCTGCTGGGAGATCTCAGAGTGAGCCGCTTCTTCCTCTTGCCTTTGCTTGAGGGCCTCCAGGTTCTTTTTCACCTGGACAGACAAGAAAATCAGGCCTAACATATCAGAGACTTCAATTTTCCCAACTGTCTTTGTTTTGAAGCCTGGACATACAGCGGTGAGTTCAGTGCGAAGTTGCTGGTTTAAGCTGCTGCTCTCCTCCAGACGAGACTCCAGGCTCTGGATCTTCTCCTCTCTCAGCTCTAGAGTTTTCTTCAGTGCCGACTCAATCTTTGTCTCCAGGATCTTATATTTACTGAAGGATGAAAAAAAATTTAATGTCACTCTATTATAATGTTAAATCTGTGTGAGCATCAGAATCTGACAGGAAGTCATCATTATGTGCAAATGTGTATTAATGTGCAAAAATATTTAATTGTGTATTTAGAATAGATTGAAATGCACTGAAACTAGCTTTAATAAGACAATGTTGGTAATTTAAAATAAATAAATAAATTTTATAAATAAATAAATATTATATTATATTATATTATATTATATTATATTATATTATATTATATTATATTATATTATATTATATATACACATATATATATATATACACATATACATATATACACATATACATATACATATACATATACAGACACACACACATTATAATCAAGTATTATAATCAAGTATTATAAACATACTTGATAGTATTTGTTAAAATTTTGTTATTAGTTTTTACTTTTTTGTTACTAGAGGTTCATTTTTAAGTCTAAATTCTAGATTTATGTTATGGTGAATTTATAAGCTTTTGTCATTTTTATTATTTTTTCTTTTTTATATTTCTATTTAGCTTTTATTTCAGTATTAGTAATTTTAGTACTTTAACTTATTTTAATCTACACTTATTTTATTTCAGTTAGCTGTCAAGGCAACATTAGAACACTTCTAATTTTAATTTAAGCTTTCTAATTTGAAGTTTTTCATCTAATATTTAAATTTCAGCTTTACATCAATTAACAAAAACAGTTTTAGTCAACAACAAAACTGCCATAGTTAAAGAAACACATTTACAAAATTCAATATCATTCATAATAAACAAACACATACGTTTAATTGGCAATCAAAATGGGAACACTGCATAGACTTTTTAATTTTTATATACAGCTAGGTATACATACAATAACCTAACCCATATCCTAACCCTAATAAAAAAACTTTCTGCATTTTTACAATTAAAAACAAAAACAACTGTAGTTACTTTATTTTTAAGCCATTTTTACAAACAAAGACGTCCACAAAAGGAGGTTTTGGGCATCAGTTTTAGCTCAATTCTGGGTAAAAATTCGTCCCCAAAATATGGTTAAGTAGGTACACACACACACACACACACACACACAAACACACACACAAAACACCCTCTTGGAGGGATTACTCAGCACACTGGAATGTGACTGTTAGCAGTAAATTTCATCAAACACGAAGAGATTAGCGACAGCAAGCGTTTTATGACACTATTAGCTGGTGAGAAATGCTGCAGTTTCCATTTACCCACGTTCAATTCTTTTGATCTAACTTACAAATACATGTCAGATGTCTCACTCACCGTAATAAAGTGGTTAAAGGTGGGGGAGAGAGAGAATGAGTCTATTTCCTTATAGAGAAAGATGAATCCTTCACTACTGATCCCTTTACAGGGAACTTTCCAGTGAAAACTAATCAAACTGGAGTAAATACCAAGAGTCATGTCTGTAATTTCTCCAAACTGGGGCTTCAATATGAAAGAAACAATTATAAACACACCACTACACAGCAAAGCTCCTGCAGACATATAACAGGTCACTGCACCACACTATAGTAAAGACAGTAAAGTTAGCATGCACTTTGACTCAGATTATGTGCAAGACAATGAACAGTGTTGGGAAACACTATTTTTTTTAAAAGTCTTTAAAAAAGTAATTTAGTAGCATGCATTATGCATTACACTTTCTCATGATTTTTTGCAGTGTAATGCAAAAAGTAATGTTTAACTTTATTTGTTACTTATAAAAATATCTAAATGTGTAACACACATGTAACACTTTAACCTCAACACAGGCCGCGAGAGGAAAGAAAGAGTCGAGACAAGTGGTGATGACGTACAAAGAGAAAAACAAGCATGTCACATTGAAAGTAAAGTCTACAACTTTATCAGCACCTCACCTGCTACACCTGTCAGAGGGCAGCGTCCACATAAAACAAACAAGACACTTTATACGCCTTGTAATTACAAACTACCAATGAACTCTAAACCTGAGAAATGACCATTATCTTATTAACAAGTCTTACTCACTTGTCCTCACAGCTGTGTTCTTCCTGTAGGAGCTTCTCTCGGTTCAAGCCGATCTTCTCCAGCTCGTAACTCAGCTTCTCCAGTTCATTACACTGTTGCTGCACCCTCAGCTTCTCATTCACCAGCTCCTGCTCGAAAGAATACGGCATTGAACTCCAGTGATGATATACAGAGCACCACCGCAGACCCTCATGACTCTGTGTCAAGTGTCTTCAAGTTGGCATGGAACGGAAATTATACAAGTCTCCATCATAGCTGAGTTTTTCTTGCACGACGGAGGAGTTCTGCATCGTGACTTGACTTATTTGGAGAACAAGATGATGCACCTCCATTTTTCCTGCACCTGTTTAGAAAGCCTCGTAACATACGTAGGTACACCCAAGTCTTTACCAAAGCAACCCATGCAGATATCTGGACTAGGGTTGTCAAAAGTTACCACCAAATCAGTACTGAAATGTTAAAAATATAACGACACTTCTTGAACACCTCTGATTGGCCACTGTGTTCATGTGCTCAACAGATATGTCTGTGATTGGCTACAATAATCAACGCTTCATAAACATGTTGTAAATAAAAATCTTTCACGCTCTTCACTGAGCGATTACACAGATACACAGAAGAGCGTTTGAAAGCAGGCCCCATTTTTGAAGCGTTGATCATTGTAGCCAATCACAGACATATCTGTTGAGCACGTTAAAACAGTGGCCAATCAGAGGTGTTTAAGTTAGTCAGAATCTACTCAACAGTGTTCAAATTCTAGGGGGAAATGCTGGTATTGTCACATTTTTAACATTTCAGTACCGACTTGGTACCGAAGTACCGGTACTTTTTTGACAACCTTAGTCTGGACACAAATCTCATTTGATCACTAGCAATTAGTGCGCCTTTCTCATAATCGACCTCAAATTTGCATTCAGATCTGCCTCCATCCAGTCAACATCCGACTGATAGAACCAAGTCTCCTCCCTACATTTTTTTTTTTTCATTTTTGATAATCCGTTTGGCTTGGATCAAAATATATTCAAAATACAGAAGAAATGATCTGTCGCTACTTCCGTTACATTTTACTTGCTGGCTGATGGAAACCAACATGAATATACAAAGAGCACAATGAAAAGAACACTTTTAAAGTCACCCTGTGGTGAAAATCAAGTTAATGTTGTTTTTCATGTTTTAAATCAGCACCACTGTTGAGTAGATCCTTAAAAATGCAGTGAAAAAACGTGGTTTGAAATTGCAGGTGTTTCTTACCTCATAAACTACCTTAAAACCAATCACGTTAAAGTGCGGGCGGTCTTTAGCATATCATTAATATGCAGGGGATTCTCAAGAGATCTCTTTGGAACTCTGAGCTGGTGTGAGTGGAGGTGGGGCTAATTTGCATATTCATGGTTCCGCGTATATTAAATGAAGCAAGGGTGTAGAATTACATTCAAGCTATTTTAAGGCATGAATAGACATTTGAATATGTTATTTTGGTGATCAAAGCTGAGCTTTAATGGATAAAAATATGTGACCAGTCACAGAAAGTAGGGACACAAGTCGGTTCTGGAGCATTTTGAATTATTCACCAATTCTTAAAGTCTAGTCTCCAAGCTTTCCAACGATGTGTAACACATGAAAATCTGATAATATTTGGAGAAGTTGTGGCCATTTGAAGGTAGGCACTCAAGAAAGCTCTATAGGGAGAAAAACACCTCTAAAGTTGCAGTTCTCACCTGTTCTCACCTGCTGGGAGTGACAATAGGGCTCATTTACATCTCATTTAGATAAGCCATACCCCCTGTAAAGCTGCATGGACCGCATACTATTAATAATAAAGGATACTAACTTAACTAACAGAGGCCAGAGATCGCTAACTATAGACAATAGCACAGACAATAACACGCCCCTACTGCGTGCTAGAATCTCCGAAAAACAAGCCGATTTAAACCTCAAAATGTACTCTTTTAAATATACCAATACTGCTATCTCAAACATGGAAAGGCTTCTTCATGATCTCAACTAACAGATTCTGCAAAAAAACTAAAATCACCAATTTTGAAAAAAAATGCTTCTTTCTCATTTTGCTCGAGATTGCCGACTTGTGTCCCTGGTTTCCGTGACGGGTCACATATTTGACTAGAGGGGGACTTAAAGGCCCCGTTTCCACCAGGTATTAAGATGCGTTTTGGTTGATCAGATCTCAAGTGGACGATGCTAAATACAGGTGTAAATGGGGTGTAAAACGTTTTAAGCTTGTCAACTTTCAACCACTTCCAGAGGTAGTCGAAAATGCATTTAACTGGATTGCTTTCGTAGTGTAGATGCTCATGTGGTCGAATGTGTTCAAACTGTCACTATAGACCGTCTACTCTCCACCTACTGACCTAATGTGTAAACATTATGGGAAGTGCGCTAACCTGACGGGATTTAAAACTTTGTCGGCTGAAGACCCAAGTTAGGTTTGAAGATGAAAAATGTTTTCTCACCATTCCAACAGCGTTTGGCTGGTCTTGCGGCTATCACAGCAGAAATGTTTTTCCGCCATGTTCATTTGTAAATTGCGCAAGCTTATATTGTCCATTAGATCGAAACATCTGAAAAAACCCATACATTTACCTGCCCATAGACCCCCCACTAGAAGAAATCAGGACAAAAGTGGACGAAAGTGGAAAAAAGATACAGATTAAAATACCACATGCAAACGGATACGTCTCCTTTGTCTATTTGTGATCCGATTGACCAAAACTCTTAATACCAGATGGAAACCGGGTATTTTTCTTTATTATGGGCACTCTTATATGTCATTGATGTACTAAATGTGTCATACCTCTCTTAGTGTGGCCAGAGTCTTCTTATCTATTGTGGCCTGTTTCTGCAGGTCTTTGTACTCTCTCTCCAGCTCTTTGAGTCTCCCAGCAGCCTCTTTGAGGCGGCTTAACTCTTTATTGAGAGCCGTGCCTTCTTTCTCCATGCTGGCCAGCCTGAGGCTGTTCTCCTCCAGCGCTGCCTCCTTCGCCTCCAACTGCTGCCTCAACCTACGTGCCTCCTTCTCCAGCTGCTTCTTCTCCTTCTCTGCCTGGCCCAATTCCTGCTCCATTCCTCTCTTCTCCTTCTCAACTGCTTGCACCAATGTCAGAGTCTGTCTTAAGCCCTCTAACTCTCGGCGCAGATCCTTCTTCTCCGCCTCATTCTGCCTCAGCTCGCCCTCTAGACTCTGGATCTTGGTGGCGCTGTTGTCCAGAGTCTGTTGGAGCCGTTGGTTTTCCTGGTTCAGGCTGCCACAGCTCATCTCCAATCTTTCGCTCCTCTTGGCCTGGGAGCGGAGCTCCTCCAGCGTGCGGCACATATCCTCGTGTTCCCGCTCTAGTTCGGCATGTTCCTGCTGTAGTTGTGACAGGCGAGCAGCTGCCGTCCTCAGGGTCTCCAACGCACGCCGCTGCTCCAGGTTCTCCTCCTCAAGTTGCTGGTGATCCTTCTCCAGAACAGCCAAGCGCAGGCTGGCATTCTGTGCAGTGTCAGCCAGCTTCTTCAGCCGCCTGTTGTCTTGTTCCAGAGTAGCATTCTCACGCTCCAGGGCCTCCACACGCTCACTGCCAATCTTTAAGGAGGCAGCTTCCCGCTGTAGCTGCTCTCGGACTCGCTCCAGACGTGCTACCTCCCTTTCCATCTCCTCACATCGCTCTCCTCGTTCACGGAGAGAGTCTATCTCTTTAGTCGCCTGCCGTTTCTCAGCCTCCAGGCGAGCCAGTTTACCACCCGTTTCAGTGATGGTCTGGTGGAGAACGCGGTTTTCTGTCTCCACCTCCCTCACACGAGCCTCGCTGTTCACCTGAGCACGCTTGCGGAGGGAGCTCACTGCCTGGGTCAGGTGCTCCTTCTCCTGCTCCAACTCTGAGATCTAATACCCCCAACACACAAACAAATTGAGTTTATGAATGAATAATTCATATGTGACCTTGTTGGCAAAATGAGTCACAATGAGCACATTTTCAAAAATGATTTATTGTTATTCTCACATTCTAAAAAACCTTCAAAATCCAACAAAAAATGACTGAGCTACACCTGTTTGAAGTCGATAGAGTCAACAAAGTCAATTTTAAGAAAAATTGAGTTTTCTGAAGGTTCCAAAACAAAATCATCTAGCAACCATACCTTAAAATCCCTGGTAATAAAACCAAATTTGGCACAAATCAAGTCAAAACCAATCTCTATAAGATATAAGATATAGCTAGGCCTACTGTATTACGGATGTAATATAATGTTACACATGAGATGTTTTCCCCAGCAGTTAACCAGACATTCACTTATTCACTTATACATTACACAGATAATGTTGGCGTAAATACTCGCCAAGACATACTTTGAAATACTATAATTCTGTGTAAATTGTACATTGGGTTGTATATTGGGTTTGCGCGCTGTCTGGGGTGTCTTTGTGCGCTTGCTCTGGATCTGTCAGTCAGCGCGAGTAAGATTGTTTTGCTTACATCAGCATGAGTTTGAAAATCACATTTCATTGGTTCAGACTCAAGCCATTGAGAATTTGCTGAATATTCACAAAGTTTGAATGCTGCGCTTTAAAACGATACCAAACTTGTGCTGAGGGAAGCGCCAGTGGTTGAGAATTGAGCAAAGAAAAACAGCATTTTTCATATTCAAAGGAAAGGTACTCCTCTCAGAAAACATACTGTACAAATAAAGATAATTTTAGATGTTTAATTGCTATTTGGAGCATTTGGATTGCTTAATGAACTCATTTTTGTGAAAACCTCAATTTCGACCAAAATTTACATTTTTCACTCGTTTTGCCTGTAGCTCAAAAATAGCCCATGCTCATTCAAACTCATTTTGCCACCAGGGGTCATATGATCATTATGTTACAGAACATAATAAGAGTTTTCTTTCTTTAGATATTCACATGTCTGTCTTTTTCTGCCTGAATTGTCTCCAGAGTTTTCTCCAGTGTCTGTTTCTCCCTTAGTAGCTCCTCTCCAAGGTTCTCCATGTCCTGAGTTGTCTGCTTCTCCTGGTCCAACTGGGATTGCAGACGCTCCAACTAAAACACACAACACAGAAGAGATCTTATCAGTATTCAATATTCTGGCTCTCAGTAAATAGCAAATGTAGAAAAGAGATGCACCTTCTTGCTGAGGCTCTGATTCTCTCTTTCCAGCTCCATTGCATGCAGCTGACCTTCTTCCATGTTGATGGAGGCTTCTCTTAACTCCTGGATTGTGCTTTGAAGGCATTGGTTCTCCTTCTCCAGCTTCAAGAGTCGGCTGGATGCGGACTCATTCAGCTCAAACACGAATGACTTACGGGCTGTAGTAGGAGAAGACAAAACAATGCAGATAATAAGCACATCAGCTCCAAGACCTACTGATTATGTATTATAATTGATTATCAATAAATAATGCTTTAATAAATTAGATGTTAAATTCCATATTGTCAGTGTGGTCTCAGATTTTAAACCCTACTGTACAGGTATTACATTGTCATCACTTGCCCTCAAGTTGTTCCAAACCTGTACGAGTTTCTTTCTTTGTGCTGAACACAAAAGAAGATATTTCGAAGAAAGTTGGTAATCAAACAGTTGATGGCACCCATTGACTTCCATAGTAGGAAAAAAAAATACTATGGAAGTCAACGGCTACCGTCAACTGTCTAGTTACAAACATTCTTTAAAATATCTTCTTTTGTGTTCAACAGAGGAAAGAAACTAATAGAGTGAGTAAATGATGACAATTTTCATTTTTGGGTGGACTATCCCTTTAAGTAGGCAGGTGCTGAGTCAAACAACATGTATACATGCCTAATGGCTTACAAACAGCCTGAGGGTACAGATATTTCAGTTACCAGTTCTCTCAAGATAACACTGACTCAGAGCTAATAAACTCCATTAAGCAGGCACAAATGAGAGATTCATTGTTTTCAGAAAAAGGTTCAAATACTCTATTAGTAGCAAACAAGCGTTTGTTCACTTTGCATGAATAAAATGGCAAGATTCTCTGGTAGAAGAGTATTTGCATTGGGATGGGTTCTTAAAACAAACAAACAACTGACAAACAGAAAATAGGTCAACAGCACATGACCAAAATGTGACCCTTTCTATGTTGGGTTAGTATTACAAACACAGAATCTAATATTCAAGATTAGTGTCTCAGAATCTCTCGACTAAAGTCCTGTATTTAGACCTGGTATTAAGATGTATCAGCTTTTTCGTGCTTCCCATAAATGTTTTTGCATTAGGTAATTAGATCCAATCAAATGAGTTCCCCTGGAAGTGGTTGAAGGTGGACCAGCTCAAGACGTTTTACACTTGTACTTACAGTGGTCCACGTGTGATCCGATTGACCAAAACACATGATGTAAACGGGGTGCAAGACATTGTCTCAGAGGTTTTCAAACTGAACTTCAGTGCGAGAGCAATGCAGTGGACTCACCTTCATTGACCTCATTGTTCTTGGACAATTGCTCCAATTCCCAGCCAAGGTGAGCCGATTCATTCATGCTTTGTTTCTGAGAGATCTCCAGCAACATGTTCTCCTCCAGCAATTCCTCCAGGCGTTTCTTATCACTGTCCCGGTCCTAAACCACACACATACAAAAGGAAAAATAATTCACTTAGGGCTGGGGGGGGAATGATTCACAAATACATCGCAATGTTTTCTCAAATTATTCATCTTCCAAAAAGAAAAAAAGGAAACTACAGCCAGTTGCATTGGTGATAATTATTGTTAGTTGGCTTCTAGCATGCTGCAAGTTCCTATGCATTGCTAAGCAGTTGTTCCATTGTTGCAATGACAAAAATCATATTGCTTTGACAAACTGCTCTTGGTGTGTGAACATGCCTTAAACTAAAATAGGTCAGGAATAAGGCATGCATTAGATAATACATTTTTCCACTCACAGATCTGAAGGAACAATGGCATTCTTGTGGTCAATTCCAGAGAACCCTCAAGTATCAAGTATCAAAGCTTTCATATACTTTAGAAAGGCCTAAATGCATCAGCTAGGTCTACAGTATGATTTATTGCCCCTACGCTACAAAACAAAAAGACAACTGAAGAATTGTTGCGTAATCACGTTGTGAATCCAAACCAAATTGAATTCCAAGATGTGTAAAGATTAACATGTATAAACACAAACAAAATAATTTCCCATAACACTCACAATTTCCATATCGTGCAATTTGGAGCGCAGCTGGAGGTTCTCCTTCTCCAGCTCGTGTAGTTTGTCGCAGCGCCCCCTGGCCCCAGTAAGCTGCTCCTCCAGCATTGATTTTGTCTCCAGCAGAGTCACATTGTCCTCTCTTAGTTCCTGCGCACAAAAGAGAGACAAGAGAGAAAAATGAAGAGATGGACAAAAAGAGAAGATCAAAAGTGATAGAGTGCATGACGACAGCAGACTGAGAGAGTCAGAGGGCTGTCAGTGACAGCTCAGGGCCTCAGCGGACACCTGAGGCATTATATCTGTGAAATAAAAGCAGCAGGGGCTCTCAGCAGGCAGCTGTACATCAGTCACCTCACAAAGAAATCAATTTCACCCCTTCAGATTAAAGTGGTGTGTGGCTAGTTTATGCTTTTTCCAGGTAATGACAAAGAGTCTCTTTTTTATACAATGCAAGTTTTTTAAAATGGAAATGTAATATAGGTTGGTGTGTTGTTACCTCTATGCGCGTCTTGTAGAAATGGACATCGTTTAGCTTCTCTTTGCAGCGAGCCAGTTCAGTTTCTAGACGATCCACTTTTCCAGCACGCTCCTTTAGAGAATCCACCTCATCGCGGTACACCCGCACCGAGCGTGCCTCTGTCAGCAACTGCATGTTCTGCTCATACACAAACACAACAGTTGATAGTAACTGATCACTGAAGCTTCATTAAAGTGTTTCTCAGTTTGATACAGCCATGAAAAGAGTGAATTTAAAAGTCTTGATGAGATACCTCCTGCTTGAGTTTCTGAATCTCTGCATCCAGGCGCTCAATCTCGTTCTTGGCATCAATCAACTGCTCTGTCTTCTCCTCTCTGTAGACAGTACATGCACAAGAGTAAGTGTTTACAGTACTGACAGGCTTAACTAGTGGATGACCAATATATTGCCAATGCCAGAATATCGGCTAATATTTGTCATTTTTTAATTATAGACATTGGTTGATAAGTTTTTCTGCTTTCTATGTCAGAAGCAAGACTTTTATTTTGATAGTGCCGTCAGTGAAGCTAGCTGTCCCAGTGAAGTTTGAACCCAGAGAGGAAAACAAAAAGTCATAACTGTACAAAACACACTTACAACTCTTGGCGAGAGCGCCGTAGTTTGGACTTTGTGTCGGCCAGCTCCACAGCCAAATGCTGACGATCTTCTTTAGACAGTAGGGTGACGGGGGATAGGGATGTGTGCTCAGGGCTAGAAAAGCCCAAGAGACTGGAAGGCTGTTGGGACTGAAGATAGTCCCTCTCTTGTGTCAGCTCTATGATAAGCTAAGGACACAAAAAAGAGCTATCAGCATCTAATCAGTTATGATCAATCTCTTTAGAAGTTTAAAGCAACTTCCTAAAAAAAAATAGCTGACTGTAGTTGGTGCTGGTAAGATCTGCGTACCTCAGCAGACTCATCTCGCTCGTCTATGAGTTTACGTAGGTGAAAGGCCATGGTCCTAGACAGAGGGTCCAACTGCTCAGCAGGCATCTCACCAACCTCCATCCACTGCAGGTCCAGAACATTGTCCTGGTTGTGAGTTACCTGTAATCAGAAATAAATTTTGGGCCTCAAATGCATGCTCCATTTATGAGATATATATATACTATTGGTTGACATCAGGAAGCTCACTTCTTGAATATGAGTCACGATGATAGCCTGTGTCTCAATGTCAAGCAGCTTGATCTTCTCAATCATTTCTTCTTTACGATCACACTGTTGGGAGAGAGGAAGAGAATTAGGAAAGAGGATAAGGATGGAAAGGGAAGAGGAGAGGATGGGAAAGGGAAAAGGAAAGGGAAAGAGGTTGAGGAATGGGAAGGAGAAGGGAAAGGAAAAAGAAAAGGGTCGGAAAGGGAAGAGGAAGGAGGAAGGAACCAGAAAAGGAAGAGGAAGGAATGTGGAAATGGGAAAATAAGAAGGAAGGAGAAGGGAAAGAAAATGAAGAGGAGGAGTAGATAAAGGGAAGGGAATAGAAAAAGGGAAGAGAGGAAGAGGAAGGGAAAGGATCCAAAAAAGGAAAGAATGGAAAAGGGATGAGGAAGGAAGACAAAGGGAAAGAGGATGGAGAAGAAACAGAAAAACAAAGAGGAAGGGAAAGGTAAATTAAAAGGGAAGAGAAAAGAATGAATGGGAAAGGAAATACAAAAGGATGAAAACGGGAATAGGAAGGAGGAAGGTAAAGGGGAAGGTACCGGAAGGAGAAGAGGAAGTAATGGGAATAGGAAAGGAACAGGAAAGGGAAAAGGAAGAGATAGGAAAGGGAAAGGGAAAGGGGAAGAAGGAAGGGGAACCAGAAAAGGAAAAGGAAGGAGGAGAAGAAGAGGAAAGGAAAAGGAAAGGATCCAGAAAGGGGAAAGAAAAGAAAGGGAAAGAGGATGGAGAAGGGACAGAAAAGCAAAGTGGAAGGGAAAGGGGAAGGTATTCAAAGAGGAAGAGGAAAAAAATTAAATGGAAGAGAAAATGATAGGAAAATGAATGGGAAAGGAACAGGAAAGAGAATAAGAAGGGAAAGGAAAGCCAAAAGGATGAGAACAGGAACAGGAAGGAGGAAGAGAAAGAGAAAGGGGAAGGTACCGGAAGGAGAAGAAGATGGAATGGGAATAGGTAAGGAAGGGATGTGAATGGGAAAGAGGATGAAGACAAGGAAGTGGAAGGACATAGGAAATGATGAGAAATGTGAAGGAACAAAAAAGGGGGAAAGGAAGGAGAATAGGAAAAGGAAACAAAGATTGATGACATAAATGAAATGGAAGAGAAGAGAAAGGGGAAGAGATGAACAAAGAAGGAAATAACTATCCAGTGTATTTATGAAATAAGCTCTGCCAAAGAATTCATGAGTATGACTTAATGATAGTGATTAGTCAAATAAACTGCTGGCAATGAAAGCGCAGGAATCACGTCAAAGATTGAGCCCGCCTTTGAATAAAAGAATACAGGGACACTTTCAAAAGGGATTGAGTTGAGTGCCTCGTGACTGGAATACAGTGAGAGGAAGTTATGGTGGAGGATTAGACAGGCTCAAAGAGACTCTGAACAGAAAGCAAATCAGCAGGCAAATGTTACGCTGTGAAGTTTAAGGCTCTAAATCAATGTGAGCCGTTTATTATCCATTCAAAGAACAGGAAAAACCAGCTAGAGAGGGGGTTAAAAGTGTGGGGACAAATAGGCTTGCACTGTGAGGAACAATGCTCAGGAAAAGGAGACACAAACACTTTAGCAAATCTAACCAAATTATCTTTGCTAACTTATCTGGGACATATCTGAATAGATGCTTGATTTTGCAGCATAATGAGCATGTGTTAGTTTTACTTTGGAAAAGCAGAGGCATGCCCAGGCATGGTGATATGGATATGATTTCCTGTACTGGTCTCAAAATGTGGGTTGGAGATTTCTGCTAATTCAAGCAGTTTACCTGAACAGCGCAGCCCAGTATCAGCAACAGCAGTCTCTTCAACTCTTCCATGCTTTTACCTGAGCGATTCAAAATCACAAGAATTGAGAATAAAGGTGCTATAAATAAAACAACAGAAATTAAAAAACTAAACACACCAACTCTTTTACAAATCACACAAACCCTTTGAGATCATGTTATTTTGAATTACTTTTCTGAAGCTTGTGTCTGTGTGTGTTGGTGAGTTTGTTTGTGTCTGGCAGTCTTAGACTAATAAATACTCTGGAGAGAATGGAGTGGGTGTGGGGGTGCTGTCGCCATGGCAACCATTTGTTGCTCAACGCCACCCCACCCTACAGCGTACCCCCCTTTACACAGATAGCAGAGGAGGAGCTCTTTACCAGCCGTGGGGAAATTACTATTGTCCACTACAAGTGAAGCTTAATGTAAAAACACAAACATCAGAGAGCTAAACGTTGCACAGGCAACACAAGATAAGAAACATATCGACCAGCATATAAAAACCAGGCCTTCTGTGAAACATATTCATAATACAGTCATTTTCTGTGGGAAACATTACTCCCTTAGATCTTTTCATAACTAGAATGTTGTTATCAGTAGCCCATTGAACAAAATTTACATAAATAAGCTCTAATACAGCAACCAGGAAAAAAAAGTGAATCTCAGACTGTTTTGATAACCTATCACAAGCAGAAAATGACGCCATAACCACGATAAGGGTTAATTTTGTATATGCAAAATCATTAAACAGCATTCTGTAAGTAGCAAGCATGAGCAGAGAAGGAAATCTAGTCTATGCACATACTCATAAAGGTCAAACGGCAGATCAGATACAAACCTCATTATAACAAAGGCCTGTTATACTGTATGTGTTTGTCAATAGTCTACTGTACTATATATATTTTGGAATATAACATGGGTCACCTATGACACCAATTTAAATGCAAAACTTAAGGTGATGATACACGGGGCAACTTATTGAGCAATGTTGCCGGATAATGTTGCCAAGCGATGTTACTTGGGCACTTTCCCATTGAGAATGGGCAACATATTTCGATCCAAAGTATCCAGATAGAAATTTGTAGCCTATTCTCAATGGGAAAGTGCCCAAGGAACATTGCCCAGCAACACTGATCAAAAATTTTACCCTGTGTATCATCATCTTTACAGAAGTTTAGTATAACTTCAGTAGTAGATTTGCTAATAATATATTCAATAAGCAATTTAAAAGGGGTACCTCACTGCTGGCAAAATGGGCTTTTAATAAAACTTGGCTGCTAGTAGGACTGGGACAATACATTGATTCTCGATCGATACAATGAATCTGGATCGATTCTGATATTTTCACTACTGAATCGATTCTTAGCTTAGTTTTAACAGCAGATGGCGCTCTAGGCTAGTTGTTAGCCGCACACTCAAATGCTGATGAAGAAAACTGCTAGACAGCGATCATGATCATACATTCGGCCGAGTCATGTGAGTGGTTAAATATACACCTCAGCTCAGAATGCTTTTATGACATGAGTTTTGTAATTCGCTTCAACATTTTCGAACTTTATGAATGATTATTTTAGGTTTAAGTGGTGTGTGTAAAAGAACTGAAAGCAGGCAGTGTATAAGTGTTTCTAAAGCATGTATAGTAGTGCCATCTGCTGTTAAAAACTAAGTTCAGAATCGATTCTAGAGAGAGTCGCAATACATCGGAAAATATCAGAATCCCTCCAGATTGTCAATCAAAATTCTATGTATTGTCCCAGCCCTCGCTGCTAGGTAGGAAAATAGGTAGGAATAGCTGGGAAACTTCAACACCCATAATGCACTTGGGCACGATGCTGTCTAAGGTCAATCCCACCAGTCTGCTATGGATACACTTGACCAAATCCCGCCTTGCTTTAGGAGGAAATACTTCTTAGCAAACTTTTAGTTTTAACGTTGTCAACTTGCATTGTTACCGGGTGCAAGAATTACATGACGGAAAATCTGAAAACTCCCCATGTTTGTAGTCAACATTTCCAACTGGATGACCATGAACAAAGTACTTTAGACCATACGGAAGGGAAAAACTGAAAGAAACTGCCGTTCTGTCAGTTCCACCCGAAGCAAAATGTCATTGCGTACAGGTAAAAAGGCTGTCACCATGATGTTCTGTTTTTTCAGTGATAAACCTACCCTTACAATAACTGTTCTGCTAATAAACCTCAGCAGATCTGACCACCTGTGTGCAGATATACAAAAATGCTGGAGTTTTCTCAAAAGCCCTGAAGCTTTTACTGAGAAATACACGTACATACACTACCGACATTGTAACAAGTGGGTTGAAAAATCGGCAAAGTTACCCTATAGTTTTACTCTATATCACTTGCCAGCACTATCTATACATTTTTTATTACACAGCTCTCTTGATTCTGACTGCAAGCATTGCAGCATTCTACAGTCAAATATTTTTGTAAATTGACAGATTAAAGCTTTATAATTGACTAATCCCAGACCATATTTCCTAGTTGTTCTGGTTTCATGTCTCTAGCTGCTCTGCTGTCAACAGCAAGATCCCCAGTCAGCACTCAGGGCTGGGCTCGGTCCCAAGAAGCTTCCTCTGGCCTTTCTCCTTTCCTCCCACCATTACAAGGTCCACAACACGTGTTTCCTTCCCCAGACAGCCAGAACCTTGTCCGCACACCCCCATATCAGAAGGTGAAAGGGTGTTTATGAAGGCTGGTGTATGCGAGTGAGGTGGTAAATGAGGAGTTTTGATCAGTAGGGCGTATGTTTTGCTTTGGGGCATGATGGAAAGTGATAGTAGGTGATTTATAGTTACAATAGTGAAGATACAGGAACTGATCCAGATAAAAGTTAACTTTCTGAAGATATATATATATATACATTTATTACACATATGCAGTTTATAAACATTATAGAACGTTTAAAAATTTTAACTTAAAAATGTACTTAGTCAAACCAGAAAGGCACCCATTTTGTACCACAATATAGTGGCTTATTTATAATAACATGACTGAACAATACCTGATAATGGGTCCTTGGCAATGGCCAGCACATTGGGCAGGTTCATGACGATGAGCTGCTGAAGATGCTCCTGAAAGAAAAAACAAAACATGCTTATTGTAAATGGGTAGACATGGAAACATTCAGTGCACTGTGATGGCACCTTAAATAACCCATGTAAAAAGGCAACAGTGAAAGGACAAAGTAGGCATGAATCAGACCGAGAGATAGCCGGGCAGGCTGAGTGTCAATATTTGGGACGAGTACCTAAAACAGGGTCAGTGGTAACGTGGGAACAGGAAACTCCTACTTACAAACAGACAGGCAGGAAATCAAAATGGAAATGGGATGCATTAGCAGCCCCAGACGAGGTACGTCTTGGGTGGAGAACATCAAATTCCAACATACAGGGAAAATATGAGCTAGGCAATATTTAAAAAATTATTTAAAGGGGAGGAAAGAGAAAAAAAAAAAAAGAGACTGAACTGAGGGAATAAATATGCAGGAGTGTACGTGTGCCCATGTACTAATGGACTTGACTTCAGGCACAATGGCCTCCAGGGCAACAAAGCTCAACAAAAGTACACAATGAACAAGACCAAACAGGTCTAATTGACCAAACCCGTCATTCCAAAACACACTTGGATAAGAGCACTGACATCAGCGACAGAATTACGTACCAGATTTATTGTTTCTGTGCAACTGACATGAAATTATATTCGAGAAAGCAGAACCATGCTTTATCACGGATCTTGTGGGGATTATTTATATAACACATTCACATAAAACATGATTTTATACATAATGTGTTTTATATTATTTTAAAGGATTAGTTCACTTCTGAATTAAAATTTCCTGATAATTTACTCACCCCCATGTCATCCAAGATGTTCATGTCTTTCTTTTTTCAGTCAAAAAGAAATTAAGGTTTTTGAGGAAAACATTCCAGGATTTTTCTCCATATAGTGGACTTCACTGGGGTTCAATGGCTTGAAGGTCCAAATAGCAGTTTCAAAGAGCTTTACATGATCCCAGATGAGAAATAAGGGTCTTATCTAGCAAATCGTTTGGTCATTTTCTAAAAAAAGTAAACATTTTATACTTTTTAAACTACAAATTCTCATCTTGCACTGCTCTGCGATGTGCCACGCATTACATAATCACGTAAGAAAGGTAGGCTGAAGTACCTACCCAGTGTTTACAAAGCGAACGTGCAAAGACAATGTCAAAACGGCCTTACAAAAACAAAACAAAAAAAAGTGCAAGACCAGCATTTGTGGTAAAAAGTATATACACTTTTTTTTTTTTTAAGAAAATGACCGATCGTTTCACTAGATACGACCCTTATCCCTTGGCTGGGATCATGTACAGCTCTTTGAAGCTGCATTGAAACATTTGGATCTTCAACCCGTCGAACCCCAGTGAAGTCCACTTTATGGATAAAAATCCTGGAATGTTTTCCTCAAAAACCACAATTTCATAGATCTTGGATGACATTGGGGTGCGTAAATTATCAGGAAATTTCAATTCTGAAATGAACTAAGTTTTAAAACTGATATTATAGTCAATTTTTGGTTCCATACTGTTGTGCTTTGTCTTACTATTTTTGAATGTAAGAACACATCTGCACGTAAACAAGCCTGATTAAACAGGACATCCTTACGACGGATTAGACATAAAAGGCAACCCACTGACTAGTCAGTTTCCAAATATGTGGTTCTGTACATCCCTAGTTTCAACAAACTATGTCATGCTATAGGCACTAGGCAGATGGACACACACTCTCACCCAAGTGAATAGCTACACAGCTAATGAGAAAGTGTGCCCATTTGACATCATCAAGCCTGGACCCCCTGCTGACAACTCCATCTTCATCTCACAGGAGTGACTCCCAGGGGAGGTCTTTGTGTATATAGACCAGAGACACGACCCTCATCCAGTATAATAGAGCCGCCCCAACTGAGGCCAGTGCCAGACCACACTGCCTTTGTCAAAACAGAGGCCTGCGAGCATTCCTTTCTTTACTACCGTCCTCACAAACACTGAGAATATGTAACGAACCAAAAACTTATAGGTAAAGGGTTTTAGCCTAATACATTGGTTTAAACCAATTAACTGGTAGATAAACTCTTTGGATTGTTATGAGACATGTGACATAAGAACCAAGGCTTTGACATCATAACTGGTACTTAAATGAAATTTTAATAATTTATAAAACATTAAACATTTTTTTTAGGGCCCCCCTCAAATTCTATTTTTACCAAATTCTGTTTTCTGTTTTAAGTTTTCTGGATTCCATTTTAATGGTTTAATTACAGTACATTGTAATAATCAAAAAACATGTCTAATTAACTGAATTCTAAAAAAACAAAATGTATTAAATAAAAAAATTAAATTGTTTCATATTTTGATTTTTCTGGCAATCAAATGAATGCATAAAATTAATTTATTTTTTAATAATGAAACAATAGAACTTTACTGTTAAAATTAAAGCATGGAAGAAAAACTGAGATTATTCCTTTAAAATATAGTATATACCACGTTTCTGTGTCATGTCAGAGACACAGACATGCAGGATTCATTTAAATAGTCTTTTTGCAGTTTAATATTCACAGATATTAATCTATTTCGCGATTTAATTTGTTTTAAGTGTACTGGCCTGCTTTTTATTCATTCATCCAAAATTTGACAAATTCCATGACATTCCGCAATAAATAGTAAATTCCAATTTTATGACGGGATTCCGCGATTCTGTATGCGTTTTTTGCATTGCGGAAATCGTAGGGCCCTACATCAGACATTTTCTACATATCATCAAAACTAATGTTTCTTTACAATATATGCAAGACGAACATTACAATCCACTTGAGTAATCTTGTCGTTCCTGTATTTTCAGGACCACTGATGTAAAACCACTTCTGAGATAACTATGCACACAGGAACAAGCAAGGCACTCTGGGAAGAAACTTAAGTGTTTCTGACTGACAGCCAGTCTGGTGTGTATAATTACATAAAGGTGCACGTTTCAACTTGAGAGGAGAAAAAGCTCTTTACAGTGTTTGATTCGACAGCTGCACCATGATGGGGTGTGTGCAGTAGTTTCACGTTAGGCGGTCTCTTCATAAACACCTCATTCTTTAATGGCTGGTTAACCTGATCACTGCTGCTAAATTCAAGCAGGCTAGTTAATAGATTTGAGTCATATGCAAGACGAGGAGGCTTTCATGCCAGCGTCAGTATCTGGTTTCAACTAACAGCTGAGGATGGAAAAAATGATGAAGGATCAGTTAACATTCCTTACCTAACAGAGACAGGCTTAGGGAACTTAAGGTTCCTACATGATTTCAGATACATTACCATTGTAGAAACTACTGCAAATACACAAAACAAAAAAGAGAACAACTCTAAATGTAATGTCACCACAAAGATAACCTTTCATCATAGCAGATAATAACAAGACGACACTGGACCTGCAACAGCATCATTACTGAAAATTACCTGCCTGAAGTAAATTATTTATGGACATGTATCCATATCACAGTGCCGGCAAGGTGTTGGTTGAAAGACTAACTTCCCAACTTCTAATCTAGGCAAAGTCCTTTGAAAACAAAATTACTATTAAGAAAGACAAAATTCTAATATAGCTGCGAGCAGCAATTATCAGGGTTCAAGCACTTTAAGGCATTTAAGCACATGTGTAAAAAGGTATAATGTTTAAAGCTGCTGTCCGTAACTTTTTTGTGTTCAAGATGTACAAAAATTATATAATGAGAATGTGCATCATTAATCCATTTTCCAAACTGTGTTTTTGTCTTACCCTGAATCATTATGGTACACTTAGAATAAGTGTTTATATTCAGACTATTTCAGGCCGGACTGGTAGGACCCGCCGCAGAGTATCACAGTAACTGCTTGACTCGCCATAGACATACACAGAGAAAAGTAGCTCCGGCTACAATGTCCCTCCACAAGACGCGTGCAGTTCTGTTTATTAACCGCTAGAGGGCCAAAAAAAATCATGGACTGGAGCTTTAAATTAGCAAGCCTGTAACCATCTCGATCATAGATGGAAAAGACCATTTACAGCCAATACAGGCAATTCACTATGGTTTATAAAGCTTGTTATCGAGGTTGAGCCAAAACTTGTTCGCCAAAGTTGTTTTTTGAAATAATCTCCAATATTTAATGAACGATTTGATGGACAGCGGCGGTCCTAGAGGCAAAGTTGTTCAGAATGAGGAGTACTACCATGTGGTATGAATGTTGTACACAAGCCAAACATGCCCAGCGAGTTTCAATCCGATCGACCACCATTAACCTTGTCTGATAGCTGCTCAAACTTCATTGGCCGATGGCGGACATTTTTTTGAGGTTTGTCAATGTCCTCATAGACAATCATGGCACCTTGGACAAAGACACTGTGTGCCAATTTCCAAGCCAATCGGACTAACGGTGAAGTACTTTGTCAAGCCATTGTCAAGGTTTTTTTTTTTTTTTTTTGCTGTTATAGCACCATCAAGTAGCCCGTCACCGTATCCTTTTCGCGTGACCACAGAATAAGTTATTACATAGGTGTGCTGAGTTTGGTGAAAATATCTCATTCAATTCATGAGTTAGCTATTTTAGTAAAAGTGGCTCCCCCTAATTAAAACATTTTGGCGGCCCTTAGAATTAGTGAATTGAAATTTCAACCTTTTTTTGATAATTATTGACAATCAGACTCCAGAGAATCTCACTGCACAGGTTTGGTTCTGACCAGGCCAAAAACCTAGGACTAGTTCGCAAAAGTAGGTTTTTCAAAAAATCCAAAATACCTGAAAATTTCATAGATTGATGAGCGAATCCGAGGCATGCATCATGTCCGCCTTGAGCCAAGGATTTCAACGATATGAAACACTTGAGACACTATAAGAACACTTAAGGAGTTGAGCCATTTCGTACTTTTGACTGCTGTAGCGCCCCCGTCAGGCCAATCCGGCCGAGCCTTGGTGACGTTGTAGACTGTGAGTACTACCAGCCCTCAAAGTTTCACGTCTCTACGACTTACGATTTGGTCTGCCCGATCACTTTTATGGGAGAATGCTGATCCTTGGAAATTTTAACAATTACAATAGGGTTTCAGCGCTACACCCGTAATAAAAAGGAGGAAAATCAAAGCGAAAAGAGCGGAAGGAATAGCGTGAAGCCAATGTTTTGATTTCACGCTGAGGAAATATGGGAGTGCTGGTTTTGCTGGCCTCCTAAACTTCACTAAACATTCAAATGGCATTTTCCACTGTAAAATCAGGACAACAACGATAACCTTGGCACCTTCATACTTTGTTACGCCATTGGAACATCCACTAAAAATGGTGGTTTGGCATGAGGTCATGATGCAACTGGTCAGAATAGTTGGAAAGTTTCATAGAAACTTTCCTGAGCTCATTTCCTCTGTTGCCATGTGGAACAATGCCTGAACGGTAAAGTAGGACAGGAGCACTTGTACTGTTCAGACCTGTGGCTCTGGGGCTACCCACCCCCTGCTGGGGGAGCCAGTGCGGTTAACACATGATCATTATCTATACACTGGGAGTGGACGTTGGCATTCAGGATGGTTTTGACACAAATAATCTAAACTGATTTTAAAACAACATGAAATCAAAATTATCTTCACTTACTTCTTTACACAAATGTCCCTGCTTATATTGATCAGTGCGGTTTCATCAGTGCATGCTATTTTATGGGGACAATACGTTCAAAATGTTACTTTCCTCACATCTGATGTTATGTTTCTGCTGACATGATCAAAGTTGTGCGGGCTGGGAACAATCAAATCCAATTATATCATAACCTAACATGATTCCATTTAATCACATCCACTGATAAAACCAAATCCCAGCCTACATTACTTCCTGCTGTTAAAATGTGCCACATTACAGGAGTCAAACACACTGCGAATAAAGTTTCATGTATTTAAATTATATGTTATGTGTACACTACCATATAAAAGTTTGGGATTTTCAATTCTATTTTAAATAAATCCTGTTTTTTTTTATTTTCTATTCATCAAACAATCCTAAAAAAAATAAAAATAAATAAATAAATAAAAATAAATGCATCACACTTTCCACAAAAATATTAAGCAGCACAACTGTTTTCTACATTGATAATAATCAAAAATGTTTCTTGAGCACCAAAGCAGCATATTAGAATGATTTCTGAACGATCATGTGACAAAATTCAGCTTTGACGTCACAGGAATAAATTAAATTTTCAATATAATAAAATAGAAAACATTTATTTGAAATTTTTAATATTTTTCAATATTACTGTTTCTACTGTTTTACTGTTTTATCAAATAAATGGAGCCTTAGTCATCATAAGAGACATTAAATTAATATATTATTTATGGCAATTATCAAAAATATTTGAATGGACTGAGAATGAATTAAAGGTGCCCTAGAGCCAGTTTTTACAAGATGTAATATAAGTCTAAGGTGTCCCCTGAATGTGTCTGAAGTTTAAGTTGAAAATACCCCATAGATTTTTTTAAATTAATTTTTTTAACTGCCTATTTTGGGGCATCATTAAATATGCGCCGATTCAGGCTGCGGTCCCTTTAAATCGCACGCTCCCTGACCCCCGAGCTCTCGACTCTATATACAGTGCATAAACAAAGTTCACACAGCTAATATAACCCTCAAATGGATCTTTCCAAGATGTTCATCATTCATACTGCATACATGCGTCGGATCATGTGAGTATAGTATTTATTTGGATGTTTACATTTGATTCTGAATGAGTTTGATAGTGCTCAAGCTAACATTACACACTGTTGGAGAGATTTATAAAGAATGAAGTTGTGTTTATGAATTATACAGACTGCAAGTGTTTAAAAATGAAAATAGCGACGGCTCTTGTCTCCGTGAATACAGTAAGAAACGATGGTAACTTTAACCACATTTAACAGTACATTAGCAACATGCTAATGAAACATTTAGAAAGACAATTT
This sequence comes from Chanodichthys erythropterus, assembly GCF_024489055.1. NCBI lineage: Eukaryota > Metazoa > Chordata > Actinopteri > Cypriniformes > Xenocyprididae > Chanodichthys > Chanodichthys erythropterus. The sequence goes on along the minus strand of NC_090238.1, from coordinate 35,757,572 downwards.
ACAAACATCACTAAAAATATCATGTAATCATGGATCATGTCAGTTATTATTGCTCCATCTGCCATTTTTCACTATTGTTCTTGCTTGCTAACCTAGTCTGATGATTCAGCTGTGCACAGATCCAGACGTTAATACTGGCTGCCCTTGTCTAATGCCCTGAACATGGGCAGGCATATGCAAATATTGGGGGCGTACATATTAATGAGCCCGATTGATACGTAACAGTCGGCGTTATGTTGAGATTCGCCTGTTCTTCAGAGGTCTTTTAAACAAATGAGATTTACACAAGAAGGAGACAATGGTGTTTGAGACTCACTGTATGTCATTTCCATGTACTGAACTCTAGTTATTCAACTATGCCGAGGTAAATTCAATTTTTGATTCTAGGGCACCTTTAAGAAGGAGAAACATGAGAAATATTAGATTGGGTATTGACAAAAAAATGAAAAGAAAATGAAAAAGGTACACATCACTCTTCATCTGAGATGAAAGGATGGATGGAGAAAAGGGCTGTGGGGGCCATGGGACCCCTCTCCAGTAAAAATAAATCAATAACACAGCAGTGATGGAGCTCTGGGATCAACACTACTGCCAATCACATTTCTCCCACTGAACATCAAGGAACATCAGCAGCTGCTTCTTTGCCCAGTGAGACAATACCAGAAAACTAATGGTCTCAGAAAAATGAATCTCTGTAATAAACTGTTCAGGGTCACCGAGTATGTACATGCTCCCTGTAAGGATGCTATTTTGGATTCCAAATGCAAATAAATATTTAGTTTGATGGGTAGAAAGTCAAAGCAAATTGACCGTTCATGCTTATCACAATACAAACATGACTAGAATAGGCCAAGCTCAGATGAATAGAAGTGAGTAACGGGAGTATTCAGAGCCATTGTGTTCCATTCTGAGACTGCAGCCATCACAGATACAGGAATGAGGAAACGCAAGAATACTTCACACGAGAAACCGGAGAATGTTTGAGACTGTTTATTGTCCAGCAACAGTACAAACGCATACAAAAGGCTTACTTCACTAAACTATGGTTGCAAATCTGTATTTCAATCCTTTATTTTGTAAATCTAAAACAGAGCCACAGATGGGTTCTTTGGAAGGGCTTTAGATTTTTTTTTAATAAAATTTACTTTTTTTTTTACATTTGATGTGCGTGTTAGTTTATATGCAAACTTTGGTGTTGCAATATACCAGAAATTACAATAACAGGGATATTAAAAGTTGTTGTTGGTTGGTTGTTGTTGGTTGTTGTTGGTTGGTTGTTGGTGGTTGCTGTTGTTGTTGTTGTTGTAATAATAATGATCATATACTACACAATACACATACAATAATACTGTAAATAATCAGTTGGATTTTACTGATATTTTTTCACAGATAACGATAAAATCATTACTGTAAATCATTTTGGCCACGACAATAGTGTAATGAAAATCTGATATAATGACAGCCCTATTGCAAACACACACATATATTATATTATATTATATTATATTATATTATATTATATTATATTATATTATATTATATTATATTATATTATATTATATTATATTATATTATATTATATTATATTATATTATATTATATTTATATATACGTATGTTTCACAAAAGCTGCTAATTTCTCAGCAAACACACATATCTTCAAACGAGGCACAATTTTCCCAAAACAATAGACAAATACAAAACGGTATGTTCAGGAAATATAAAAAAAAAAAAAATTGTGTTCTTGCACCTGAAATGTACAAAATGCATGCTGCTCTGAAAAACTTTATTAAAATTATTAATCATCATTGTTTTAAATAAAGCGTATTATGAGTTTTCAGTGTACCTGAATGTTTTATGGGCTTAAAGTTACTTCATAGTCTAAAGTTATGGTTTTGTATTAATAGTTTTGAGAAATGTGTTTTCAGTAAATGTGTCTTAGCAGCTTGGAGAAAGTGTAAGTTTCATTTTCTAATTTTACACTGGAGAAAAGTGAAGCAAATGTGTCCCATTGTCATGATTGACACACATGCTGGTGCCAAAAAGGGGCTGATCAATGATCATGGTGGTCCTCTGTTACAGTGACCCAGATTGCAGTTTTGCCTGAGGGTTCTTCATAGAATATGCAATGGAGAAACCCACAAATGATCAATATCTAATTCACCAGACCAGATCATGCCACATGTTCACCCTGAGCTGAGGTTATGATTTAGACTTTGGCACAGCTTGATTTAGATTGCTCAAATAGCAAGTGTCTACGTCTGTTTATGCCCGTTTGTGTTACTGAAAGCGAAGGTCAATTTTACCAAATTTGTGGCCCCATTTCTGTGTGTACTAAGTGACCCAGTGTTCTATATTCACCCTCCTGTGGAGTAAACCACAGGCTGACTACTGCTCTGTACATGAACACACACCCACATGGTAGATAGATTTAAAATAAGCCCAATCCACTGAGCTCCTGTACAAACACTGCAGACAACATTAGAACCTAAACAGTTCTTTATATTCTCAGAATAGCGTGTTTTCAAAAGCTCCAAATATACTGCATATGAGGGTGTGACGAGATCTCATGCCACGAGATCTCGCAAGATTAAAACGTGGTGAGATGTCTCACGATATTGCCATGATTGATTATGAGGGTGAAATTAGGACAGAATATGCCACCGCTAAGTTTACATTACACCTCCACTGTCGTTTTGCTTTTTACAGAAATAAAAACCATTTAATTCAGTTGGATAATGGTCGCTTCAATCCCATCCAGCTCATCTAACATGAGCTGCAGTCTCGTGAGTGCAGCAGGAATCAGAGATTACTGATCATGTGATGAGATGACTGACAAGACCATGGCGGAGGATTCGTTGCACAACAGAGCCCAAGCGTCTGACAAATGTATTGAAGAACTGGCGCTCAGCAACGCCACTCCCTATTCAAAGTGAAAGTAAAACGCAAGCATATATTCAACGGCGTTCCCTATCGATATGGTTCACCCACACTGCATCGCTAGGTGTATTTTCATTTCATGCCAACTTTAATCTTTATTTCAGTGATTCATATTTAAGTTAATTTGAAGTCTCCCTGTAGTCAATTTTATATCTTAAAACTCATCTTTGACCACCAAAATGAAATTTTTTTTTTTTTTTATCATGCCTTAAAATAGCTTGAATGTGAACTCTACACCCTTGGTTCATTTAGTATCACAGACCTATGAATATGCTAATTAGCCCCGCCTCCACTCACTTTATTCACAAGCTCAGAGATCCACTCGGTCAACTTACTGAGGTAAACGCAATGGTATCGCTTTTTACAACGTCGGACACATAACGGTAATTAATATGATTAGCCTTTTGCTTGACTACGTTATCAAACAGCTAATAATGTGTTGCTAATGTTACACAAACCATGAACGTTCATCATAACATCGTAATATATCGTAATATCACGCACACCCTATATTGCTAAATATACCAAATTTTTTATACAAACAGAAAAATTTACCAGTATGTCTTCTCAAAACTGCCCTGCTTCGCAGCATGCTAAACATGCTAAAGCCCGCCCACACATTGACGTGATTGGTTACAAGGTAGTTTGCGACATAAACACCGGATATTTCAAACCGCATTTTTGAAACGGTCTTTAGATTACTGCAGCTTTAAAGAGAAAATACTCAGCAATGATGCCGACTTATGAATTTGCACATAGTTTGTCTTAAAGCATTTTAAAAACACTATATAGACATAGACAAACAACATTAAAAACTTGATTTTCACCACAGAGGGACTTTGGCCAATATCCAATATGTTGTGTGTCTCTCTAAAGGACATAAAGGAATTCAGTGGTCCTTCACGTTCAAAGCAGAACATTTGGATCATTTTTTTAAACACACAATATAGCAGTGTCAGTCACACTGTTTCTGTTTTAGGATGTGTAATTTGAGCCCATATTCAAGGATCTATTGGCAGAATGTAGGGAGACATAAAAGCTGGAAACCACATAAAGACCAAGACCTCACATAGTGTCCAAACAGAGGAGCATAAATAAAAATAAGTCACTAACAAGTGAACAAACTGTACACAAAGAGCCCAGGTGAGCACTGCTGCTGCTATGTGACACAGTCACATGTGATGTCACCACTTCCTGTTATCAGAAATCTTATTGCTTTTTTTGAAATCTTCACAAAGCCCTAAGACCAAAATAACAGCAAAGCATAATGCACACATAAAGTATTTGGGTTTCTGTAGTTGCTGAGGCAACTTTAAGTCAAGAAAACTCAGAATTAAAGGATTCAACCCCAAATCCCTGTACAGAACAAAAACACAAATGGCTTAGAAAGGGAAACCTAATTCTTACAGGCTCTGTATGTGCGTGGACACACCAGCTTTCACCTCCCATTGACTCCGAGGGCAACAGCAGGGACAGAAGGGAGAGAAAGAGAGGCATTCCAGACTCCCTGGCAACTCCAATTGACCTAGAGAGCCATACCACCTCCCTCTTTACCCCAATTCTTTATTAAATAAAAGCAGCCTAGTGGAACCTCCCCCCACCACTGTGCCATTCCACAGAGGTAGAGTGACCACCACAGCAGCTGGACCAAATCTGAGTAGATGTTCAGATCCCGGCACCTACCTTGGGACCAAAAATACACCAGAGCGGAGGAGAAAGAGACTTCTTGACTTGACCAAGAGGAGGGGGGCTATGGGGGCTTCAACTATTACCTTTTAAAGAAGTTTGATCTTTGACCAGTGACCTACAGAGGACATGTTTGCTACATGTGTCACATTCGGAAGCAACAGATGTCCATCAAAGACGGGGAAGGGTAGAGTTGCTCCATATGGCAGCTAATAAATAGAGAAACCTTCAGTCTGGAGTTATCTGGAGCAAAAACAAGGGGCGACAATAGACATACATACACACAGATCTCTTAAAACAATACAGACTCAGACATGACCTGATTTATGCAAACAAGCATCATATATAATGAGCATGTAAAATGTGTAACGACAACAGTTAAAAAAAAAAGAAAAAAAGTTTGTTGTTGAGAGTTGTGTCTTGTCGGAATGATTAACTTTGTGTACTGCTGAATGAATATTAGTCAGAATGGCAAGAAAATATTACTTATTTAGCCAGTTTATGAGGCGACAAGTTTGTCAACTACATTTCCCATCATTCTCTGAAGCAGATAAGATATGATAACATACACATGAGAATTAATTACATACCAAACATCATGTCCTAATCAATCTCTAATCAATGTTAAATCAGGAGTTTGTCCTGCTGCTAATACCACACAACACTTGAGCTTCACTAGGAAAACTATAAAAAGCATGCTGTGTAGTGTAGCATCATTGAAATTCAAGGTACACGTTTTATGCTGTGCAAAGCGTTGTAAGTATGAGAGAGCGTACAAACACTCTACACACCGTTCTGATTGTGATTGTGTCATTCAGTGTAAACAGACAAATTGCTTGTTGCTGAAATCTTGTTGCTTCACACCTGGTCAGGCCATGTGCATCAATTGCTCTTAAATTTGTTGCACTAACAAGTGACAAAGTTAAAAAGAATTTATCTTATTGCATTGTAATTACAACTTCCAAAGTCATTCAGCACGTAGAAAATTCCCAGGAAGACTTGAAATAGACTCATTAGGATTTTACATTACAGCTTTTCCTGAGTCTGATCTCCATTCTTTTGCACAACGAGTGAAACTCTGATCTCATTACACACATGAAAACATGATGTGCCAAAGTCTGTGGTAGCAAACGTTCTGGTCTCTCAGCTTGGAAATCCGCAGACAAGTAATTCAACAAGTCACTTTTGTGTAGAGAAAATCTTTGTATCGTGTAATTGTTAAGTGCTGGCAGAGAAGAGAAAGAGGCAGAGAAAGTGCAAGAGATTGAGAGGGTAAAAGAATACACGAAAAAAAGAGACAGCTTTAAACCAGTCCAGAGGGCTTTGTTTTTGGGTTTCCCACAGCAGTCTGTCTCTGGAGGGGGTTTCCTGTGTTCAGGGACAAACACACAGGCCTTTTAAAGGTAGTGAACAGGAGCAAGTGCATGTTCATATCAAAGCGACATTTTGAGTACTAAATTAGTCAGGCATAACAAGACAGCCAAAATGACGTGTTATATCTACATCCTGAACTGAAGCAGATCATGCAGAAATGAAATGAAGTGTTCGAGGAGAGCCCAGGTATATGGCAAAAGGGAAACTGTACACCTCTGGGAACAGCCATGTCATCTCCACTGTACGCGAGCAAACAGTAGAACAAAGAGCTGGCAAGCTAGCTCAAAGAGACACCTCCCTTCTTTCAGAGCTACATTGAAGCGAAACCTGTAAAAACCCGCCAAATGTGTGAGGAACGGCAATTCGACACATGACTGTCCTCGTTTACAGGCTTGCGTGAGGATTATTCACAAATTCTACATATGAGTCTTAACCACATCCTTTCAGACAGCTAGTGAACTGAATCAAACCGAGCAGATTGTACATGTGGCGACAGTGAAGAGGGGTTTATGCTTTCACAATATTGCATATGGAACCAAGGAATACAGCCAATCACGGACTGGAAGGGAACGCTTAGAGTAGACTGTCGGGCTAGCTGAAAAAGGGCAGGTGTAGGGGGCAACCATCAAAACCAACCCATAAACAAAAACAGCTAGACAAACTTTGAGACACATTTTTGAATGAACCATTCTAAAACAAAACAGCTTCGACTGAATGTCCACACATGATGTTAAGTGTTGTTGTGGTCCACTGTAGTTCATTATGCACGGGCCCTGGGCAGATCAGGGGCCCGGCAAGGCCACATATCTCATGTTCCAGCTCTGAGAGGAGTCAGCTTACAGGAGCTCATGCTCTCAACAACTTGCTCTTCAGACAATAGGCAGGGAGGAACCAACATACTACCCATCCCCTCCCCCAGAGGTCCATTGTTCCCACTGTCTGTAGCCCTGATCTCTGGTGGGATGCTTTCTGGCGAGCAAGCACAGAGTCATTTTAGAGCTAATAAAGGGGATGGCAGAAAGTGTGGCCAGACAGCGAGAGATGACACTGAGACAGTCCAACCTACAGTCCGAACGGATTATTCTACATTCTCAATTCCTCAATGAAACTGGGGCAAATCTGGTCAGTGTAGATTAAATCACCCAATGTGAAGGTTTAGGCTTAAACCTAAATCTAGGCTAAGCTGGGAGAATGCATCATTTTGGCATTAGATCTTGAACACAATCATAATCGGGAATCTCTTTCGTAACCTCCCGTGAGAGAGATATTCAACTTCAGATCAGGAGTCCTTTGAAACTATCGAGGGCCTATCAATGATCTGTGGGATCTAAACTTAAGAGGATGTTGTTTGTGGTCTACCCAGGCTGCAGTAGTACATGCACCAAATAAAGAGTGATCACATGTCCATATGTTTATCCAAAGAGAACCAATTAAGATCATCTTTAGTCATTCCCACAAATCTGCTTTAAAGTACTGTAAAGTCAAGTAAATGTGAGTGAGACAAACTCATGCAAAAGTTGGCATCACGATGCCCAGATGGTGTAGGTAGTTTCCAGGGATATGCTAGGGTGATCCAATACGGTTTTTCCTCGAAAATGGTTCTGGTGCAAGAGCCAGTTCCTGCCTGGTTAAGGTTTGTGGAAGCGAAACGGTTTCCACTGACTTGAGAACCAAATGGTAATGTAAAGGGCTTTCGCATAGGAGGCAGTTACTAGAACTACTGGCGGAAGTACCCGGATTTTGCTGTGTTCGCACTGCAGGGACTAGGAATGATTTTAGTTCTAGGAACTCCATTTAGGGGAACTAAATCCTATTTCAGAGTAGGCTCTAAACCAGCAGTACAGGAACTACCAGTGATGTAAGTGTATGTTGATTGGTCAAATGCATGTCAAACACCAGCACCCATCATTTTTAAAGAGCCGTAGAAACACATTTACTTCACAAAACAACCCAATATGGGTTGAATTAGTTATCAGGTAACTATCCTAGTAACTAGGTCCTATAACTGAGTTCCTAGAACTATTGGTGTGAAAACCCCCTTAAGACATTACTTTGTACTACTTCATGTGACTACATAAACAGTCTAGAAGATTTTTTTTTAATTTGAATAAAATATTAATAAAACAATTTTCCACTCTCCACATTATAATGCAATTTGTTTGTTTTCCAAAATGGCTCAATGATCTCAATCAATGGAAATCCAAGGGATTTGTTTGTCAAGCCAAAAAAAAAAAAAAAAAAAAATACAAAAATAAATAAAAAACATTGTCTTACGGCTAAAAAAGTAAGCACACCTCTCCTTAATAATCATCATGATTTGAGCCATCATTCACGTCTGTAGCACAAATGAGATGGAACAAAAATGCACCAATGTTTAATAATTATTCTTTGTGGATTTAAAATAGCATGAGCAAAAGTAATATCAAGACTTGCCTTAGCACACACCAATTAATCACTAAAATCATCTTCCTTTATAGCACTCACTTCCTGTGCTGCTGCTGCATGAACATGCTCAAATAATATGTGCTATTTTACCCTTCATGTCAACAGCCACATTCCAGTTTACAGATCTTTTTAGAAATTAATGACATTGTTCGACTTACTCACATGAGCATAAAAGACCAGTCTACAGCCATCTGCTTATCTCACTGACCTTCTGGGCCATTTCTGTACACAGTGCCTGAGATCACTGTTAACACTCAGATACAATGTAGTTTATGGCTGAGAGAAAAAGCACTTTGCAAATAGAAAGAATGACAGTTCATCTCAGATTTCTGTCTTGTGGTGATCTCCAATAGAAAGTTCCAGCTATTTCTGCAAATCAATCCAAATTAATAGAATGAGGAAGACAACAAATTTATTAGTTCCATTTGTGAATGGTATATTGTCACTGATATTGATTGTGATCATGTAACAGTATAGATATTTGATATTTACTGTTGATTTTCAATAGTGTGGTTGGTGTTGGCATCTATGTCATTGATGGTTCTTTAAAAATATTTTAACAATGCAATCACAGGTCACATTTAAAACAATTTAAGCAGAATCTACACCAGGCAAGTGCAAAACTAATAACTAATTACATACATTTGGGGTGATATACCGCGTTTGGGCAAACAATGGAAAACATTATTATTTTTTCTTACTCCATTTGGTGCAAGTTAAGTGTTACTAAATATGGCACTTCAATCCACTGATGTGTCACATAAGGCAATACATTTGCATAGCAGATGCGTAAGCAATGCGCTGATGCGTTTGAATGCAAATTTGTTGATGAAAAAGATACCATACATGTTGATAAGGTACTGCTAATCTATAAGTATAGCAAAAAAAAAAAAACTCAACTGATGCCAAATTCATTGCACGACACAGATAGTGATTTTAACTAATTTGTACATTTATTGTCACTTAAACATTATTTAAAAAAAATACATTATTTAACATAAGTAAGGAACCTTAAAGAAAAATCCCTTATCGAGTCATTAGTAACCGCATAATACAAACCCGATTCCAAAAAAGTTTGGACACTGTACAAATTGTGAATAAAAAAGGAATGCAATAATTTACAAATCTCATAAGCTTTTTTTTTTTTATTCACAATAGAATATAGATAACATATCAAATGTTGAAAGTGAGACATTTTGAAATGTCATGCCAAATATTGGATCATTTTGGATTTCATGAGAGCTACACATTCCAAAAAAGTTGGGACAGGTAGCAATAAGAGGCCAGGAAAGTTAAATGTACATATAAGGAACAGCTGGAGAACCAATTTGCAACTTTTTTGGTCAATTGGCAACATGATTGGGTATAAAAAGAGCCTCTCAGAGTGGCAGTGTCTCTCAGATGTCAAGATGGCCAGAGGATCACCAATTCCCCCAATGCTGTAGCAAAAAATAGTGGAGCAATATCAAAAGGAGTTTCTCAGAGAAAAATTGCAAAGAGTTTGAAGTTATCATCATCTACAGTGCATAATATCATCCAAAGATTCAGAGAATCTGGAACAATCTCTGTGCATAAGGGTCAAGGCCAGAAAACCATATTGGATGCCCGTGATCTTCGGGCCCTTAGACAGCACTGCATCACATACAGGAATGCTACTGTAATGGAAATCACAACATGGGCTCAGGAATACTTCCAGAAAACATTGTTGGTGAACACAATCCACAGTGCCATTCGCCGTTGCCGGCTAAAACTCTATAGGTCAAAAAAGAAGCCATATCTAAACATGATCCAGAAGCGCAGGCATTTTCTCTGGGCCAAGGCTCATTTAAAATGGACTGTGGCAAAGTGGAAAACTGTTCTGTGTTCAGATTAATCAAAATTTGAAGTTCTTTTTGGAAAACTGGGACGCCATGTCATCCGGACTAAAGGGGACAAGGACAACCCAAGTTGTTATCAGCGCTCAGTTCAGAAGCCTGCATCTCTGATGGTATGGGGTTGCATGAGTGCGTGTGGCATGGGCAGCTTACATATCTGGAAAGGCACCATCAATGCTGAAAGGTATATCCAAGTTCTAGAACAACATATGCTCCCATCCAGACGTCATCTCTTTCAGGAAGTACCTTGCATTTTCCAACATGACAATGCCAGACCACATACTGCATCATGGCTGCGTAGAAGAAGGATCCGGGTACTGAAATGGCCAGCCTGCAGTCCAGATCTTTCACCCATAGAAAAAAACATTTGGCGCATCATGAAGAGGAAGATGCGACAAAGAAGACCTAAGACAGTTGAGCAACTAGAAGCCTGCATTAGACAAGAATGGGACAACATTCCCATTCCTAAACTTGAGCAACTTGTCTCCTCAGTCCCCAGACGTTTGCAGACTGTTATAAAAAGAAGAGGGGATGCCACACAGTGGTAAACATGGCTTTGTCCCAACTTTTTTGAGATGTGTTGATGCCATGAAATTTAAAATCAATTTATTTTTCCCTTAAAATGATACATTTTCTCAGTTTAAACATTTGATATGTCATCTATGTTGTATTCTGAATAAAATATTGAAATTTGAAACTTCCACATCATTGCATTTTGTTTTAATTGACAATTTGTACAGTGTCCCAAATGTTTTGGAATCAGGTTTGTATATTAAGGTAATTAATTAATTCATTAATGACAGACAGACAGACAGATAGTAAACTGTTGCTAGCCATAACATTTGAGTCACCCAATCCAGTGTCCACCTCATTTCTTATCAAGATGAAGCAACAGCACAGAAGTGTGTCATGTACTAATTAGGGTCCAAGGTGTCTGTGAGGGACCACCATAGTGTATCACAGTTTAGTAGGACATAAGAGAGAGGATACCCATTAAAGAGTGAATGACCCAACTCCTGAAGCACTACAAACACTAAAAACAAGCAGGCCAAATCTGCAATGAGAGAGCTAATGTGTAACAAAAGCATTTCCTTTGGTCATTAGCCAAATGTCTTAAGGACAGCATTTCAGAGGGTCTTGAGCCTTGCAGTTCTCACATTACAGTGACCCTTCCCCCTCATCTAGACCCCCATAGGTGGGTCTCTGGGGGAGCGATTAACACAGGATAAAACAACACATCTGGTTCTGTTCAGCAGAGCGCTGACCCAAATCAGATGCTCAAATGTTGCTTTTCTGTAGTCTGTTTCCTGGATCAAATAGAAATTTCTCTTGGTTGAGAATGAGCACTTTGTGTGTGTTTTAGACAAGCCGCATGAGAAAATCGAGATTGTTGACCAGTTTCGAACGACAGAGACAACCCAGAGTGTGTATTTACCACTAAGTGTAAAGCATTTTAATGAATAAACCAAGTTAAAATATAAAATATCTGACCGATAGCACTTCTTTTACAGTGCTTGGTTAAAACGATACTTATGCCAAGGTGAGGGCACTTCTGTATGAACACAGACTTCTCAGTTACTTATTACTGAGCCCATTGGGTGACCTATAAAAATACACTAAGATGAGCTCCACCCAAGCCAAATATGTGGTTAAGGGGGCCTTCCATCACTGGAAGTGTGATTACACATCAGTGTGTGTGTGATTACAACATTCTGATGCTCTGCCAAAAATCTTGCATAATATATAATAAGAGGTTATTTTAATATCTCAGCTGCTTACTGCAGAGTGTGCAATTAAACAGGACAAAGAAGGGTACTTTACTAGAGGTTCTGACAAAATATTAATTGCTGGAAAAATGTTTGAATTAATTATTAAAAAAAAAAAAGGTTTTGAGTGTATTCAATGACTCATTAATACATATCTGTTTCATTACTGGAAGAATCAGTTTTTGAATGAATCTTTTGAATTAATTATTCAATGACAATTTTTTTTTAAGTCACTTGTCGCCAAATAGTGGGGTAAGATGTAATTGATACAACCGTTATTTTAAGCGCCAAGTTAGTTTCAAAAGGTGTTTTGCTCCATTTTGATCGCTATTGTAGACTACAGTGTTTATATCCTAACTTTAAACTCTTATCTCAGCGCTTCTGTGATCATTTGAATATTTGTAACAACAGTGTGGTTCAAAACTGCTCTCTCTGGCTCAGAGCGACAGCAGATTAAATTCAAGGTTACATTATAAAAACTGAAACTACAATGAAAATGCTTAGCATGCTTTAAGTTTGTGTCCCTACTAGTAAGTTTACATTAAAAATGTCTAGCTGTTCTGTTAAGAATTCTGTTAAATCTGTTACACTTTAATTACTAAAACTAAATAGAAATGTGTTCACAAAATAAAAACTAAACTAAAACTCAATTAAACTAATTGAAAAACGAAACTGAAATTTATAGCAAATATGAAAACGATATTTAAAATAAAAACAATAATAACTTTGATAACATGCTAGCTTGAATGTGTGTGTGGGGGAATTATTTATCTATATTTTATTTAAAATTTTAAACAAGTGTGAGTAAAAAAATAATAAAAAAATTGTGACTGACACACACAATCAGTCTTCTTTCACTGAGTTGGGATGGAAAGCAGTGAGGTTTGAGCAGGAATGCTTTGGAGACGCTCTGCCAAGAGAAAAGGGGGTCAGATGTGGCAAACGCTTACTCAGATGGTGGGACGCTGCCCAGAACCAACCAAAGCAATCGAAAGATTTCAACTCCAAAAACCAACAACATAAAAGCCTCCTTCCAGCAGTAATTTTGAGTGAGAACTGTTTTCTCTGAGGCCATTTTCTCTGAGTCAATGATACATTTTGTCTAATATGGTGTTGAGAAAGACTGTCCTTTCATGTCTCCCTGTTTTCTTCACAATAATTACTATCATTATGACTACAGCCTCTCATAAAAAAAAAAACTTTTAGTCTCTTATAGACCACCTTCAACTCCATGAGGTCTTGAAAAGCACTCTCACTCCGATTTTATCACAATGAACATACACACATTTCTTAATATCCTTTTAGATTCTAATTTTTAAACTTTTCTAGTGGTCTTGTGACACGGAATGATCCTTTACTAATTATACTAATATAATACTAATTACTAATATATTGCGCATCCCTGGTATGTACTATGGATGGGTCACGATGATCAACAGGTCCAACAAGCCAACTAGCAAAATGGTTGACAGGTCAACTAGCAAAATTTTCTTCATTTTTAAAGGTTATTTTAGTTTGAATATCAATAAGAAACATGTCTGATTGGTGGCTGCAGACATGACTTTTAACCATGAAATTATGCACGCCATTCATAAATGATGTCATTCAGACAACTCACCAACTAGTTGATTTTGAAAATATATATTTCTGCACATCTCTGCTGGTTGCATTCACATAATAACTAAGATCAGAAGTTTAGACAGGCTTGACGTAACAGAAACTCTTCTATGCGGATAATAAAATAAGGCCCCAGCTACCCACAATCACAGTCACATCTGCAGACAGGTTTAATTCTCATGACACCAGAATCACCACCTTGTGTCTGAAGAGACCAGCCGCTGTCTGCCATCTAATACAACCACAATGCGGTCTTAAAAACAAAATAAATAAATACATTTAAAAAAGCCTCTCAAGCTCTTGGTTTCTAGTGATCATCAGGAAGTACTTTCCCATTTCAACACGACATGGAGGAAGAAATCTTACCTGGTAGTAGTTTTTGATTTGCCGGATGACAGTGTTGAGGTTTTGTATTCTCAGGTTGACATCATTGTTGACTTGTTTGTTCACTCGCTGATTCATGGGGCTTGGGTCTCTGTGGACCAAAAGCAACAAGAGTACATTTGAAAACCTTCACGTTAGCACAATTTTAATAGGGCTGGGCAGAATGTTACGACTAGCCATCCAACAACCTAATCAAGTAGTTATATCTACCTATCTATCCATCCATCTATCATCCCTCTTTTTAATGACTTAGTAGACCTAATTATACAGGACTTCCTCAAGACCAGCCGACTAGTCGTTCAGATAACCCAACTAGAGGTGGCTACAAATAATCATTATACATCTTTTTGACAGTTTGAGATATATTTTTATCCATTTTTCCTTTACTCTTTGAAGTAATACAAGTCTAGGTTAATTTTTTTAAAGGGGTCCTTGGTTGTGATTTCACTTTTTTACACTAACTAAAGTGTATAATGTTGCTGTTTGAACATAACATCTGCAAAGTTACGTCGCTCAAAGTTCAATGCAAAGGGTGATATTTTCTTTTACAGAAATCACTTTTTAAGGACCACAACAAATGGCTGCAACGAGCTTCTTCCCAGGTTGGTGAAATCACAAACCCCAAAATTTACATAAACCCCGGCCCCAGAAACACACAAAAGGGGGTGAGGCCATGTTGGGAGGCTTTAGAGAAGAGGAAGAGTTGTAGTAGAGTGTTGTTAACATGCCGTCATTTTACGCCGGACTGCTTCACAAAAGAGGGTCAATTCAACGCTGGATTTGCACAAAAGATTAACATGACGGCACATGCTAGTGGATGAGTTGAATCAACTCCACAGCAACTACATAAATTTATCCACTAACCATTCAGAAACTTCCAGTTTCATTCTAAAAGTTGTAACTTCTTCCTGAGTCTCTCCATCATCAGTGTCGACTCCGGTTTGAACAATGTAAGGCTGAACACGTTACTGACAATCCTCATTTTGGCTGTGTGAGATTCTCCAGCTTTGTTGTTGTTGAGCTGTTAAAGCTCCACCCTCTTCTGGAAAGGGGGCCGGGAGCAGCAGCTCATTTGCATTTAAAGGGACACGCACAAAAATGGTGTGTTTTTGCTCAAACCCAAATTTGACAAGCTATAATAAATGATCTGTGGTGTATTTTGAGCTGAAACTTAACAGACACATTCTGGGGACACCAGAGACTTATATTACATCTTGTAGGAGCATTATAGGTCCCCTTTAACTGGAATAATTTTACAAAAAGTCTGGCAAAAATGTTATAATATTACTAAGTGTTATATTTCTTATGAATCTGCCAACTGCAACATAAGAAAAGGCCATGAATCATTCCACTTCAATACACTTGGACTCTCTCATTTCTGTTCCCAAATCCTTTCAAATTCATAAAATCCGTCATCTCTCTTTTGGCCTATTTTCTGCCCTTTTATTCACTTCTAATCCATATTCACACCCTTTACTGTGGGAATGTTTCTCAAGTTTAAAAACCAGATGCAGTGTCTTATTTTTATCTGTCATAATGATAAAACGCACTCAACTCACTGGTTTACATCTTGGCATCCAATGATCCAGTCCAGAAAGCCTAACCAATATGAAAGTGTGTTATGTCAGAATAATTTGGAAAACTTGTTGGTTTAAAGGGGTTATGACATGAGAAATCAAAATGTGGCTTGATCTTTTGACATATCAGGTTTTTGAAACATTAAAACATCCTGCAAGTTTCATAGCTAAAACATCCTTTCTTTAAATCAAGCTTAAAAAATGGCTCATTTTGATACTATGGGATCTATATAGAATAAAGCTGCCTCAAAAACATTGCATTATGTTACTTTGCATATAGATATTTTTAAGCAAATCCGTTGAATCAACAAATATTTTCCAAAAGATTCTGACATAAGTAATTAGGTTTTCATATCACTGGACTGGATCAGTGGATGCAGAGACTGAAGCCAGTGAGTTGAGTGACGCTCAGAGGAGGATCCTCGGACAGTTCTGAGGTCCTACATAGACTCTGTTTGTGCAATCCTCATTTACATTTGTTTTGTGAGAATGGCATGCAAATTCTGCCAGCTTGGCCCACAAATTCCCGCTTGCTAGTGAAAGGACCTTAAAAGATCAGGGTCAGTTTTCTTTTTTTTCCTCTGCTGTCTGGCTCAACTGCTTTCTATTGCCTGAAGCCAAGAACACTGCATTGAGTTTCACTTTATGTGCCGTTTTATGACCATAAATATTGCAACTGACAGCATGGTTGGAAAAACAATGATTGTTTGGTAAAAGTAGAAGTAAGACTGATAGGGAGCACACAGAGGACATCTGCCAGATGGGATGCGTTAGC
Source organism: Chanodichthys erythropterus (assembly GCF_024489055.1). Taxonomy (NCBI): domain Eukaryota; kingdom Metazoa; phylum Chordata; class Actinopteri; order Cypriniformes; family Xenocyprididae; genus Chanodichthys; species Chanodichthys erythropterus. The sequence continues at coordinate 35,741,135 of NC_090238.1, read as the reverse complement.
ATATAAGCTCATTTGCTAACAGCGATGGTGTTTACCGCATACCTGGTGCATGAAAACTCTGGCAAAGGTATTGGTTTGCTGCAGGCATACAAGTGTGGGCACATTATAAATGGATGTGGGTGAAGAGAAAGAAGCAGTGTGTACACTGCCTTCAGCATTCCACATCTCCACTCATTTGTAATGGTTCAGTGGAAACACAATGGACACCTGAGTAAGTGAGTCTTCATACTAACAATATACAATAACTCATTCGGTTCCAAAGCTCACATACATATTAGTTAATGTTTGGGGCACAACTATAATCAACTACAGTCAACTACATATAATTAGACTGGGTTTTGGGTTTACTTGACCCCAAACAGATGCTTCTTTACTTTATTTCCATTCTTCTTATCTAACTTCTGCTTCTATAGGGAGAGCTTATATAGAATGAGTTATTGCATTAAAAAAACAGGTTGCTTGAGGGGAGGGATTATTGCCCAGTCCTTGCGCCAATGTACATATAGATGTTGTTGCAAGGGGAAGGTGATGTTAAAGGGGACCTATAATGCCCTGGTGTAATAAGTCTCTGGTGTCTCCAGAATGTGTCTGAAGTTTCGGCTCAAAATACTCCACAGATCATTTATTATAGCTTGTCAAATTTGCCCCTATTTGGGTGTGAGCAAAAACACACCATTTTTTTTTGTGTCCCTCTAAATGCAAATGAGCTGCTGCTCCCGCCCCCTTTCCAGAAGAGGGCGGAGCTTTAACAGTTCAACAACAACAAAGCTGGAGAATCTCACGCAGCCAAAATGAGGATTGTCAGTAACGGTGTTCAGCCTTACATTGTTCAAACCGGAGTCGACACTGATGGAGAGACTCAGGAAGAAGTTACAACTTTTAGAATGAAACTGGATGTTTCTGAATGGTTAGTGGATTAAAAAAGGTTAGTGGATATATTTATGTAGTTGTCGCTCCATTAAAAAATTTCAGTTTTGATTTCAAGGAATCATGTCACCTAAGGGAAGTAAAATGGGTTGCAAACAAACGCTGTTTCGTGTTGACTTTAAGACAACTATAGGAATGAAACTGATGCAGTCAGTCCTCCAAGAGACATGATACGCAGAGAACATGACACCAGGCAGGCTACAATAATTTATCGAGGACAGTGACGAGTGTCTGAGGAGGACAGCTCATACAGTACGTGTGCCGTCTTCCCATTAGACATGAATGATGCCCCTCCCACCTGCCCCCCAAATTTATAGAGAAAATATTTCCTTTGTCTGAGGAGGTCTAGTGTTTAAGCCCCTGATTATGGCAGAAGGCAGCTTGAGTAAAAGTAGGTTAAAGGACAAAGCTGATGCAGCGGGTGTGAGAATTCATTAACAGTGGTTTTATGAAGCACAATCTAAATGCACAAACTTCAGGTGTCAAAAGTGTAAAGAGCTGCTTTGCATGATGCAAATACTCTCAAAGAAGGGATTTCCTTGTTCATTCGCAACACACAAAAATGCTGCCTAGTCACCTGTTTAGCTGAGGTTACAGCTTGAGCTTACCAAAACTTCCGTGACCTAACGTTCAGTCAAACTCAGCTAAAATATATACTGCGTGATTGCTAACTGATGTTACACATGACCTTAAATCTCAAGGCAAAGTACAACCCCAAATCAGCCACAGACCCTTTATTAACACACTAATTATACAAAAGGAACAAAACCGATGGAGCGTGATGATTCGGATTGAGTGTCTGCACAGTTGGATAGCAGCAGTAAAGGATAGGATGTGGTTTCTAATGAAAAAAAGATAGGCCCACAACAGCTGCTAGATTACAGCATGTACGCACAGTCGCACACATACACAGTTCAGACTTTGTCACTCACATGTGTGTCATTATCTTATGGAGGAAAACACCATCCACTAAATCCATGAACATAGAGAGCTTGTCTTCTGAACCAGACCCAAGCGGTCCAAAAGTCTTAACCTGTAAAAAAAGAAAAGAAGAAAAAAAGTTAGTAGTAATATCATGACAGGATACATGCACAGCTGCACATAAATCAGCCATGCTTTCTGTTTCAGAACAGAACTGCAGTGTTCACAGTTTTAGACATATTTGTCAAGAGAAACTTGCATAAAAGTCTGTGCAAAGTAATTATTGTTTACTCCAAAGCTTAAATACAACTGTCTTCCCCTTATTTTATGTGTGTCTGTGTTTATTTCAATGTTATAAAGTATCAGGGAACAGACAATCATCAACATGGGAGTGTTGATGATTGTCTAATGTTAATGGGTTAGTTCACCCAAAAATGAGAATTCTGTCATTACTCACCCTCATGTTGCTCTAAAGCCAAAGCTTTCCCTATTCAATCTTTTTTTATCTCGTTCTAAAAAAAATTCTGTAAAAACGGCGTTGTTTCAAGAAATATCTAAGTATACACAAAACCACTGAAACAGACTCAAAGCGATGTAGTATAAATTCCAGACCAGTATGTGGCGCTGTAATTCTGCCACAGAGATACACTAAAAATGGAGAAGACGACTTGGAGCGTGTACATAAACATATGCAAATTTTAGTAAAGCTAATAGGCTCAGTAGCTTTGAGGCACGAACACAAGCATGTAGTCCGCCATTGTTGTTGTTGCGGTTACGTTGTCTGACTAGGATGACATCATCGTTTCACAAAATATACAGATTGGCTGTACACACAAAAACAAAAGGGTTTCGTTTTCAGATTTATCCACTCTGGGACCCGGTTAAAAAAAAAAAAAAATTAAAAATAGCGGTTTCAGGCTCCCAAAACGCCGGATCCGTCTGGACGAAGCTGCGTTACGATACAAAATTTTTACGTATACAGTTAAACACATCTCTGTGTGGACAGGCTTGTTCATCTTCACAACACAAATTAAAGGGTTAGTTCACCCAAAAATGAAAATTCTGTGATTTATTACTCACCTTCATGCCGTTCCACACCTGTAAGACCTTTTTTCATCTTCAGAACACAAATTAAGATATTGTTGATGAAATCCGATGGTTCAGTGAGTAGGGCTGGGCGATATATCGAATGCTTTTGTCACGCGCATTTCGTCAGTAAAGCTGGTTCCCTGATTACCGTTAAATCGCCATCACCTGCTTTCAAATGAAGCGGCATTTAATAGACAGAGCCGTAGATCACTGAAAAGTCACGCAATATCGCGTTCAATATCGATATGAGTCGCCGTCGATATTGAACGCGATATTGCGTGTCTTATCAGTGATCTACGGCTCTGTCTATTAAATGCTGCTTCATTTGAAAGCAGGTGATGGCGATTTAGCGGTAATCAGGGAACCGGCTTTACTGACGAAATGCGCGTGACAAAAGCATTCGATATATCGCCCAGCCCTATCAGTGAGGCCTTCATAGCCAGCAATGACACTTCCTCTTTCAAGATCCATTAATGTACTAAAAACATATTTAAACCAGTTCATGTGAGTTCAGTAGTTTTACCTTAATAATATAAAGCGATGAGAATATTTTTGGTGCGCCAAAAAAACAAAATAACGACTTATATAGTGATGGCCGATTTCAAAACACTGCTTCAGGAAGATTCGGAGCGTTATGAATCAGTGTATCAAATCATGATTAAGATGATTTCAAACTGCTGAAATCACATGACTTTGGCGCTCCGAACCGCTGATTCAACATGCTGATTCATAACGCTCCGATGCTTCCTGAAGCAGTGTTTTGAAATCGGCCATCACTATATAAGTCGTTATTTTGTTTTTTTTTGGTGCACCAAAAATATTCTTGTCGCTTTATAATATTAATATTGAACCACTGTACTCACATGAACTGATTTAAATATGTTTTTAGTACCTTTATGGATCTTGAGAGAGGAAATGTCATTGGTCCTTGTGCAGGCCTCACAGAGCCATCGGATTTCAACAAAAATATCTTAATTTCTGTTCCGAAGATTAACAAAGGTCCTACGGGTGTGGAATGGCATAAGGGTGAGCAATAAATGACAGAATTTTAATTTTTGGGTGAACTAACCCTTTAAGATTTTTGATGAAATATCAGAGCTTACTGTCCCTCCACTGACAGCTATGCAACTACCATTTTCAAGCCTCAGAAAGGTAGTAAAGACTTCATTAAAGTAATTCATGTGACTCCAGTGGTTTAACCTCAATTTTATGAAGTGATGCGAGTGCTTTGTTTGCCCCAAAAAATATAATTTACCATTTTATATACAAAATATTAATCTCCAACGCACATTCACACAACAACATCTGCTCTCACGTCAACACAACACGCATGCGTCTTAGTGCTCTTGCTTTGGAGATTAATATTTTGTAAATAAAGTAGTAAATTATATATTTTTATTTTTTTTGCAAGGAACAGAAAGCTCTCTAATCTTCATTTGTGTTCTGAAAATGAATGAAAGTCGTATGGGTTTGGAACGACATGAGGGCGAGTAATTAATGACATAATTGTCAGTGTTGGCTGAACTATCCCTTTAAGATGGTGACATATGAGTTGGAAACACACTGGCCAGAGAAAGCACAGCCAAACAGGACACAAGGGTCAGGGTAAGGGGGTCATAGGAAGTTCTGCAGGTTTCACTAAACCCTGTCAAGTGTCATTAAACTCTTCATATAACATGCAAGTACATAAAAAAAAAAAAACTAATGTTTTTCTGTTAAACTTATGTTTAACATTTAGTGGGACTTATTTAGGAAAAAAAATACTATTTGTCACATTATAGTTGTAAAACGTAATTCATAAGTTGTCACATAAAGTAAAACATTTTAAATAAAAATAAAATGAATATATAACAAAATATAAATAGAATATGACAAAATAAAGTTAATAAATGCAACTTAGTTATATATTTTTTTAAATAAATATAGATATTAAAAAAAAAAAAAAAAGATTAGTTTAGGCACAATTTTATTATGTTCATAGACATCTGCTAAATGTAGAGCACGTGTCTTTCCACTATAGGGATGATAAAAACATCCAGCCCACATTAGTATTGCTCAGTTTTGTACTGTCAGTGACCGCTGCTGAACAAACTACACAACACAAATACAAACTCCGTACACGCAGCAGGTGCCATCATGTCTTTGTGACTTACCCAAACCACAAGCGGTGAATCCATGAAGTTAGACATCAGTTCAGACACTGTAATATCCATTTTGTGGGGGGAAACAGCAAACACCAAATACCCACGCAAGAGTTAAAATTGTTTGCAACTTAAAGTGCGTCTAAAGAAATAAATAAAAACCAAAGTGCGTCGGATTCCTCTAAGGCTTTATGTACTCCACATTACTGTCCGTCGCAGAACAATGCAGGGGACGCGAATCAACTCCATTCTGGAAATAAAAAGACATTCCAAAGGTTTAAAGTGATTTGCAATCCCAAAAGTGAAAGGTACGAACATAAAAGTGAATCGATACAGTGTACGCGGACTTGCACCATTAAAGTTCAACTTCTCGCCATTTACTCTCAGCTTCTGCTAGAGTTACTTTGTCGCCGCGTATTCAACCTGTACCCGCAGTCCCGCACACGAACAGCACAGGAGATTGACATGCTCATGAGCCAATCAGCGGCGCGTTTCCACTGGCGGGTGGCAGTAAATCGACCAATAGCGGACTCGTGGATACTGGGTTTCCATTCAAAATGACGTAAACACAGACCAAACTGTTGTCGGGACAACCAGACCTCAACTGTACAGCTCGTTGGCACCCTCAGCAGGTAAGATTTTTGTACACCTCAAAAACTTGCCTTTGTTTACCACGTTTCCGTGCTTTATAGGTGAACAATTAACGATAAAATTACTCAGGTTGGCCTATTATTAGACACCGAGTACAAGCGTTAGTTTATAAGGACGTGAATCACTAGCTTCATCTGCCCCCTCAGTTTCGCGGGTTTTGAATACAACTTAAAATAAAATAGAACAAAAATAAACTTTATCTTTGGTTGCAGGATTATTGTATGCACATTTTGAATACAAAATATGTCATTTACGTTCATTGCGTATGAAGTTCACAAAACCGAATCTTGAGTTTCGGCGGGTTTGTTGCTTGACCAAAATAATCATAGATCACCGAAAAGTTGTTGCATTTAAAATATATATTACATATCTATTAAAATGTAAAGGATTGGTTCACTTTCAAATGAAAATTTCCTGATAATTTACTCACCCCCATGTCATCCCACATGTTCATGTCTTTCTTTCTTCAGTCGAAAAGAAACTAAGGTTTTTGATGAAAGCATTACAGGATTTTTCTCCATATATTACTGCCCTCCACAGGTCAAAGTTTGAACTAATTATATACTTGCACTAGCGTATTGTATATGACAATTTAGTTCAAACTTTGACCTGAGGAGGGCAGTAATACACTTAGCAGTGTCTACACTGCTGGAATTCTAATACAGAAGAAGAAGAGAGCTAAGCTGTGTCTGAAACCGCTCCCTATCCACTATATAGGCTGCGTTCCACTCCAGTTTTAGACACGCACTCGCGAACTTCCCTACACACTTCCCCTCGGGGGAATCCCTGCCGCCATTTTGAAGTGCGTTCCACTTCGTGAAGTGGACGAGGGAAGTTTACATGGACAGACCCTCGCTCCCTCGATTTTAACCGAGGGAGCGAGTCTACTTCACATGTACACTTCAGGCAGCTCCATAACCCACAATGCAACACGATTATGACGTCACCGCATATTGCGTTTAATTTACCCTACCACAAACAATTCTATGATATATTAATTATTTTTTTAAACATTTAAAACTCACATATATACATATAGAATGCTGTATTAAACAAATTTGTAAGGGGAAAAAATAAATAATAAATCAGCTCCATTGCGGATTCCAAGTGATCAAGAGCTTAGGATGTTCCAGTTTAGCCCATTGCAAAGGTTCCGCCAGAAGTGGGCACTCGTGCAACGTAAGCAATGACGTACATCCGAGTCAACGAGACCGAGGGAAGTTAGCGAGGGAAGGGTATTTAAAAACCGAACTGGAACGCAGCCATAGTCCACTATATCGGGTGTCGGCCATTTTGTAGTGGTGTCCGAATTCTGAGTGAACGACTTCATTCCCTACATTCGTTCACTACTTTATACCCACAATTCTCTCTGATTTTGAGTGTACATTCCATGTACACTTGCTGAAGCACTATTTCCCAAAATCTAATTTTTTAACCTTTTTTTTTTTTTTTTTGATCACTACTTGAATAAAACCTACTAAAATGTAGGGGGACATTATTATATAGATGAATTAAAAAATGAAATTATATTAATAAAAATATTATTTTAATTATTAAAATATTATGTAGGTGTTAAATCAATTTAATGTGTTTTACTAACAGCAATGTGTTTTAATAATTTGTGGCACTGTTAACTCATTAAACTTTAAAAGATGATAATTTAGTGGATGATTTAAAAAAATTTGTTAATCATAGGTAGCGTATTCAAATCATAACGGTCGCCTGAGGGCGCTCAAAGACCACGTAATCTGTGAGCGTGAGAGTTTCTAACAACTTTATTAAAAAGGATAAATACATGAAATTATGTACACTTGTTAATGTGTTTATTTTTGTTTGCAGTATTTTATAGTATTAAATGATTATGAACACATTAAGCATGACAAAAAAAAAAAATTTATACAATCGATTAAACTACAAAGCTGGCACAGAGGCATGTATGATTACAAAATGAAGTCATTATGATTGTTATCGTTATTAACATTGTTTTATAATGTAAATAACATGTAGGATAAAATTGTTTTATTGCGTGTCGAGCCGTTTCTGAGATAGATATCTCCGACGCACAGTGTATACGTCAGCGTCCGTTTGTCATTTCGTTCACTCCATACAGATATAGTGCACTCAAATGCCATACACTATATAGGGATTAGTGAATGAGTGAACGAGTGAGCGGTTTCGGACACAGCTCTAGTTCAAGATGAGCATTTATGGTTTAAAATGTATACAATTTTTAATTTTTTTTTATTTTATTTTTTTTTTTCAGAAAATGAGTGATGGTTTCTTTAGATAAGATTATTATTATTCCTTATTCCTCGTCTGGGATCATGTAGAACGCTTTGAAGCTGCAATGAAACTGTAATTTTGACCTTCAACCATTTGGAGACCATTGAAGTCCACTATATGAAGAAAAATCCTGAAATGTTTTCATCAAAAACCTTAATTTCTTTTCGACTGAAGAGAGAAGGACATGAACATCTTGGATGACATGGGGGTGAGTAAATTATCGGGAAATTTTCATTTGAAAGTGAACTAATCCTTTAAGCATTATGTGAAAATGTCTTTTGGTAGATGGAATGGTGGTTGTTTTTTTTGTTGTTGTTGTTGTTTTTTTTTGTTGTTTTTTTTTGTTTGTTTCAAAAGCCACTTAAATGGATAGTTCACCCATTGAACTACATTTGCTGTTCACCCATTGATTTTGCTGTGTAGTTAACCCATTTACCCATACTACTACCATAGTATTATCAATGGAGGGGGGCGAGATCTGCTTGGTTACAAACATTCTTCCAAATATCTTCCTTTGTGTACAGCTGAACAAAGACATTTATACAGGTTTGGAACAACTTGAGGGTGAGTAAATCATGACAGAATTTTCATTTTTGAGTGAACTAACCCTTTAAGTCCTAATTGAACTAAGACCTAATTCTGGCTTAATCTAAACTCTGTCTGTGAAACCAGGCCTAACAATGATGTGTAATCCGCCACTTGCTATTCCAGTATCATTGGGTCTTAAGGTGAGTCTTTGGAGTTCAAAGGGGTCTTATAGTGCAGTTCTGCATCTGGGCTCAGTGTGTTTTAGTCCATGGTGCAACCTTACCAAATTAAATGATTATATGAAATGTTCTGTCATCATTGACTTGTGTCTGTAAATCTGTTTTCTTTTCATGCTTTTTAAACATTCAAAGAAACTCCTCAACACAAAACATTCATAGAAACTCCTTATTTAATCATATTGCTAATAATGTAGTTTAAGTATTTTCTTACTACATTCTCACACTTCTTACTCAGCAGTGTCTTTCTACAGGAAAAAGAGCTGAAAAAGAGACTGTTCCCTTGGTTTAAATAATTTCACCTCATCTGATCGCACTGTTTTTTTTTTTTTATATATATATATATATATATACTAAAATAGAAAAGTAAATAAGTCAATTAAAACAAACAAGCATGAGAGGAATTAACACACTAGTTATGTCTGATTAATGAAATTTAATGGGGAAAAAAGTGTTTGACTTCTGTAAACTACAAGTCATTAAACACAGAACAAGGGGCAAAGGTTACTGCAAACAGAGTTTATTGATTATTCATACTCCCAAAATGAGTCATACCTTGTTTTCAACTTATTATATGTGATTTTGCATTGAACATACAGATATAAAAGGAGAATAGAGAATGGAGGCATATTAGTTGAAAGGGAGTTCATTCTAAAGTAGACTGCAGTGCATTTAAAGCAATAAAACAGAAAGATCTGGAGGTCCGGGATGTAGTGGCCAACAACAACAAAAAAACACCACTGTAATGAAGCACCACGCTGACCCTCATAACATGACTCTGTAAACGTATTCATATCCAAAACCCAAAAGTGAGATGAAATTTAACTACTGTTCTGCATTTTACTTTAAAACATTACTTGTTTTAGCTTGCAGTGCCTGGCAGAAACGGTACAGATATACTTCAAGGTTAATATATAATACTGAGAGAAACTAAGACTTTGTTAACAGGGCACTTCAATTTTAATCAGAAGATTAGACTATGTACTAAAGATAACTTGGTATGACCTTTCAGAAACGTGTGTGACAAATAAAATATAAGTATGCATAATGAATGTTTCGTTAGTATGATCTGGATATAGGAATTAATTTCATGTATGTAGGATGTTTTATGATCATTATAAAATTATAATTATTATTTCCCTCTACCATTACTTCTACATTCATATTCATATGACACACTATTCTCCATGTTTTCAAACATTCACTGGCTACAAGTTTGATTTATACTGCATAATTAAAGCTGTACACATCTCTTTTGAATTTTAATTATTGTTATGATGATGTGAGAGATATGTTTTAGTGCTTATAATGGTTTTGCTGCCTTAGTGTAAGGGCATTTCATTTTAGGCCTGTGACAGCCATACTGGGGAACCTGAGTTATGAGAGGGTAAAACTCTTATCTTAAAGATATAGCACCATATTAAATAAATATATCAGTTCATGCTTTGTAAAAGTCACATTTATCATAGCTGAGGTTTTGGAACAACAACAAAAAAAATCTGCCCTTCGCATCTTTGTCTTTTCTTTAGTACCATAACTGTACATCTTAATGCATTAATATATAATAGCATTAGTATGTTCACATTTGAATATAATATTATTATAATATTAATATTCATTTGTTTGTTGGAATAGTGGAAATAGCTTTTAAAACACTTAGCACAGTCTTAAAGCACACTAAACACTGTGCTTTTTGCCTATATTTCATGTTAATGCCATGCACCTTCATTGCCACATATCCTGCTAACTGAGCTCCATTTACAAAAAGAAACTCCTCTCCCGTCTATGAAAATTCTATAAGTTCCAATGCAAAGAACACAGTATTACATTTGCAACCATTTTAAAGGAATAAGGCAGATTAACAAAAATATGCATGTTATTTATAGTCAAAATACATACTGAAGCATGCCTAGAAGAAACTCAACACATACAAAATCATGACAAAAAGAAAACATTTTTTTCCTACAAATATTTTTGATTAAATTTGATCAGGTTCCTGTGCTTTTATTTGTATACAGAGTGAATGTGGTATGTGTCTCTAGTATAGGAAAATATAATAAAACATAAAAGAGCAATATATGTGGACATTAGCAACACCTCAATAGCTTAGATACAGGCAGCAGTGTAATCTACATTTCATATAGCTAGATTCTTACAAATTAATATAATGTAAAAAAAAAAAAAATGGTGTTAAAAATCTGTTCCATTTCACCTGTGTCACATTCTGTCCAGGAGTTTATTTCTTCTTAGCAAACAGACTAAACCTCTTCTCTTTTTCCTTCTTGGTTGAGGGGACCTCTAGTGTAGTGGAAGAAGGTGGAGGTAGGCTTTGTGCCTTCACTCCTGATGGCCCTGCAACTGGTTCTTCTGTCAGAGCTTGTGCTGCCTGCTCTATAGCCTTAGTCCAGTTCTGGAGCTCCTCCTGTGGAGACAAAACATATATATACCACCATTAAAGTTGTTCATTTGCTTATTTCAAAGATTACACTACTAATTAGGGACTAATTAGAAGAAGCAGTCAATAGCTCACCTCATCTTTGCACTGGAACAGATATTCACTTCCATCTTCAAGTCTAATAAAGCAGCAAATGGAACAAGGATAAAACAGGTAGGCAATGCCTATATGTAATATACCAACACTTAAATACATTTTATATTTGACTAATTATAAAGATTGATAACCAACACCCTTACCGGAGTTTGAACACCTGCTTCTTTTTCTTATAGTTGGTCAAGATCTCACATGAAGCATTGGTGAGGGTCAGGGGTTCCTCGCCATGGTAGGTGACACTGTGACTAAAGCTCTTGGCATCCTTGTAGGCAGAGAGCTGTCCAGACTTGAGCACACAGTAAATGTTGTTCCAGGACCTGAGAGATGAGAGGATGGACAGTTTGAATAAAGAATGATAAGTACTTTGTGTGACTGAAAATGTATCTTGAAGCATTATACTTAATCAAGACAAATAGATTTCTTCTGAAAATGTAAATGGCTGTCTGTGCAAAACTCTCTGCTACAATGCTAGGGTGTTCTGGGTGGTCCTCATGGTTCAAGTCAAAAGAGCCCAGTCACTGTGATAGATATTGCTTGGGTCCTTCAATATAGCACTGTAGTATATATATATATATTTTTATCTGTTTTATTGTCTGCCAGATGAAAATTACAAGTTTGTTCACTTAAAGAAGTAAACAGTAATCTCAACTTCAACTTGTAGCATGATTTGAGGTATTATTTATGTGCTGAAGTTTAATACTTAAAGACTAGGAATTTGTTCAAAGTATCAACAACAATAGTACTTGTGATACCTCAGCAAACAACAATAATTAACCCTTCACCAGGAGTTTGAGTGACAAGCTATCTAACCGATCAGAACGCTGCATCCGCCATTTTGTCCGACAAAGCAGCAAGTAGTTAGAAGATTAACCTCGGTGGAGTTAAACTTGAAAAATTGTGTATATTGACGTCTTTACGCGTTTGAAACAATATTCATTCTCATGTTCATTCATGTTTATTTGACGCTATAAATGGACTAGTAGCAAGAGATGATCGGTTAACGAGCCTCTTGAGCTGAGGCGTTACAGCAATCTGTCACGACCATGGTCACGACACATTAAAGAGCCACAAAACGATTTTTATTGTTTGAATTTCTTTAATAACTACACAGTTTGAAAGCTGGGACTTGTTTAATATCATAAGTAACCTGCTCTGTCTTGTCTGTTGACGTGTTGTCAGTATCCTCTTTGCTCTGCGATGTATTTTTCCCTCTGTGTGGCGTGACAGCACCATTGCTTGTCGGACAAAGCAACAGTAACTAAGGGGGGCTGGTCTTTGCGAAGGGTCAATTACATGGTCAACAAAAACAACAGCTAACCTGTTGGATGCCTTCTTATTATGTCCTTCCATCTCATGTTTGCGTGCTAGAGTTCCCTCCATCAAGACTGGTTGAACTTGTGAAGATTCAGTGGGAAGTGTGGCAGCTTTTTCTGTCTCTTTGGTAACCTGAATGGATGTGGAAGGGTCCAACTCTAGTGAGCCACTTTCCTGCATCTCTGAGATCAAAGGCACAGTGGAGTCCCCTGCTGTGCCATCAACTCCGCCGGAACTAGGCTCTATTATTCCTAAACCAGACTGAAGATCACATAAGAACAAAGTTCAGGTACAAATTAAGAAGTATTACATTATTACATTTAATATTCTAACAAACATTTTACAGTAGAAAAGGAGTAAATTTATATTTTGTAGGCTATTGTGTGCTGTATTTGCATAAAGAGATGACAATATGAAATGTGAAAGTAAATCTGACATGAAGAATGAAAGAAGATGGCAAGATTCTAATATAAAAAGTTGCACTAAACTCACCAGAGACTGTTCTTCTGTGGGGTAGAGTTGTGAGGACTCCTCTGCAAAACCTGTGTCTTCTCTCCTGGGGGTTAAATGTCAAATTTTAGTATAGGATATGGAGGAAGGGAAGTACAGTGTTCCCCAGATCTTATGTTTACCTGCTGTCTTTCTCCGCCTCTTGTCTGTACTGTTGTATGTCCAGTTGTTGTTTCCGAATTTCCAACAGCTCCAACTACAACAGATTATAAATATTCAATAACTTTTTTTTTTTGAGTGGTGCCTGCCAGTCCAAACAATTAACATGATTTGAGGTATTATTAATGTCTGTTGCACAAATGGTGTGGGATGAGTTTAAAACATGTCGAAGTTAAAAACACACACAACACATACTGTTGTAAGCCGTTCCAGTGCTGAGAAACGCTCTTCCCATGTAGCAGTGGATTTCTCAAAGGCTTCATGCCTCTTGAGCAGTTTTTCGACCTCATCCACTGTCTCGCCTAGATCTCTGCTGGCCACATATGGCTCCTGGGCAATCAGCCAGGCCTCTGCCACAGATGCATCCCGAGCAAACTGACATACCTCCAACACTAGAAGGACATATACTTATGAGCAGCTGTGAGCACTATTAGTGTGTGTCTTTTCATGTGTGTATGCTGACATTTGTGGACTTACAAAGTCTAAGCCAATCCCATCTATCATCCCATTTGAGCATCATCTCTTTCCTCTTCTCTACCAGTTGCATCAGCTTCTCTTTAATCTGTGAGTTCAAGTATAATTGAAAATGTATGAGACCCACTGGACACTTTGTCATGGCAGGCAGCTAAGCTGTTACATCCTGTGTCTGGTTACCTCTACAGAGTCCTTGTGCTTGCGTTCCAGGAGGGCTTGGCCTAGTTCTACACACTGATTAAGCTTTGGTCCACGGGTCTCAATCTCAGCACGGATTCCTTGGTGATACTTCATTAGGAGCTCCACTGAGGAGACATCTCTTCAGTGGGCAACAAGAAACAAACCTCATCACAAAGAGGAACATGGACACCTCTACTGCAATGACCACAATGACACATTTTCTTACCGTGGCTTTTCCTGTGTCTCTATCTGCTGTATGATGCTTTCCATCCAGGCCAGCAGGTCCCTCACCATGGTGAAGAAGCGGAACTTGTCTGCTGTATCCTCCAGTCGCTTTCTCCTACCTGCGCAAGCATCCAACAGACCCTTCCAGGCTTCCACAACCTCTTTCTCACTTGCTTGAATAGCAGTGGCCTGATCTCCTGCATATTGGGCATGCAGTCTTGTTGCAGTCTCCTGGAACTGTTTGACCTGCAAGGAAAGAAATGTGGAACATCCATAACTTTTCAATGTATAGCATTTGAGTTTTCTTGAGATGAAAACATAAAACTGATTATGAGAACCAGTTGTTCATGTAATGTGTTTTCCTTGCCTGTTTTCCCAGGGAGCTTATATCCCTCTCAAATGCAGCATGCATTCGGTGGAAGGACTCTGCTTTGCTAAAGTCTTCTCCCAGATCATCAGGAAGCTCATTCTTCTTTTCCTCAATGTGAGCGACCAACTCCTTCCCATCATAAAAATACCTGGCCAAATTCACAGAACATAATGATTTCCAGTCAGTTTCTCTACCCCATACAACATCTTTAACAGGTGAAGATACTGTAAAATAATTATAATATTTTAAGATTATAAATCTATTTAGTTCTTCTATACTTACTTAAGCAGGTCATAGGAGGCTGTGAGGAGCTGCGCACGAGTGTCGATGAGTTCCAGCAGATCTGCCCAACTCTCATTGACTCCATCCTTCCACTCCGCCATGGTTGCTGACTCACTGTGGCCTGCTTCGATCAGATCATCTATGATCTGGTTTACAGTGTCTACACGTTCTTGACCCACTGTTCCTGTCTCCCGTGCAAACTCCCTGAACTTATCTCGCAGGATCTAAAATATTGATAAGTATGACTTTAACAACACAATAAACTAGTGCTGAATATGCAAATTCTTGCATTGCACATTACAAGACATTCTCTTGTGTGAGAGGTAGTAAATGTGCTTATGTGTGTGGGTAAGTTCTGCTTTACCGTCACATGGTCAAGGTCTTGGCCCATCTCTTCTGAAGAGGCTATCACATCACGCTCTGCAATCCACTGCTCAAGATCCTCCACTTCACGGCTCAGCAAGAAATTATGATATGTGTGGTCCAGCTTCTTTTTTCGGTCCTCTGCTTGCTCCTTCAGCCCAGCATACTGCTTATCAACTTGCCCTTGTCTCCGGATGATGGCCTCACTTTACATACAGACATATAGAGATTAATTTTTGTTATGGAGTGTTTTAACTTACATTGGGCTGCCTCATGGATTAGTTTAGCTTGCCCCCCCATCTCAATATGCAATAAATTCTTTAAATATATAATATATATATTGCATGTTTTCTGGCATGCAATCAGTCCAAAATACCCATCTGGGTGCTCTTCAGCCAGCATCTTCTGGGCACGATCTGCCAACTGCTGGATGGAGTATGCATAGTCATCCACTGTCTGCTTCATAAGCAGGTGTCGCTTCAGCATGATCAAAGCACTCTGTTCATCCTACAATCCAGAGAGAATAATTGTCAGAGACAGTTTATTTTAGTACGGCTTTTATGGCAGCACTTCACACAGAATTTGGAGCCAGTACAGATTTGACATAACTTGGCATTTTGAAGATTTTTTCTTCATAGGCTCTTGCAGTCTGCCATAGTCTTACCTTAGCCTTTTCATCAGCAATCATGTAGAGTTCTTGTTCCCCTATCCAGGCCTCAGCTTCATCTGCATCATTGTAATACTGCTGGGCCTCATTAGAGCCATAGAGCCGTGCTCTACGTTTGGCCATCTCATCCTGCAGCTTTGCCCACACCTCCTGAAGCTTCTTCATCTCCTCAGACATGTGTTCTTCCTCTGGACTGCCCTCTGCTGCTGCCACCATTCGCTGGCCACGCTCTAACACTTCATCAATGCGTGGCTGGTGACCGTCAATCTCCTTTTGTAGAGACTGTACAGGATATGAACGGTGTATATGAAAAGGGTAGGTGGGATATATAATAAATATACTATAAATGATTTCCAATAATAAGTCATAGAAATAGACCATGTTGTCAAGTCATGGATGATCAGAAATGAATTGTGAGGGTAAGTAAAATAAAAAAGGAAATCTCACTTGGTTCTTTTTGAGCAGAAGTTGGACAGTCTGAAGATTATTGCCATGATCCTCTGACATTGCTATTGGTAGCCTCTCATTAACCCAGAGCTGAGGAGAACAAATGAAAACTTGTATGTAAGAGAAAAAAAAGTAAAAATAATAATAAAAAAGTAAAAATAATAATAAAAAAAAATAATGATGCATTCTGAAAAGCTGTAGTTTGGGTATGCTAAGTATATACATACTATCTCATCTGCAAGATCTCTGAAGAACTGGTGCACTGCCTTGGCGGCCTCCAGCTTTCCCTTGCGTTGGGCGAGAGGTGTGAGGAGCTTCTGAAAGTCACTCTGAAGTGTTTGCTGCTCAACCTCAAGCTCGGGTTGGTCCTCTCTAAGTGAAGCATGCTGCTGTACAGCTTCCTGAAGTTCTTCAAGCTCCCGTGCACGATCCCGAACTTGATTCTCTGTAATCTAGGGGAGAAAATGGCATATTTATGCAGTATCTTTTAAACTACCACCAGAGATGGAAGAACAATAAACATACCATAACAGACCATTATTGTACATTAAATTAGGTAATCTACTGTAGAAATGTAACACACACAACACATTGACAAAATAACAAATCTAATGTCACACCTGATGCTTCTTCAGTAGGATGTTGGCACTGGTAAGATCCTTCACTTCTTCGTCCACATCACCCTGGAGCTGCTGCTGCAATTTAGCCAACCATTTCTTTAGGTCAGCCAGGCTCTGATCAAACAGCTCAGAACGGTTTGCGTCGAACAGCAGCCGAGCCTTCTCTTCTGTGGTGCTCTCCAGCTTATCCCATAGTTCATGAAGCTTAGCAAGACGATCCATAACAATGGGCTCAAACTCAGGCTTGGATTCCATCAGTTCTTGTCCCTCCTAAATATACAAGCATGGTTCAATGTACACACTATTTTTTCACTCATTTCAATACATTGATACTAGAGAATTATTGAGATTATGGTACACAGTAGAAGGGGCCAGTCCACACAATTTTAAAATAATGTGAACCAAAGGCTTCAACAGAATCTTATATCACCATTTAATAATTCATCAGAGCTCATTGTAGGTCTGACTATGAGAGATATTGTTAAATAATTTCTGCTATGGAGAAAATCCTTATTTTTGACACCCAACTGCTGTGCTCTATTAAAGATATGGTACACATAAAATTGCTATATACCTTATCAATGTTGTGAAGCCAATCCTTGTTCGATGCAAGCTCTGCCATGAAGGCTTGGTGCTTTTGCCACTTGCTATGGAGGTTTCGAGCCTCATCATATGATGTATCCTGTGCAGTCAGCATTTTCTCATTTATCCACAGTGTAAGCTAAATGAAAGAAGTAAATGTTTATTGAATGAGAGAAATGTCACAAAGAACCTTTTATTAGAAGAAAAGCTGTGAGATCTTCCAAATGAAAACTGAGAAAAGTATTGCTTACATCCTGGGTGTTCTGAAGGAAGTGCTGAAGTTCCCTGTTGTCTTTGAGTTTCCCTGAGACTTCATTGGCTTTGTCTTTGTTCTTGTTGTATCTAAAGTCATATACACACAAATACATTGGATATTTACTGGTATGTCTCAAGTGCAAAGTGGTGTAGAAATGTATATGGTTAAATGTAAACACAAGCAGACATTGACATGGCTTTTCTTTACTCCTCCATTGCCACTTTAAAGAGAACACTTTAAAAGAGCAACATAACCCAATGGATTAGGTGTACTTTCACAAAGAGATCAATACCCATCAGGGCAGGCGCCCATCTTAAGGAGTTACAGACTGCCTGGGCAAATAGGGGAAAATGTAGGCCACTCCTTTAGAGAATTTTGCTTCTCTCACTCGCTGCTGATTCAGCACAAGTAAAAAGGTTCCTGTCATGCCAATTTATATACTAGTCCAGATGAGCAATTTAAATCTTTCATTGATTGTTACATTTCTAAGGCCCTTATGTAATTGTTTTGTTGTCACAGTAATCCATAGTGAACTGAAAATCCACCCATTGATCCATTCATTTTCCAAACCACTTGTCCTATCTGGGGTCGTGGGGATGCTGAAGCCTATTGAATGGAAAATTATGTTTTTCTTTTACTGTCTCTGTAAGTATGGAATTTAGAATAAAAAAGTTTATTTTTGTGGACAGCCCATATGCAAGGTCACAGAAAAATGTTCTGTCTGACCTTGGATGTAAAATATATTAAATAATATAAAAAACAGACCTATCCTCAATGGAGCCCATCTTGTCTTTCACCCTTCCTGAGTAAAGGTTTCCACTGTCCACCAGTCTCTGACCAGTCTCCAGTGTGCTGAGTATCTTCTCTTCATTAGCATCCATGGTGGTAACAAAGTCCTCATGTTTCTTCAGGGCCTTTTCTGCTCCATCCAGTGTGTCAGGCTTGTCAGTGTGGGCTAGAGTGTATTCCTTTCGAGAAGTACAGAAAAAATGCAGAAGGAGACATTAAAAGGGAGGAAAAATGTTATGGAATGGCAATTGAAGGTCATTAGCAAAGAATATTTAACCTGTTAGCAAGGTTTGGTTTCTTTAAAATGACTCTTCTTATGAAGAGAAAACAGCATGACAAAATTACATCTATTTTGATTATAGATGAAAACTATGTATATGTATACCTGGTTATTTAAGATGGCCTCAGCCTGCTTGGCATCCCTCATGAATTGTTGGAAGCCGAGACCCTGATCTAGGAAGTTCTTGCGGCTATCCCACATTTTGTGCAGTTCATCCCAGCCCTTATCAAGACCCTCCAACCTCTGCTCCAGCTGCTGGTACTGAGGATCATCTTCTTGCCCCTGAATGACAGCTACTCCCGTATCCCTCACACGATGATAGTCTTCCTCATGGCCATCCATATCATCCCTCACAGCATCATGGAGACTCAGAAACTGCTCAGCCTCTGGTAAACCATCAGGCATATCTTCAGATGCAACAGCCTTCTGTGTCTTGAACAGCCAGGCTTGAAAATCATCCATGTCCTGTAGGAAGGTCTGCAGCTTGCTGACCTCCCCAAGAGAGTCTTCACGGTCTTTCAGGGTACGTTTCAAGGCATCCCATGCAGCATCCAACTCATCCTGTCTGGCAAGTATATCAGAAGCATTTTCTGGGTGTTCCTTCACAAGCTTCTGGGCCTCATCATGCAGGAAATCCAACTTATCTTGGATGGCAGCAAGGTCTCTTTCCATGCCAAAGAGCTTCCTCTGAATGGTAATGACTGCAGCCAGGTCATTCCCAAGGTCCTGTGTAGACTCAATGACTCGTGTCTTTTCTTTTATCCATGACTCCGTCTCATCACATTCAAGATCATAGTTATGTAGGCTGAGGGCTGAATCTACTTTGCGTTTCTTATCCTCCACCATTGCTTTAAAAGCTTCCCACCTATAAGAAGAAAAGAGGAACCGTTTATAAAGTATTTCAATTTGAACTGGCATTCATATCCGGGATTGTAATTCATACCTCTTATTGAGACGAATTTGACAGTCTTTCACTTGTTTTGTTTGTGGATGTCTGCTATCTTCGAGTTGCTTGGCTGCCTTATTGACGTTATCAACCCGAGCCTGCATGTTATCCATTTCTTGAGCAAGAATGCTTAGCCTACCAACAAACAGAAAATAATTTTATGACAGTGGCATGAATTAGAATAGTTTTCCAGTTTATGAAACACACTTACAGTTATGTCTCTGGGTTCATAAAACCAGTAGCCATACCTGTTTTGTACAATTTCTAAATCTTCCAAATTCTCAGGTGTCTCTAACCCAACCAGCCAGGTCTCCTTCTGGCCCATCCAGAGCTCACAAGCGTCTGTCTCACTGAAGATAGTGTAAAGAGCCATGGTGTCATCCAGTTTCTTTTGCCTCAGGTCTGATAGGGTCAGAAGCTCAATATACATATCCCGGATATCATTCAAACGCCCCTGGATGTCTGGTGTGTTCCTTAGTTCCTCGGGAAGTGCATTGGCCTGTTTGGATAGAGCATCAATGGTGGCACCATTTTTAGCGGCCTCATCTCTTAAGTCACGATGTTTCTTAAGAAGTCGCTGGGTAGTATATTCATCATGCCCAACATCGTCACTGCTCATCTGCCGCATAGCATCAACCAGCCAGGCCTTGAGGTCATCAGCATCGCCCTGAAACTGGAAGAAGCGTTGCGTGTCTTGCAGATTCTGCTTACGGAAGGCAGCCAGTTCCTCCAGCTGTTGCCACTGTCTTCGGACATCATCCATGCGCTGTTGCACTTTGGGGGAACCCAAGTGCTTGGCCTGGATCATGCTCTCTCCTTCATCCATCACCTGCTTCAAGTTGTCCCGTCCAGCAGCAAGCTCATTCTCAAAGACACTGTGTTTGCTCTGCAGTACCAGCACACTGGTCAGGTCCTTACCATAGTCAAGAGAGGAGAAAATGTGTTCCTTTTCCCGAATCCAACTCTCCAACTCTGCAATTTCCCATAAAAAGTTCCAAAGCCGTCGTGACTGCTCCAGACGTGCTTTCCTCTGAGCTGCCAGAGCACACAACTCCTGGTAGCACAGGTCCAAGTGTTGTACCCGATCACGGATCACTTGTGGGTCACATGGTTTATAACCTTGACAATCAAGAGCAAAAAAGTAAAAAACCAATGAATAGTATGTAAAGATTTCACACCTACATCACCCAAGTAAACAACTAAGTACATAAGGGTTCAACTGTACTTACTATCACCATTGGCAAATTTAAGAGCAGCTGCATTGGCTGATCGTACTCTTTCTGCCTGCACTGCTATATCAGCCTCTACCAACGAATGTTTCTGCAGCAAGTCTTCCACTTCCAATAACTGTTTTCCAAAGTCTGGGGACAAGAGTCGGCTCTGAAGAACAAATGTCCAATAAGAAGTAGTTTAAATTACGCTTTTTGCTTCAATTACATGAGTTACAATGCTACCATAATATTAGCATAATATAAATTAAATCATATAAATCAAGCACACTATTCACTATTCCTACCTTCATTTCATCCATCCAGCTGATGATGTAGAGCATCTCCTGGAAGATACTCTGAAGGGTGAGATTCTTGTCTAGACGACCTCTGCGAGCTTTCAAGAGCTCCTGCAGGTAGTCCCACAGCCTCAAGATATTGTCTTTTCTAGCATCAATGCGTTTAGCATCATGGTATCGTTCTGCTTCCAGTTCTTTAGACAGGGCCACCAGTGCCTGAACACGTTCTTCATATGCAGCAATGTCTGTCTCTATGGCATCATGTTTCTTCTTAGCTGCCTCCACTGCTGGTAAGTCATAGCCAAAGTTGTCCTTCACAGTAGAAAGCAAAATAATGATCATTCATTTTAATCTTCAGGTGTTGCAACCATGAAAAGATGGGTATCTCTCTGCACATTTCATCTGACAAATGACAGAAGCTGTGGAAAGTTAGTTACCTGTGAAACTAGTCTCTGATTTTCTTGAAGCCAGGTCTCTCTCATGGCTGCCTTCCTGTCAAAGCGACGAGCCATCTGCTCCAGCTTCTCCTGCCTAATGAGTTCATCTCTTAGGACCCGCTCACGGTCGTGTTCTGCCTTCTCCAACCGCTCCCAAGCCTAAGAACAAAGGCGCACACACACACATTCAAACAGCTCAGAGCCTTTCAGACCACTGGAATGAATAACATGTTCAACCTCTGTCACTGTGCCTGCAGAAAATTTAACCAAAGTGGTTGGGGCTAGCAGGTGTCCTTTTGATTGTCCTTTTGATGTGTTTCTTATGATTTGATTGATGTAATTCCTGGAGCTTATAGTGCCTTCCATTGAAAGTCAGGTATGGGATATTCCTACTTCACCAGATAACCACCATATTCTATTGTTTGATGTTTAGAAGATACAGAGATGTAGAAAAAGTGCAAAGTGACAAAGTTTGTTTTTGCAGATGTACATTTATCAACAGAAAAGCTAATAAGTTCTATTGTAAAGTAATAAAGGGACGTTTCTAAGTTTCCAAGTTCAAAGTCTGACTTTAAGTGGCATTAGTTTGCACTTTCCCTAATTGGAGGTTGGAAGTTCATACTTTCTGAGTTTAAATGAATGCAGCATTAATCTTAGCATCTCACCTTGTTGATATCTGACACCAGTGCACCCTCTTTAGGTGTGTAGACTCTCTGATTGTTGGCCCTCATTCTGCTCTGGATGGTAAACAGCAGTACTTCCAAGTTGCCTTTCTCCTGAAACCTGAAGAGCAAGAGTTAAAAATTAATTCAAGTTGGTTGCTTAATGGTACTACAAAAGAGGAGATTTTTGTTCATTTTTATTCTGAATTACTTAGGTGGTTTCTCCACGGTACGGTAAGAGTTGAAAGCCTGCAGTTGCTGCTGGACGCCTGTAAGGGAGTTAGCAAGCTTGCGGTTGTTCAGCACAATGATGGTTTGCTCAATCCATGTTAGCAGGTCAGATGACAATGTCTCATACTTCTCAATCATCTTCTCTGTTTCAATGGCCTGGTCCAGCACCTGGAGAATATGAGTATAGATCAATCCAAATGTCCTCTTGAATTAAATACACACATTCTCATGGAAATGGACTGGCTAAAATTTTGCACCTTCCCAACTCGCTTTCCCTCAACTGCCAGAGCTTTCATCTTAGAGAAGTAGTGGTAAAATGCAACAACGTATGTGATTATGGACTTCTCATCTGGGTTCTCAGTGAACACATCTGCAAACAATACAACATAAAAATGTTATCTCCATAGTAATTATTATAAGTTTTGACTTAATAGTCAAAAGGTGTTATTTGCCTTCTGGGTCCAGGAGCTTGGTGACACCAAGTTTTTGTTCGGCTAGGTTAAATGCCTGCTGAAGGTTGTGAGTGGGGTTGGACCTCTGTAGATTGCCATAGTCCACCAGATCTGGCCTGATGGAGTGAAATGAGAATACAAATGTAAGGAGAGGAGAGATTATTTGGTTTTCTATCAATAAAAAATAGATATATAGTATAAAGAAGACAAGGCAAGAGGGTAGAACAGGATCAGTTTCATTTCTCATTGGTTGTTCTTTTATTGCTCAGGAGGTTTAATTGGGTTTTTATTTATGTTTCAATTAAGTGGCAACTATTTGTTACCTGTAAAACTGGTCTTGGAGGAACTTGATGAATGAATAAAAGAAACAATTGACATCCATATGAGCACATCAGCTCAGTGTGTCATTTCATCTCTCCTAACCACAAAGCAATGTCTCCACAAGCTATCTTTTATGTTAATATTTATATTTTGTCTTGGAATTTTATCTTTTCTCTTGGTATTTATCACCTGTGTTTGTGAATGAGAGCGTTGAAAGCCATGCCGTCTTTCCAGCTTGTGGTGAAATTGGTGATGTTTACATTGGGGTACCTGCAGATA
The DNA here is from genome assembly GCF_024489055.1 of Chanodichthys erythropterus. Classification (NCBI taxonomy): domain Eukaryota; kingdom Metazoa; phylum Chordata; class Actinopteri; order Cypriniformes; family Xenocyprididae; genus Chanodichthys; species Chanodichthys erythropterus. Next base: position 35,717,455 of record NC_090238.1, on the reverse strand, counting down.
CAAAACAATATCAGACAAATCCATCTGCAAACACAAAATACTGTCAAATTCATTACTACTGAAGTACAGCAATTGTTGTCCTACCCTGCAGTCTTCATCTGGCACCAGAGGAGCAGTGCATCTTTGGCCGAGCGGGTCTCTAGCCGGCCTGTCTGGTCAGCTTGTCCTGTCTCTACTATAATGTCTTGAATCTGTATGCACATGAGGAAAGAAAGAACATAAACTAAAATAAATCCCACATGAGCAATTAAACTATATTCATTCCTCTACAATACTCCTGTCAACTAGACTTTCCTTCTGTTTTAAAGCATTTAAAAGCAATAATAAAACCATGTACTTTAAATTAATTAGACAAGCTACTGTAATTCGCCCCTGGGCATCCATTCTTAGATGTGCAGAGGCATTGTTACTTTATTTAGATTGTGACTTTTTATGTCTCAATAGTTTGTACATTGCTGTGGGAACTAGGCAGAATAAAGAGCAGTCAACAATTCCCATTCTGGTCTTTTTCCTTTCATTTTTGAGGATCTGAATTATGTAGCAGACTACACTGTTTGAAGTGGCTGGACTAAAAATATCCTGCTATCAAACTGAGGGATTAAAAATAAATATAAGCTTTTCCAATCAGCCAAATAAATGTAAGCTTGTCCCATCAGCCTAAGACGCAACACAGAAACTCTGCTGTAGGTCTACTGTAATATCAGAAAGTTTGGATTGTTTGGACTGTGTTTTATAACCAGTCCAATGTTTTATGTTAGTTTCAATATCTAAACTTTCCTTATTCTGTGTTTTTCAGTTTAAATCATATTTAGATCCACAGAATGAATAGAGCTTATCAGAATGATTAGCTGACCTGGAAGCGAAGAATGATGGTCCAGATGAGGCCCAGGATGAGCCGGTGATTCCCATCTACAATATCATGTGATCCCATGTTCTCTAAGTGCACCCTCTGCTCCTTTAAAAACTGTAGAGCTTTATCCACATTCTCCAGACAGTGAATGCGCATTCGGCCCTTGGTTGGCCTGGGCTGAATGGTGGAAATATGAAGAAACAAAGACATTACTGAAATTACTTCAGTGGTGTGGTCAATTCAAGGTTTGGCACCGTTACACACTTAACACTCACCAGTCTCTCTCCTGACAGAACCTCCAGTAGCCTTATGAGCATTCTACCATCCCGCAGGTCTAGATAGAGATCTGAGATTCGGCAGCTGACTCTGGCTAATATGGAATTCACCCATTTTGTAAAGGTCTTCTTCTGGACAGCCTCTCGCTCATCTGGTTTTGACAGCAAGAGAAGAACATTCAGCTATTCTGATGTGGCCTGGTACTTTCACTTGTTTTGTTTTATTTGCATGGAAAATGAACTAAATGGAACCGTAATGATAATATTTAAAAAAAAAAAAAAAATCCCATTACTGTAAAATGCCCTTAATTGTCAATGTGCTCATTTGTACATAAAATAATATCACAATGCAAACAATCTTAATAGTCCTAAAAATAGGCTTCATTTTCATGCTTTTGGAGTGAAAATTTACCTTCATGCGATTCACTCATTTAGATTGAGAGTGGATTTACAAGGAATATGCATAGTTAAATAGTTATAAAGTAAAAAAGACAGCTCATATTTTCACAATCATAGTTACTTACTCAAATACAGTACAATCTATGTATGTGTATTCTTCATAGTGTATGTAGGCCTATATCCACGTGTTTTTCCCTGAGCAAGGATTCTGCAGTACCACGTTTATTTAAGATTCTACCATAAAAAGAACAAAATTGTGCATTCTTAATGATGCATTTTATAAATGATTCAGATCCTATGGCTGCAGAAACTGGAAAGGAGGGATGGAAATGACAAAAAGAGAGAGGATGTGAAGAATGGGAAGTGGGTGGAGAGTGGAAAGGATACATTCTTTTAAGCCCATCTACAGACATTACCTTGCCATTTATGCTTAAACTACAGATAAACAGTTCAGTATCATAGTCAGGGACTATTTGTCATATATGGCCTTGTTCTGCCAACATATATCCAGGTTTTGCACCATCATACAACACAATACAGTCATGTAATTACAATGTTAGTTTAATACAGTTTAGTACTTGAGACCAGACTTGAGTCCAAGATCATATTTTCAATATCTTAGTCTTGTCATGGACTCGACTCAAACTTGAGACTATTTCTGCACTACAACTCACTGGATATTTTTTTGGTGTGTGCCAACTCATGCATATGATCTGCTCTGTGCTATTGTGTCTCTGGACCAGAGCACACGGTGTGTGTGCTGCGGAGGTGTGTGTGGCACTGACGCAAAACCAGTCTTCATTCACCACAAAGGAAAGCATATTTACACTGTCTGAATCATTCAGAGCCTCCTCCTGAGGTCTCTGTTTTGACTCAGATTCAACCCTCTTCTGGTCTCTGCCTTGAGTCGGACTCAACCTACTCAGATCTTGGCCTGGACTTGGACTAGAATGAAGTGGTCTCAACTACAACCATGTTAAATTATGGTGAAGTTTTTCCATAATCTCTGAATGTAAAAACTACAGTGTGAAAGCATGTTTCCTCCATCTGGATCACAAAGCAATGTAAAAAACAATGTTGTGGCAAAATCACTTTTGACAGTACATCTTTAGAGAGACAAAATAGCTTTCATTTTCAGATCTGTAATAAAATATTTGCACAATTACAGACCAAAATGATTCCAGATCTTCAGAGATGTAAATGCCATGTGGTTAATTACCCTAGAGCCAAAGGAAATAGCTGTCATAACAACAGTGATTGGCAATCCGTCCCAAGCCCTTCACTTGTGACTATACTGAGTTGTGTCATAAAAGGTAAAACAATATAATACAATAATGCAATATAATGAAATATATGAATTCATGTTGCTTGCAAAAAAAGAGAGAGAGAGAAAATAAGTACAGCATTTACTAGGCAGGCCTAATAGGCCATGCTAACCAGCCAAACCTTGACTTATTGGGTTACACAGAGAAAAGTTATTGTAAAAGGGTCAGGGGCCATATTCACAAACACTAAGAGTTCTCCTAAATAGCAGTAAAAGTTCTTAGGTAAGAATTTCCTCTTAATACCTATTACAAAGCTGCTAAGACCAACTTTCACTAAGGAACAGAGAGAAATCTTAAACTTAGAGAAAGAGTGGGGTTGACCTCATTGCTATGGATGTCAGCATGCTTACTAACTATGCCCACAGTGATTGGCAGATAGAGGAGGGGTCTCTGTCAGTGATTTATCACAGAAATATTGTAGAACGAGGTATTGTGTTGCCATTTTCAAATAAAGATTTTAAAATAAACATGTTGCCATATACAAATAAAGATTTTAAAATGTAGAATAAGGGTTAGTAATTAAACAAGCTAACTGTCAGCCTCTTGCATGTCTGCATCTCGAGAGATTGCAGAATTCAAGAAACAAATGATGTTTTATAAACAAAGTTTGGGAGGAGCACTTTCAAATTGTCTAGCTAATCAGCAAGAGAGGAGGCATACATGTACACAGCCAACTCACCTAGTTAACTCGACAGTTTTCTGCATCCCTCCTCACTCTCGGCTGATTTTTTTTTTTTTCTCTTCTTTTTTTCAGCCGGTGATACGGGGGACTATGGGTTTGGGCTAAATTCCGAGCTCGGAACCCTCTCCTCAGACAGCACGCTAAATATGCTTATTTACTCTTTTACTCCATTCGAACATTTGTAAGTGTGAACTTGTAAAACCCCACACAGGTAATCAGACATTATTTATTTATTTATTTTTGGGATTTTTTGCCTTTTTATTATGATAAGACAGTGAATAGACAGGAAGCGAAGTGGAAGAGAGAAATGGGGGGATGGAACTGGGAAAGGTCCACGCGCTGGAATGGAACTTGTGTCACCCATGCTGCCCACAAGGCTATTGGCAATGACGATAGGACTTTATTTTCAACTAGACAATGTTTTATTCTCCATTATTCAATGCATATTGCCTGCACATAAACCTTTATGTTATGTCATCACAGATAAAAATCTTTAAATCAAAAAATGTATTGCATTTATGAAGAACATGCTCAGCACCCAAGGCTTGGACGAATTGCTGAGGTGGGTTGCCATAAAAAGCCATTTTAGGATTGTGTGTGATTTGGTCCAAGTGAATAAGGAGTCCTCTTAACTACCCCTAACTTTTCACAGATTAAGGAGCTGGTTTTTAAGCTTAAAATTATTTGTGAAATACTCTTAGAGCAAAAATGTAGGAGTCTTAAAATTAGGACTGACTTAGAACTTATTTTTAAGAGGTTCTCCAAAATCAGCAAGTTAGGAGCTACTTTTAGCCTTAAGATGTTTTGTGAATACGGCCCCAGGTCTGGTAGGAAAAGCTCTCTAAGGTACCAGCTGTACAGTTTCACTTTTTAAAGTGCAATTTGCCATGTTCCTGCCAGAGTTAGGAAAGCTCCAGATGTGCCAAAGCATAATAAGAGAGATAAGCCCGGCAACACTACATATTTCATGACTAAACTACTGCCAAATGATTCCTCTTCCTGTTCACACTTTGTACAGCAGGACTGCAATCTAACCTCTACTAAATGATTCTCTCTCTCTCTCCATTAGAACAGCACAGAGTCTAAATAGAGTTTGCTTGGGTCCTGCTGATCTCTGATATTCTCTCCAGCTCACAGGAAAGGTCTGTGAAATATTTATATTGATGGATTTTCCCTGTACACTACAAGCCCCTCCCACACACACACACACACACACACAGTCAGCCTTCACTGGTTGTGACCTGCAGTCTCACTAAATTGTCGAACCTGAGTCATTGTTTCGAGGACTCTGGTCCTACATGATTAGGTGCTTACTAGCACCTGAATGTGATTTCACCAAGTAGCACAGAACAGTCACAAGTAGCAGAGAGGTGTGTGATGGGAGGAAACAGAAGCAATACATTTAGATGCAATGTAAGTGGTGCTTGACCGTGTAAAACCTGCAGCCACGATGTAGGCATTTTAAGTGGTCTTTTTGATGTTCTTGTCCTTGGATATGGCTTGAATTCCTCCTTCAATCTAACTATCATTAATTTATCATCCATCAAGCAAAAAGCCACTCAATTTTAGGTAGCACCCATGTCCTAGGTACTTGCGACTTTATTTCTCATAGTTGCAATTGTATATCCACCAATTGTGACTATATTTTTACTTTACTTTATCTAACAATTACTTTATTTTTTACTCTAAAATGGGTTTCCATAAAACATTGTAACCCAAAAATATTAGTGATGCTTGCTTTAGAAAACACCACTAAGTAAAGCATACTGCTTCAGTAGAACAGTATGCAAACTATAGTGCCTGTTTTGTTTTTTTTTCGTTTTTAGTCAAGTTTAATTCATCCCTGTGCATTCATACTATGCATCTAAATATTAGGGTTAGTTATGGAAAAATACAATCTCTCTGAACTATGCTCTTTTTGTTTCACAGCATTAAAGAACTCTCTCATCAGAGAGAAACAGGAAGCTCAGTTTTACGCAAATTAAAAGTGACAGTCAACTTCTCTCTAAAAATAAACAGCGCTGAATAAGTGAGGTAGGAGACCTTGATGCTGAAGATCCCAAATCACAGAAAGAGATAAGACAAAGAAAACATATTCCTGTAAGAAGCAAGAATAGCAGAAGACAAGAAGTAGACAGTGGTTAGTCTGCTAATGTATCAATCACTTTGTCATTCAGCAAGAAATCAAAAGATTGGTAAGGGGACAAGTTGTATTTTTTGCACAGAATGGTCTTTTTTATGAGTTTGTCAAATAAATATTTAGTGAGCAAATGAGGCGTATATACAGCATAAATAATGAAATTAATAAATACTGTACATAAAAAGACAAACCAGATTTTCAGTTCCCACAGCGCTCAGTAGAAAACAATCAAGCATACCACCTTAAAGCCCTTCCCAGACCTACTCCGGATCACTACCTAATCCCACAATTCCCCTGTGGCGTAGTAAAGGGGTATGCGAGGAAAGACTGCCCCCTCTTTGAGGGTGGGAGAAAAAAACTCCACCAGGACACTACCTTGCAGTTGTCTGAAGCGCCCATCCAGGATGGAGTTGTTGAAACAAATGTTGGAAGCACTGTAGCTCAGCCAGCGTGCTCGTCTCATACTCCGGGACGGGGACAGGGGGCAAGATGGTGAGGATCGGGGAGGTGAGGGCCGATGGCTCCTCAGGGTGCAGGAGGAAGAGGATGATGAGGTTGAGGAGACTGGAGTGAAAGTCATGGGCGCTACTTTAGGTGTGATTCCCAGTAAAGTTCCATTCCTCTCTGGTAGGTGCTCAGGTTCACGAATGTGGGGACTGTTGTTTTTGGCCCCTCTCCTGCTCTGGGCCCTATAAACTGGTGGAGTGCTCCTGCTCCGGCTCCCTGGTGCACTGGTCCGGGATGGGGCTTCTTTCACCGTGGTATACTGCCGGCTGCTGACCTCCCGGACAACTGGGGTAGGGCGGATCGCGATGGTCTCTCTGCTGGTCTTCAAGCTGAGTTTGACCTCCCTCAGCCGGGTCTGGCTCACGGGCACCGCGCGACACAAACAAGGGCTACTCATCCTCAACACGCTAAATGAACACGCACAGCCGGGAAACAGCGAGACAAACAGGACACTCTTCTTCTCTCCTTCTGTCTCGAGTTCTGTTATCTTCTCCCTCGTCCTCTCGCCCTCCCTCCCTCCCTCTCTCTTTCTCCTTCTCTCTCTCTCTTTCTCTTTCCCTCCCTCACTCACTCTTCACTTAGCAATGATGCTGTTGTGCCTCTCCCCAGTAGCACCCCAGCCATGCATATAATATGCCCCCATTCCTGGCTGCCCCATAACGCACACTCAAACACACTCATCTAAAATGTCTTCAAATGGGTGTATGCGTGTTTGTGTGTGTTTCGATTTGTGTTACAAATACATTGTGATGTCAGACTGTAAGTGCGTGCATAAGCAGTTTTGGGCCTGATGTAAATACAAACTACAAATGTATTAATGACTGTGTACTCAAAGTGTACTTAGTATACTCAGAGGGATGCGTGTCTGTTCAACAGCTGTAAATCAATGGTGAAGAATGAGAACCTCCCTCTCTTTCTCTCTCACTCACCCGCCCTCACTTTTTAACTCTCTCTAATTGCATTAGAGAAAGAGCAGAGTACAGACGCACCAACAGAACACATCACACCGGCCCTGGCTCAGCAACATGCACTTGGCTTAAAGAAGCAGGCCTGAATTTGCTTCACCACCACTAATGCATTTCAAACAGAAAGACCTGCATCCTTAAATAATAACTGCATAATTCATTCTTGAAGTACACTACAATACACTACATTAATATATTTTAAATGTACTAAATTGCAACTTCATCATTACAAAATATATTTAAATACATGACATACACATTTCAATAGAAAATATATTTTATCATATTAGAATTTATTTTAGCTTACCATAAATGTTTGTCAGCACATTCACCTTAACCATATTTCAAAATATAAAGATGTAGCCCACTTAAGTGGGTCAAAAAAGCACTCCAACAGTGCATTTAATACAATTGTAGACTATAATAAAAAAATTTCTTCATTAAATACTGTTATTGATTTATGCCTTTTTTTAATCCATCCATCTGTCCATTCTCCAAACTGCTTGCCTTGCATTTTTTAATGCTTTGGGGGGGAAAGTATATACTGTACTTGCTCCTTGATGTAAAATGCATTTCAACTCTTTGACATCTAATACCTCAAGAAAAATATTCTGTTACAGTGGATATTAAGTGTCCCAAATTGGATCCAAAACATTACATTGGACATGTGTTCTTGCTATTTAGATGCATGTAACAAAATATGCTCTGCACTAAATCCAAAAATCAGAACTGGTTTAAAGTGTTAATGCAGCCATAGAGGAAGTCTCTTTAGAGTCAGGCCAGAAAGAAACCTTCCAACAATGCTCCAGAAACCACTCACAACACCCTAGCTATAGTAATACCCTGGCATTATGAAGCATTTTCTTCAGAAAAAAAATATGATAGTGTACTGTCACTTATATGCGCCATGTGTGGATTACTTAGTCCCTGGAAAGGGGCTTGTAATTCTGGTCATGAAATCACTATTTAAAACCTGCTGTTTCTGAGAGCAACAGACCCCACAGGTGTGCCAAAAATGACAAGCTCCTGCAGCCATTGCAGAGATCTAAGCTATGGGCACAGACGGGGAGGGCAGCTGTCCAGCTCAGTCATACAGAGGCATGCTGGGTATGTGCAAATGATCCTAGCTGGTCAAGAGAGCACAGGGTTCAGCTGCCTGTACGTCTGTATATGTATTTGCACATTTGTGGGCCTCTGTATATCTAAGCCAAAGCAACATGTGCTCAGTTTTACGTCACCTGAGACGACTCACCTGCAAGAGCTTTAATGCGCGAGCGCTCGAAGAGTCTGGCCGAGCTGTTGTCATTATCAAGCTCTTCATCGGGCAGTTCGAATCGGGTGTTGATGCGGCTGTACTGCTGAGTGATTTCAGCATTGTCGAAGTCTGTGGTGGAGGTCATAGCTGCCATCGAGATGCAAAGGAATGAGAGGGACCGAACACCTCAGCGTGCCACACGAGGATAAGATAGTGGAATGCCAGAGATGGATGAACTGAAAGGTGAAAGAGATGGAGAATACGTTTTAGATTTTGCACTGAAGTGACCATTATAGCACCTCACTATATTAGTTAGACATTCAATACTCATTCCTAAAGGGCAAAAACTCATCTTTGATCACCAAAATGACTTATTTAAAGATTTTTTCCTGTGAAAAAAAAAAAAGTCTTCATGCCTTAAAATAGCTTGAATGTAACTCTGTATCCTTGCTTCAGTATACGCGGATCTATGAATATGCTAATTTGCCCCACTTTAACTCACACGAGCTCAGAGATCCACTCGGTCAACTTACTGAGGTAAACGCTGCACGATGGTATCGCATTTTACAATGTCAGACACATGACGGTAATATGATTAGCCTTTTGTTTGCTTACATTATCAAACAGCTAATAATGTGTTGCTAATGTTACACAAACCATGTTCCTGTTCGCCATCTCAGAGTCAGACAGCTGCCTTCTAAAAATCAGTATCCTTACAAACGCTTACTGCATGTGGGCAGCAAGACCTCAAACATCATGTTCGTTGTTTTCAACAACAATACTTTTGCAATAATCAGATTATGAAGTTAGATGATATGATACATAAATGTAAGTGATACCTATGATGCACATATAAGCAAATGTGTGGTGGTACTTATTCAACCAACCATTTTGAAACTGGCTCATTGTCCATCCTTCTATGTATTTTCCTGCTTCTCTGCTCGTCTCTGTCTATAAAATGGCAAAATAAAACTAATAAAATGTATTCCTGTTACCCTTATTGATGTATACCCTCGAGATTCCAAAGGCCGCCATTTTCAGCACATGTCCTCTAACCGTCAATCGTAATGTGGGTGTGTATTTGCGCGTACTACTGTGGAATGGCGGGGGAAGGTTAGCTGCTAAGATAGTTCTATCTTTGTGAGGCATGTTGCTCATGTGTAGTCTTATCGCCCTGAACGGGGGGGCTGGGCAACCCCTCTCTGAGCAAGAGAATGTGAAGAGCACCCTTCACAAATTTTCCTACTTCGTCATAACACTACGTGATCAGATATTTGCTTGCGTTTTTTCCTTAATGCTTAGCTAAACATTTACAGTGAACTGCTTCAGACAATCCAAAACTCCTGCTTTAGCTGGCTCCAAATATCTTGGGCATTGAAAAGCACAGTATCAAATGAAATGCACATACTATAATGTTCTAGTAGGCCATCAGGGGTAGTGTACTGTCACAGTGCTAGGGCTGGAGATGTCAATTGTAAATATATAATCAAAAATCTATGACACAATCAGCAGACAGATAAAAAAATGAGGAAACAGGAGAATCTAACAGGTCTTAGAAAGAGGGTAATGGTTGTTCTCAGTCTCTTCTCTCTGTATCAGGCCAGCGCAGGGGGGATGTTATCAAAGAACTATTCTCCACCCACCAGCGGGAAACCCGTTATCACAAGAGACACAACTTTGCTGCTCTCTCTGCGTATGGTGTCTCTTCGATGTGCTCACGTGCACACATACAGTTTATGACAACGTTTTCGCTATCTTAACTGAAAGAGAGGGACAGATGGGACAGCTTTAAAGGAATACTTGTCAATGTCATTCCAAACCTGTATGAATTTCTTCTACAGAACACAAAAGGAGAAATTCTCAAGAATACTGATGCTGCTCTTTTCCATACGGTGTAATTATATAGTGACCAGTCACCGTCAAGCTCCAAATACGTCAGAAAGCTGATTTGTTTTCTGAAGCCATTCGATAGTTTATGTGAGAAACAGGTTAAAGTTAAAGATGTTGTTCACTTAATAAAGGATTAGTTCACTTCAGAATTAAAATTTCCTGATGATTTACTCACCCCCATGTCATCCAAGATATTTATGTATCTTTCTTACTTTTTTATGTATCTTTCTTTCTTCAGTTGAAAAGAAATTAAGGTTTTTGAGGAAAACATTCCAGGATTTATAGTGTATAGCATATAGTGGACTTCACTGGGGTTCAACGGATTGAAGGTCCAAATGTTTCAGTGCAGCTTCAAAGATCCCTACATGATCCCAGACGAGGAATAAGAGTCTTATCTAGAGAAACAATCGTCCATTTTCTAAAAAAATGTGCCATGCATTGCATAATCACATTGGTCACACGTGATGAAGGTGGAAGTACCACGCTAGGGTGAAAATCTAATTTTCTGCTCCAACTTCAAAATCGTCCAACATTGTTGTTTTACCTTTTTTTGTCTTTGCATGTTCGCTTTGTAAACACTGGATCAGTATTTCCGCCTACGTCACGCGTAATCTTTCCAACATGATTACATCATGCGTGGCGCATGACAAAGCTAGTGCAAGATGAGCATTTGTGGTTAAAAAGTATATAAATTCTTTTTTTTTTTAGAAAATGACCGATCGTTTCGCTAGATAAAACCCTTATTCCTCATATGGGATCATGTAGAGCTCTTTGAAGCTGCACTGAAACTGACATTCGGACCTTCAACTCGTTGAACCCCAGTGAAGTCCACTATATGGAGAAAAATCCTGGAATGTTTTCCTCAAAAACCTTAATTTCTTTTCGACTGAAGAAAGAAAGACATAAACATCTTGGATGACATGGGGGTGAGTAAATTATCAGGAAATTTAAATTCTGAAGTGAGCTAATTCTTTAAAAAGGTACCCTCTGCATTTGCACACACTTTATTTTTTACTTTTGGGTGAACTGTTTTAGTGATTATAAATCTGCATATGCTAGATTATTGAAAGTGAACACATTTTAATATTTAGGTCACTAAAATAACAGTATATGGCAATAAATGTTAAATAAAAATTGAAAGTGAAATCTCTAGCTAATGATATCTATCACTGACATGATAATGTCACAATGTGTTTTTGCTCAAATTCTGCATCCAAAGCTGAAAGGGTGGCTATCTACTGTGCAGGAAGCCAACACAGCGGGGTATTTCATGTATGCATGAGTGGAGAGGCCGCAAGGTGTGGTATGAATCATGACGCACTCCATGTTACTGTAGGAACAGCTGAACCCATGGCGCTATGGGTATTACCCATGAGTATTCTTTGTTTTAATGAGATTAAAACAAAGTAAACTGAGGGCACAAATACCACTTTAAAGAGATGTTTTAAAGAATATTCACTCTGCTCTTTTTCCATACGATGAAAACAAATATGCAAATGTATATTAATATGCAAATAAACTATTATTTTAAAGGTCCAGTAGGTTTTAGCAGAACAGTGATCTTAAGTCAAGCAGAACAGACAATTAATGGACAGTATAATACAAAACTATTCCTGAAATGAACTTATTATGAAGTTCTGGGTAGTAAGTAACTGTGTTTATATCAGCATTTCTCCCTATAAGGTGAGGTAGAAACAGCTCACCTAGTTTTATTGTTATTTCAAAGACATAGTGACAGCTGTTTTTCGTTCACTAATACAGTGAAACTACTTTCTTTTGTTTATTTAATGAGAAACAAAGAGCAGGTTCTTGGAAAAATCCAGCAGGCTGTTGGAACATTGACCATCATTATGTTTCAAAATCCAGCTTGACTGCTTTAAACTCATATGACAAGCTGGTTTGTTGCTGGTCAAGTGTGGTCTACCAACCTTGGCCCAGCTAACAACCAGCTTGGACCTCGGACAAAAGAGTTGCTCACAGTTTCAACATTGGAGGTCAATGCTCAACAGGTTGCTACTCTTCCCATAAGAGTATGATACTTTAACTACAAGAACAATAGCTAATATTATTAAACATGCTTTGTTATTCACAGATAAACAGGCTAGCCTATAACCTATATGAAATGTGATTAAAACAAACAGCTGAATACCCTAATCCATCTAACTGGCTATCAAATGACATTGGCAATCCTAACCTGAAGACCTTTACAACCAAACCCAGTTTAACATGTAACAAACTTACCAATACAAATGAAAAACAATCCAGGAGAATGAAACGCTTCTTTGTCGATGTCTTTATAATAAAAGTCCGTTATTTGAAGGGTAATAATAATCCCATGAGAGGCTGTGAGGTCTAGGTCACGGTGGGGGAGAGCTGCTGAAGGGGCAGGGACTGCGCGAGGGGTCGCCGCTCGGCGCTCATTCTCACCAGCCGCTGTTTGACCCACCCAAAGTGTTAAAAATAAAGTAGAAGAGCGCTCTGCCTGAGCGCAGGGGGACGCGCATTCCTGTCAAGAGTCGCTGACTTTAAATGGCGTTCCCCACCCTTCCACTGCCCGCCTCTACATCAAGCCCTGCATTAATATAAAACCGCAAATATTCACAGTCCACCTCTAATCGATAGCGACTAGTGTCGGTAAGGGTATGCTACTTCAACTCACTTTCTTTAGGATTATCTTACATGTTGAACACTTGTTGCTTGTTTGTTTTTTTCGGTAACACTTTATAATACTGCTGCAATAATATGCATTAATTCATGCTTATCTAATGCACAGATAATCATGTTTTAATGTATGACTCATTACTGCATCAGCAACTAATAAAGATTCTATATGATTAATAGATTAATTAATATATGAATTGTTATTAATTAAATGTGTCATAATGTATGAAGTCCTTAAAAATGTATTTTATTAACTAATAGTGTAAGTTAATGTGTTAATTACCACAATGGTTTCCAAAACTTCCAGTTTTCTGCTTTCAAGTCAAGTCAAGTCAGATTTATTTATATAGCGCTTTTACAATTGGTAATTGTTTCAAAGCAGCTTTACATATTAGAAGCACAGAAAAAAGGGAAGTGGTTAAAAATAAGCTGTACAAACAAGCGTGGTAATATGTAACATATACAAGATGGTGCTACATTAAGCCAATGTCGGCTGACTCCCAGGGGTGGAAAAAACCCCCTAGGAGAAAAACCCAGCGTGTTAGCACTGGGAAAAAAGTCCTAGGAGGGAAAAAAACCCTTGGAAGATATATATAATATATGTAAATGGATATGGAGATCAAAATCTGAATTATACATTTTTATTATAGAGATTAAAAATCGATTATATATAAATATATGTAAGCGGATACAGGGATTAAAAATCTGAATTATAGATGCAGCCAGAACTGGATCTTTAGGCCCATTGTCTCCTGGGCTACATTGTAGTCAGGTCCAGACACAGGTTCTCCATCTGATCTGGATACGGCCTGGATCCAGCACCCGGCAAACCTCAGGATAAGCAGAGAGACAGATATTAGCGTAGATGCCATTCTTGTTCTGATGTACAGGTATATCTAGTGTTATAGGAAATGTTCTCGGTTCCGGCCGACCTAAATATGGCAGCGTAACAATCCTTTAACGGATTTGAAAAATGTTAATGTATTGATAATGTGTTATGTGTATGCAAGAGCAAAGAGATGTGTTTTTAGTCTAGATTTAAACTGACAGAGTGTGTCTGCTTCCCGAACAATGCTAGGAAGATTGTTCCAGAGTTTAGGTGCTAAATAGGAAAAGGATCTGCCGCCTTCAGTTGATTTCGATATTCTGGGTATTATCAACTGGCCTGAATTCTGAGATCACAATAAACGTGAAGGACTATAATGCATTAAGAGCTCACTTAGGTACTGGGGAGCTAAACCATTTAGAGCTTTATAAGTAAGTAGCAAGATTTTAAAATCTATACAATGTTTAATAGGGAGCCAATGTAATGTTGACAGAACTGGGCTAATATGGTCATACTTTCTGGTTCTAGTAAGAACTCTAGCTGCCGCATTTTGGACCAACTGTAGTTTGTTTAAAAGCCGAGCAGAACAACCACCCAGTAGAGCGTTACAGTAATCTAGTCTTGAGGTCATTAATGCATGAACCAACTGTTCCGCATTTGTCATTGAGAGCATATGTCGTTATTTAGATATATTTTTTAGATGGAAGAAGGCGTGAGCATGACCGCGAATGTCACGTGAGCATGACCGCGATAGAGATTATAGTCAAAACCAAACAGATGTTTTTGTCAGAGTATCTGAGGCATGAGCTGTACAGGCTCCGCCCTCTCCTGAAAGGGCAGGGAGCAGCAGCTCATTTGCATTTAAAGACACATGCACAAAAACAGCTTGTTTTTCCTTCCATTCAAAACTGGGCATTTATAACATGGTATAATAAATAATCTGTGGGGTATTTTGAGTTGAAACTTCACAGACACATTCTGGAGACACCAGAGACTTATATTACATCTTGTAAAAAGGGGCATTATAGGTCCCCTTTAAAATGCCTACAAACAATTATACCCACATTCATAGTATTAAAAGATTACATAAAGACTAAAAATACGTATTAAATAAATGATAACATTAAATTGGATGTCACAGATATTGTGTCAAATTCATTATGCAAAGATATAGTCCTTCTCAGTGTTTTCAGTTACTCACTTCACCCTTTTTGGCCTTAGTTTTGGGAAAGTACAGTATAGAGATAGACAGGAAAGTGTGGGAACAGGGGAATGGGATCGGTGAATGACCCAGGCCACATATGAATCGGAGTCCTCATCAGCAAACAACTCTTTTTTTAGGCCACCGGTCCTGTAATAAAGAACAGAAACCACAATACATTTTTCTATTTAATTGGAATAAAATTGAATTTACCTGATCACTCACCTCGCCTGACCTTATTACCTTTTTTTTTTCTTTGATAGGATTTATGTTTTATTATTCAAATTACCACCAGAGGTCATCTTCGTCCAACTAATGGTCTCATCTTCTCCATTTATGGCTTCATTCAAGTAACAAGTACAGTATTTCCAGTAGTCATTTCACTATGTTGGCTACTGCTCACGGTCAAGAACTTACGATTAAAAATCCAGAGAGATCTGAACAACTTAACTAGTTGAATAAACAATAAACATGTATTAGATTGCTTATTAATAAATGTTCACCTTTTGATTATTCTTGCCTCTAGTAATTATGTGTCTGATTTTTAATTTCCATCCTATTTTGGGTTCATTTTAGCCAGCCATAGAGTCATTTTTAAACAAAAGAAATCTGAAACCATTAAAGATTAATTAATATTTTATGTCTAAAGAAAATAAGTATATTCCATATATTCTAGTTCATAAGAGCCCTTCCCTTACTCCTTCATTTGGTCTCTGGTGTGGTTATAACCTTGACCTCAAGAACTTGTTCACTGACAGGTATCTCAGATACCTTTAAATACTAAAACAAAGACTGACAACAAGAAACTTGTATGAAAAATGCCAAATGTATTTAATAAAAATATGTTCTGGTTCATAAATTAAAAGACATTAAGATTTTGGAAGCTCCTGCAAAGAAACATTAAACAAGTCATAATGAAGAGAACATTTTAAAACATATCAAATGATAAATTATATTACATTTAGACATAATAGATTACATATTACAGAAGGCATTTACAGTATATTAAAACAATGTGATTATATAATAAAAAAAAGTAATATCCTTCATTTATAGAGTATACTTTTTGTTTGTTTCAGTGATTCAGAATCCACTGGTCTTGTAACATTCTACAGTGCTTGAGCAAAGGCTCTCTTGATTATCATGTCAAAATGTAATGGCTTACAAATCCAGATGTGTGTATAATCCATACAGCTGAAGCCACTGTAGAAAGCATAACAACTCATTAAAAATGATTAACATTTGATTGCATTTCGTTAAACAGAGAAACTTCAAAGAACATTTTGCATACACATAAAAAAACAAAATCAAATAAAAATGGCAATACTGAAAGTATCAATAATAACAACAATAGCTTTGCAGTCTTTGCAGTTTTATGACAGTCAATTTATCTCATTTCACCCAATATAGAACAGAAATCACAAAAATGTTGCACAAACAAAAAAACAAAATTCTGCTACAAAAAAAGAGACATGCATGGAAGGCACTGTACTGCATATTACAGAAAAAAACATCTCTACAGCTTCAAGTTTTATACTAGTTATTTGTGAACATAGCTTAAGACAATGCTATGCATTAAAGGAATACTGTAATACAGTGAATTGTTTTGATATGAATATCCCTTCTTACAATAAGCAGAGCTATGTATAGTGTAGAGACGCACCGACACTAAATTTATCCACCGATACCGATAGCTGATCATTCAGAGTGATATCTGCAGATACGATACCGATAGTTTGGGGATCTGCGTTTTACACCTTCTTTTAAATTAATGATAATTTCATTATAATTAATAATTAAGCATTATATTTTTTAATTATTATATTTTGAAAGAAATGCAAATAAAAACTCTCCATTTCATCAACTTTATAACTGGTATCGGTTATAAAAAACATTACTCAAATTAATATTAACACACATTAACTAAATTCTGAAAATTAAATGAATATTTCTTAACTTTCTGAATGTAATTAATTCATATAATTACTGTTAATATTGAACATCAAACTGTTTCTTAGCATTTTCTTTACACAAATTACAAATTCAGTGCTTTTTCATGCCCTCTTTTGATTGACAGGATATATCAGCCCTGACTATCAGCTGTTTTTAAACTATCAGCCGATAGCCAATAGTGTGAAAATTATATATATCGGTGCATCTCTAGTATAGTGTAATCAATTTAAAATGATAATCAAGTTATAAATATATACATAAATAAAAAAAAATAGCTTTGGGTCTTTACTTTGATCAATCAAAGTATTACAACTTTTTTTAGAATAAACAATACTTTGGCACATGGGGGCACCCCAAACTGTTTCCTAATAACAAAAAAATAAGATGTGGCAAGATAAATTTGATACACAATATAATCATACCATCAGTGCTACGTGAAGAAGAATCAAGTAAAGAGCAAGAACATGAGGTGCAAATCTTAGCAAAACCTTCAGGGTTTTAGTGTAAGTGCTTGTTGCTACATGTGTAACCTGATTTGTCACAAAGAAAAGAAAGAATCGAGGTCTGCTATGACAGCTGCTTGCTTCCTAGATACTGAATTCAGCAGTCTAGGAGCCAAGGACGGGCTTCCCAAATCGACCTATAGGGAACCATTGACAACTGATTATTTACCATCTCAGGTAACTTCATAGTTCAAAGGATAGTTCACTTAAAAAATTTAAAATATCCCATGATTCATTCAAGCCATTCTAAATGTGTATATTTCAGAGAAACATGACTAGTTATAATTATATTAAAAATATCCTGGTTCTTCCAAGCTTTATAATGGTAATGAAGTGGGGGAGAGATTTTGAAGCCCAAAAAAGTGCATCTATCCATCATAAATATAATCCACACGACTCCAGGGGGTTAATAAAGACCTTCTGAAGTGAAGCGAAGGGTTTTTGTAAGAAATATATCCATATTTACAACTTTATAAACTACAATAACCATTTTCCGGCAAATGGCCGTAGGATTACGGATTACTTTTATGATGGATGGATGCACTTTTTTGGGCTTCAAAATCATGAGCGCCATTCACTACCATTTTAAAGCTTGGAAGAGCCAGGATATTTTTTAATATAACTCTGATTGTGTTCGTCTGAAAGAACAAAGTCATATACACCTAGCGTGGCTTGAGGGTGAGTAAATCATGGGATAATTTTATTTTTTGGGTGAACTATCTCTTTAAGCAAGCATAATGCTAATGCAAATGCTAATTTATTCAACTGATTCACAATGATGAGGGAAAGGACACAAGGGTAAACAAGCTTACTTGTAACAAATAGATGACCGTGACGACCTCTCGACCATTACGCTGGCTGGGTTGAAGGATCCACGCGCTGGGTAGCATCTCACCACGAATAGTATCCACACTGGGACGTGGCAGTGTCTCCTCAAATACAGACTGCATGGCCAGCACCCACATATCATCCTGAAGGAAAGAAGATGGATCAAGATAAATGCGTGATTAAAGTAAAGTACGTTTGGTTAAAGACAATCACAGAAGAGTACACACAACACCTGTTTAGATTCTGTACTGAGGCAGCAGAAGTCCCGCGGCTGTTTAAGCTGGCAGTTGGATGTGTCCGTCAACAAATAGACTGATTGGAGAGAAAGAAAGCAATACATTCAGTGAAGGTCCATTTGAAGATAAGTTATAATCATTACCTCTATTAACCCTGCTGTATTATTTTTTAAATCCTTTAAGATAATGTAATAACAGATTGTACGATGTGATCTCAAGACTGACAGCTTCATGCCAGACTGTATGATGAATTGTAGCCAAGATATCTAGCCACAATTAGCCAGCGTTAGCCATTTGTGTTCTCATGTTGACTCTGCCAGAACTTCGTCAAGGTCTAAGACTACATTCAGACTGTCAGTCCAGATCTAATTTCTGTGCATATGCGATATCCGATCAGATTTAGCAAGAGAAAACGCGAAAAAATTCACATTAAAAATGCGATTTTTACAAATCCGCTTCGAGCAACATTCATATGTGGTTTGAAATCCTATTCAAATCACATTTCTGGAAATCCGTTTCAGTCTGTCTGCTCTGATCGGACTTCACCTTGGTTTATGTGACTTTCTCATACCACGTAAAATGTAAACATCAGACGTTGTTATAGGACAAGCTGAAAGCTGCTGCAGAAACAGAGACAGCAAGGGAAGACAAAAAAACTTTGAAATTAGTAGTTAACTAGTTACTAGTTAAAGGTGCCATAGAATGGAAAATTTAATTTACCTCGGCATAGCTGAATAACAAGAGTTCAGTACATGGAAATGACATACAGCGAGTCTCAAACTCCACTGTTTCCTCCTTCTTATATAAATCTCATTTGTTTAAAAGACCTCTGAAGAACAGGCAAATCTCAACATAACACTGACTGTTACGTAACAGTCGGGATCATTAATATGTATGACCCCAATATTTACATTTACATTTATGCATTTGGCAGACGCTTTTATCCAAAGCGACTTACATTGCATTATACTATACATTTGTATCCGAGTATGTGCAATCCCTGGGATCGAACCCATGACCTTGGCATTTCTAGTGCCATGCTCTAACCACTGAGCTACAGGAAAGATATTTGCATATGCCAGCTCATGTTCAAGGCATTAGACAAGGGCAGCCAGTATTAACATCTGGATCTGTGCACAGCTGAATCATCAGACTAGGTAAGCAAGCAAAAATGGCAGATGGAGCAATAATAACTGACATGATCCATGATATCATATTTTTAGTGATATTTGTAAACTGTCTTTCTAAATGTTTCGTTAGCATGTTGCTAATGTACTGTTAAATGTGGTTAAAGTTATTGTTGTTTCTTACACCTATTCACGGAGACAAGAGAGCCGTCGCTATTTTCATTTTTAAACACTTGCAGTCTGTATAATTCATAAACACAACTTCATTCTTTATAAATCTCTCCAACAGTGTAACATTAGCCGTTAGCCACGGAGCACTATCAAACTCATTCAGAATCAAATGTAAACATCCAAATAAAAACCATACTTGCGCAATTAGACATGCTGCATGACGAACACTTTGTAAAGATCCATTTTGAGGGTTATATTAGCTGTGTGAACTTTGTTTATGCTGGTTAAGGCAGTCGCAAGCTCTGGGGACAGGGATCATTTTGTCACTTTGACAAATTATAACAATGTTTATAATGAAATACTCTTAATATGCTGATTAATAATGCTAAATGTAAGGAAAAAAACTAAACATCTAAAGGCATCATGCCTTAACTTGTCACAAACCTGGTTTAATTATTTGTTTAGAAATTCAAAGGCAAAATCGTAGAGTGTACACTGGGATTCACCTAGTTGAGTGCATTCATCCAGTGGTCGTGTCCAGGCAGATTTAATAGACTGATGGTAGAGGTGAGTCTTTGAGTGATCTCGAACTATACACCACAGACTGGCCAAAGGTCTCTCCAGCTCTACTGCTCCAAGAAACCCATGAGCTGAGGGTCTGGAAGTAGCCTTGTGAAAGACTTGAACACCTCTCTCCACGCCTTGATGCCTAATGATTAATGAAACATGAGGATGGAATCCATGTAAAGTTTTATACATATGTAAACTATGCATATTACTGTACCTCCAGCCAGAAGCTGCTTTCCCAGCCAGCAGATTCCTCACATCACCTCCAGAGGCCAAATATACCTAAAACAGATAAGCAAGTCCATGACGTATTTCACATCGACATGCTCTTGCATATTTTGAAACGCAAGTTGGAGTCGCGTACTTCTGAAATAGCACTGGCAAGAGTGCTGTCTGCGATATCCTGATATGAAGTTGAAATAGACGAGGGAGAGCCAAAGGAGAGAGTACGTTGTCGAACACAGGGAGGAGATGATGGAGTGGAGCAGGACTCAGGCTCATATCCAGTGACAGATGTCTCCAGGCTGACATCTAGAGAGAATAGTGGATTTGATTAATTAAGTGGATTCGAAGCACAGCCCTTGGGTTTCCAATTGTTTCTGGGTTATTGCTCACCCTGGACTGATAGCCATCTACGCTGAGCTTTTGAAGTCTGCAAGGGGATCATAGGAGGTCGAGTCCTTGCTTTGAATTCTGAGGCTCCATTTACCTGAGGAATGAGGTGAAGAGCTTAAAAAATAGCTTTCTAAAGGCAAGGATTAGTTCACTTCAGAATTACAATTTCCTGATAATTTACTCACCCCCGTGTCATCCAAGATGTTTATGTCTTTCTTTCTTCAGTCGAAAAGAAATTAAGGTTTTTTAAGATATTCCAGGATTTTTCTCCATATAGTGGACTTCACTGGGGTACAACGGGTTGAAGGTCCAAATGTCAGTTTCAGTGCAGCTTCAAAGAGCTCTACATGATCCCAGACGAGGAATAAGGGTCTTATCTAGTGAAACGATCAGTCATTTTCTAAAAAAATAAAAACTTAAATACTTTTTAACCACAAATGCTCGTCTTGCACTGCTCTGAGATACACCACGCATTACATAATCACGTTGGAAAGGTCATGCATGACGGAGGCAGAAGTACCGCTGTTGGGCAAAAAAAAAATCATTTTCTCATCCAACTTCAAAATCGTCCGACATCTTTGTTTTACCTTTTATTGTCAAGGCCGTTGTCAATACTTCCGCCTATGTAACGCATGACCTTTCCAACATGACTACGTAATGTGCATCGCAGAGCAGTGCAAGACGAGCATTTGTGGTTAAAATGTAAATACATTTTTATTTTTTTTTAGAAAATGGCTGATCGTTTCGCTAGACAAGACTCTTATTCCTCATCTGGGATCATGTAGAGCTCTTGGAAGTTGCACAGAAACTGACATTTGTACCTTCGGTTGGTAACTGTTGAAGTTCACTATATGGAGAAAAATTCTGGAATGTTTTCCTTAAAAAAACTTAATTTCTTTTCGACTGAAGAAAGAAAGACATAAACATCTTGGATGACATGGGGGTGAGTAAATGATCAGGAAAGTTTAATTCTGAAGTGAACTAATCCTTTAAAATAACACAAAAGCACACTTTTTAGTGTGGTGCCTTACCTGTATTAATGGTGAGGAAATGTCTTTCAGTAAGGCATTGCTGCTATTGTACCCTGAAGTGGGCCCTGAGGAAAGACTCAGGTTTGAACCACTACATAAAGTACTGTTACTAATGCGTGTGCGAAACAGCAGGTCATCCTACGTAAGACAGGGAGAGAAGGAAAGAAAATATGAAACGACTTCAAAATAAGCAAAGGGCAGTAATACTTCATAAGAATTAAGAATGATCAAGCGTCACTGACCTTGACTGCCTGCGAGAGAGCTTGCTGCTGTAGTCGTCTCTTCTCCCGCTCGGCTCTCTCACGGAGGCGGTCTCGTGCACGTGCAATCTCTGCTCTCGCCTCCTCACGGGCTCGGCTGTAGTCACGCAATAGAAGCTCAATGTCAGATGGACACTGACCCTCCTGCCTTGGTGGATCAGGAACTCTGGGGGAGAACATCTGGTTTAGTATATAGAATTACAGAATTTTACCATGAACTTTAACATCTGTAATGTTTAATGCATTTCCAAATCACCTGCTGGTTTCCACAATCTCTCGTCTGAGCTGCTGCAGATATTCTCGACGTCTGCTAGGCAGGTCTGAAATTTTTTGAGATTGCTCCTTCTCATCATTTATAGGGATCCGATGCTTACTGGGACTGAGACTCCGAGCCCGACGACACATCTGGAGACGGGCTTCTCTCTCTTTTCTCAAACTTTCAATGTTCTTCTTATGCCTAATGACAGAATATAATTCCATTCATAACAAGCTCGGAAAACTAAGAGTGCTTTCACACTTGGTACAGTTGCTTGGTCCCAGTGTTGGGTGTAACTCATTATTAAGTAATTAGTTACTGTAATTTAATTACTTTTCCCTTGAAAAAGTAAAGGGATTACTCTTAATTTTTCTGTGATTTAATTAGTGACTTCTGATGTAATTGCATGAAAAACTGTACAGACTATATGTATGTAAATATGCATTTTTAATGAAACATTTAAATACTGTGGTCAGTTCAAGAATAATTAATGGGATATTCCATGTCAAATCAACCAAATTTTGGAAACTTCCCTGGCTCAAATTTTTTTCTGTACAAAAACAAACATACATTTTAATGAAAGCCAAAATATTAAATGTCACAGATGTATAGTTACTGAGTAATCCACTATTTTGTAAAGGGGGAACAAATGAAGATACCAAATGAAGATACCAAAAAGAGAGTTTGTTAATAACCAGAATCTAAAAGGATATTAAGATATCTTTAATACTTCTTGAGTTATAGGCAACCAAACTTGAGGCAAAAAACACACAAAGTGCTTTTTTCCCGTTTTTGAACTGTCACTGTTGGCATATAATGAAACAAAGATTGCTAAAGTCAACAGATTTTACTAAAAGACCTACTAATCTCTATGTAAAAATAAAATAATGATGCTGCCATCTTTCTAAAGTCATTTTTACACCCCTGTAATTTGGCTCCGAATCTCTTGTGAAAATGGTCATTTTGACCCCCTTCTACAAAATATTGGATTACTCAGTAAATATACATCAGTGACATTTAATATTTTGGTTTTCATTACTATTTTGTTTGTCTTTGTACAAAAAAAACATATTAACAAAATCAAAGATTTGAGCCGGCGACCTCTGAGTTGACATGAAATGTTATATTGTTTATTTGAAAGAATTAAAAGAGCAGTTTCATGTTTATCCTTGTATTGTTCAACAGGTCGAGGTTGATATTGGATTTAGAAATAAATTAGTAATAAGTAATGCAATACTTTTTAGAGATAGTAATTACTACAGTAATCTAATTACACTGATAAAGATGTAATTAGTAGCTAGTAATTAATCCAGTGACGGGGGAGAGGGGAACAATCAAATTCTGGTTTGGACCAAGCAGTGTTGGGTAAGTTACTCACATTATCCAAACAAACCAAATTCTGACATCAAACCCAGGTAGTGTGAAAGCACTCTAAGTGTCAACTATACATCAATATAACTTCATAATAGATCTAAAGAAAAAAAAAAATTAAACATGCAGAACTTTGTAATACTTAAAATATGTAATCACAGATTATACAGACCTGTTAAGAAGCTCCTGTTTGTTACAGGCTGAAGATACTTCTTTAGAACCAGACTTGAGCATTTTAAGCAGAGTGTCTGTTTCCCCTTGGCCATAGTGCAGCCTGGCCTCTGTGAGTTCAACAGTCAGCTGATGAGGGCTCGGATCCAGATGTACAGATGCTAAAACCTGTTCACGTTCTTTTCTCAGCTTCTCAATTTCTTGTGTTCTCCTATCCGCTTTCTCCGATGGCTCTGGTCTATAGATAGAACTAGGGCTTTGGGACTCCATTGGCTGCCGGTAACTGGGGCTGAGCCTTGTGAGGTGATGTCCACTTGGTCTGTTGACTTTACTAAGAGTTGATGGTGGATGCTGGTTGATTCCAGACCAATTAGTAAATTTGTTGTGCATGGGCAGATCATCAGGGATCCACTGATATTCTTTGAGCATGCTGGTCTCTGCTAGAGGATTGATGCTAACCAGAACATCTGTATTGCAATCGCTTGGCACCAAAGACATCACATCATCTTCCTGCTGTTGCATAGTACTTTGATTCAAATGATCCCAACTCTTAATTATATACTCAGATGATCTGTGACTCAGTTGGCTGTTCATAGCTGACAAATGAGGCCTTTCTGAGGTTTCCATTTTAGATTGTCTAACTTGAATTGAGGATGATGCAAGTTGGACACCAATGGTACTGCTTGGATGGGACAGGGAGATTCTTTGTAGGTGAGATGGTGAACAGTTAATAGTGGGTTTAGTTATTACCCTGTCCTCAACTCCATGAAAGTATTCATTTCTCTCATTTTGCATACATTTGCTGCGGGGAAAGACACTATTTGAGTAGTCATCAGATCCATCCAGATTTGGAGAACTAAGGTCACTCAGGTTTTCAAAGGTCACAGATGATACTGATGTAGACATTGTTTTTGCATTTTTACTGTGAAGGTTCTCCTGAGCTAGTGCTGTATTCTCATGGTTAGATATTTTATGACCTTTAAATTGCATGTTGTATACATGTGAACATTGTTTCTCTGAGATTTGTTGTCCCTTGGTTGTCTTATGGTTTGTTTTTACTTGTCTTTGCTGGGTGTATCTTGCTGCCTTCACTGTAAGGATAGGGGAGCATGCACGATCCATTAGCATAATTTGTTTATTAAAAAAATTCTTCTGGTCCACATTTCTGTGACGAGTCTGATTCTCCTCTCGCTTCATTTGTGAGCGTTTCTTCTTATAGGAATGGTCTATAGTTTTACCTTCAAATCCTTCCAAAGTGGGGGAATCCTGATTTGGCACAATAGTCTCTAATGAAAAAACTTTGTGGGGAGGAATCAGAACATGTTGGCTGTCAGTTATCTTTGAGCCAATGGGACGTAAATCAGGCAGGCTTTTAATCTTTTCAAAGGCCTGTTCACTTTCACATTTATTCCTGAAAATCTTGGCATCACCATCTAGCTGGGACACATTGCAAATATCTGAGCCAATTACTTTGACAATAACATTTACTTCATGGGCCGTAGCCTTCTTTGACACTGGAGCATCCTCTGTCTGGACCCCAATATCCAATGAAGTTTGTGTACAACTGTCCATCTTGTGGTTCCTGCCAGAACGCACGTTAGAAACCTGGAAACGGTGTTTAGGATGGTCATATTTTGGTGGCCTTTCACCTGTTCGCATACACTGTATGTTCCCCAGAAGATCAGAGGTGTTGTGTATCAGGTCAGAGAGATGTTCAGACATGTTCTGTAGACTTGCCCATGTGGTTGGGGCACCATTTCCCGGTTTGGACACTGGTGTCTGGGTGCTGCTTCTTCTGTGACGGCTCTTTCTTTTAAGGTCCTTATTAACCTCAATGGTCTGTGTGGCATGATCACACCTGCTTGGACTTGGATGTTCCTGAGATTCATACTCAGAGGAGTAGACCAGTACTATTTCGTCAACTTGACCTGAACTGTGGGGTAACTCCTCTGAGGCACCACTGTAAGAGTCACATTTCAAAGCAGTTAGGGTCTGCTTATTTGAACAACTAGAGGAATAAGAAGCACTCTTCAGCAGAGGCTCAGAAATAATTTGATCTCTAGAATATCCATTACCACTCAGTGTGCTAGAGAGCCCTTTATGATTTACATAAGTGCTCAAATGGGAACCGAAAGGTAAGTCCTGAATATTTAGGCCATTGTCTACACTACAGCACCTGGTCATATTCTTGTTGGAACTACTGAGTGGAGAGTGTTGGCAGGATATATTGGCAGCACTTCCAAAGGCCTGCTTTTTGTGGACTGCCGTGTTCACCCCTATAGTAGTTCTTGTATGAATAAAGGGGTTAATATCGCTTGAGGCAAAATGCATTGCAGAATCTCTTGTCTGTGTTTGAGTCTCCTCAAATGGGTGTGCATGGTCTTTCACACAAACATCTAAAATATCTTTGGAAGGAGTATTCTTCCTTAAAGTAATGTCTTTATCACCCTTTGATTTAATCATCTCTGTTTTTTGCATTTTTTCACTGGAACCAAGCTCTCGTTGACATGCAATTGTCTCAATTTCCCTACGTATGGCAACTCCAGACACAGAGGGTGTAATGCCAGTGTTAGGCTGCTGGGTATGTCTCTCTTTTGGTTGTGTTTCCAATGATCTTGGACTCATTGCTGGAGATAAAGGAATGCTTTCATCAAGTGGAGGATTTTCATGTTTGCCAAGAACATTTTGACTGCTAGCAAGCAGGTTTGTCCGTGAAGAAGGTTTGGTATGAGAAACATGACTTTTAGATGTGGTAATCTCGTCCGAGGATAAATCAGGTGTAGAATCAGTGGATGAACTTGTAGGTGCCATAAAGTGGGCCCTTCTGCATCGCTTTTGTTTTCCTTTCCGTCTATCATCATTACCATTGCCAACAAAATGTTCTGTAGCATCTGCTGCTGTGCAATTTTCTCTTCTAACGCTATCTTTGGATTTACACGTGTTATAACATTCCTTTGTATTTTGACTGTAAGGGGTAGGTTTTGTGTTGTGACATACCTCAACAGGTGATGAGGGGTTGGTCACAGACTTATCAGGCTCTCTTCTTTGCGTATAAGTTGACTGGTGACTTTTAGGCATATATGGATCTTGATTTTTTATTGGTTGGTTATCAGAACTTTGAGTTCCTTTGAGATAACTACCATTATACTGAGATTTAACCACAAATTTCAAATCATAATTTGTGCAGATGGACTGATTATCTGATTGTAGATCCTTGTCAACTCTTGTCAACACATTGTGCATTTGTGGTCTTTGTGATGCCTGATGGAGTAAATCTTCAGAGTAACTGTTAGGTATGTGCTCCACAGATCTTACTCTGTCTTTATCACTACCACTACCAATAGTAGTGGTAATGTTTTCCAAGGAATGTTTAGAACAATTTTTATCTTGGCTTACACAACCATGATATTTTCCAAGATTTCCTGGACCAAATTCATAAAACGCTAGCTTGCTTAAAGGTCGGGCTTCAGGAGCAGGGTAATTGTCCTCCACTGCTGAGTGGAAATGTTCTTTACTTGATGTTGTAGAATTATGTGAACATGTTTTTTCATTTTGTTCCTCTGAATTAGTTAACATTGTAGCACTGTCCTCCATGGTTTGCTGACATGTATCAGCCATATCTCTATCTGTCTCTTCAGAGTGTAAACCTGAGACTGTATGCTTTACTGTTGCTTCGGTAGGTAATGACACCTGAGGAACATTGCATTGACTGGACATTACAGTAGTTGAGATCTTCATAAAACTATTTTCACTTGGCGAACATTTGGTTTCATTCAAAATTCTTGAATGTCCATGTGTTAGTGGTTTATCAAATTTGTGCATTTCCACTGAGGTCAGCCCACTTTCATTTAGTTTTGTTTCATTGTTGACAATCTGTGCATTTTGGTATGTGCACTGATTAACTTTCTGGACATTATCTAACCCATTTGTCAGCTTAAGAGATGGAGTAGCTTGTGCACACATGCAGGGAGGTTTTAATACTGTGACTCTGCCACTATTCAGAACCTCTTCACTGGTGCAATGTTTCTTTTGAACAGGGTTTGAAGCATCAATATAATTCTTTCTTAGTTGGGTGCATACAATAATGTTCTCTCTCGATGCATTCACCCCAATATTAGTTTCTTTAACACAAGACAACACTGATTCGCTTGAATTTACTCTATCTGTAGTCTGTGCCTCTATTGCGCAATATAGGACTGACTCCATGTTATCGTTAATATAGCCACATTTTGGACTTTCTTGTTCAACTTTCCGCTCTGTCTTCCTCACAATAATATCTTCTGTGCCGTTCAAGTTCGGACTCATAGTCAATGAATGTCTTGATTCTGTTTCGTTCTCCAAGTGCACAGTAGTGTTGTCCGTAGGATTCTCTGATTTTGCCATACTTAAGAAAGGCTGGAAACTAATACTATTTTCGCCCTGTCCATCCGGAGTACTTTTGTAATCAAATTCATGGTTGTTTGTCTTGGACTTGAAATCATCCAGTTTAGCAAAACAAGTGTCCAACTGGTGATCTTCACTACAGCCTTCTCTCAGAGACATATTAAAGTGTTCTTTCACCACCTCTGATATTTTATCATTAATCGCAGAGTTGCTCATTTGAAAATATCTGTTATTGAATGTCTTTCTCTCCATAATCTGAATTGCATCTTTTTTATCCTCTTTACTGTTGTAGATAATGTTCTTAATCTCAGGACTTGTAGAGGATTTCAGGATAGTACAATTTGTTTGAGTCAACCCACTATCGTATGTACTGCTGTCATTTCTAAAACTATCAATGTGATCTTTGCTGATTAAAGCCTTGTGAGCATCGCTGGTTGGTGATGCACTTTCCATTTCCTTCTCTTTCAGCTCTTGATCAGAGTTTTCCATCTTAGTGAGCAAATTTTCCAAAACAGATACATTTGTTACTGATTCTCTGTTGACAGTTGAACAAACAGAGCGTTCCTGATCCATATTTAAGAGTGCCGTCTCAGTGTCTGAAACATCATTTTTCTTTGATAGCTTTATATTTCCAACAAAGCCTTCAAGAGAGTCTTTCATTTTGCATGTTCTAGTGACTGGCTCGTTCCCCAACTGGACACCAAAGCATTCACCATCTTTGCCAAAACTATTACCTTCTTCATCATGCTTTTCTGATTGACCAAAGGTCAAGGCATAATTTTTGGTATCTTTCATGCAAGCCATTACAGTGCACTGTTTTGTGTAGAAACAATTCTTTTCTTCATCATAGCATCCAGTGGTATTGCCATGGTCATTGCTTGCATTAATGTGTAGTTCATTTAGAATCGGTGCTGCTTTTGAGTTCTTTACTTCTGGATCTCCTGCATTGTTGCATGTTATACCCTGATAACCAATTGTTAGGTTTAAGTTTGACTTCAAAGATGAATCCTCAGGGTGAATTGGATACGATGATGGGTTTTCCTTACTAATATGTGAATCTTTCCTATTCAAATGAACTGGGAAGCACTTAAAAACACTAGTATCTGTTGAGATGTCACATTGTTTGGAACAAGACTTGAACAATGCTTCGGTCACAATGGGATTCAGTGGTTCATATTCAGTGGTTGGTTTATTTGTGTATGCTACCCCATCTGGATTGATATGTGTAGAATCACAGACTGCATGAGTTGTACATGGTTCTGCATTGGTAATCAGTTCTTTAAAATCCTCCTGCCCTAAAACTATAAAACTAGAATTACTCTCATGGCTATCAAACAACAAGGTATTCTCAAAGGACGTGTCATTTTGTTCTTCAAGTGTTGCAGTTTCATCCTGAGTAGAGTCAGAGCGAGGTGAGCTCTGGCTTTCTGAGACATTTGTGTTGTCTGACAGATCCAGACTAGTAGAGCTTTGGCATCTACTGCTCTGTATTAGTGTGTGTGGATCCTGTTTGAGCAAGTGTCCTGAAGCCTCAAGGATTCTGGGACTGTCTGCTGCATCAGTGGATGACCAAGCATCAGTAAGAGAAAGCGGATTCTCGGTTTCTCTGATACTCGCACTGCTACAGGGTCTAGATTCAGACACTAGACAAGAGCCTTGGCCATTCTTTGTTTTCAACTTTTGACTACCATTTAGGCTCCAGAAAACCTCTGCAGGAACATCTTTGGATATTTTCATCTCCTCTTTATTGCCAATTGACTGAGAGCTGCATGATGCCGGCAATGGATGGGAGGTTAAGTGGCTTGGAACTTTTTTAAACCGGAGCACTGGTCTGGCAGTCACATGCTTTCCACTTCTCTCCATAACAAGAGAATCTTGAGACATCTGACTGTCTTCACTGGAATCACATTCCTCTTGCTGAAGCTGCTCAGACAGAGCTGTAGCATAAGCTGATGACAGCGAATCCAATGAGAAAATACTATCACAATCTGAAGAACCATTGGGATCCTCACCACCACCTTGTTCCACCCACCCAGCTGTTTCTTTTTGCACTGCAACACATTGCTTGGTACTCGTCAGAGCTTCTGCACTTTGCCAGTGCCTCGGTTGCTTGTATTTTAGTGAGCTAAGCTGCTCCAAACTTTCATAAGACATTGCTGATTTGATAGGGCACTGTTCCTGTTTTTTCTCAAAGTCTTTCACAGTCTTATTTTTGTTTGATTTCTCATTAAATTGATGTATCGCTTTGTTCATAGATTTCACACTTCTATGTCCCCTTGAGCCTGATGGTGGCTTGCGGAAAACTTTTGCCAAGGCAGTCCTGAACCCAGAACCAACGGAGTGTGAAAACACCTTGCGGATGGTCTCTAAACCTTTATTCCCACCTTGAGATAGACTCTTTGTTCCCTTAACATTAGTTTTCTGTTTTATTATAGGTAATACTTTTCTAGTGCCTTTGGTGTTTGAATCCAGACAATCCTGGTCTTGATCGCTTTTCTTGACTAACAACCTTGAGGAAGCCGTTTTTGCTTTTTTCACTTCAGCTGAATTTGCATCTTTTTGCAGGCTTTTGAAGCTGTCTGAGAAACTGGCCCAACTTGAGGATACCTGGTCATATCTTGAGGGCATTGTGTTTGAACGCCTTCTAACCTTTTGATCTTGGAGACATTCATCAGATTCCCATTTGGTGGGACAAGCAAAGCCAGCTAGAGATGCTGTACACTCAGAAGATCTATTCCTTTTAAGGAACTGGCTGTTTGGAGAAAAAGGAAAATATATTTAAGTAAAAACAAATTTTACTGTTCTTGGTGTAATAATAGTGATAATTTTGAATTAAATGTAATCTTCACATGAATAAAACCTTGTACGTTAAAATTTAATACTTCATTCTTTAGTGTCTCATTCACAAAACGCTGCATTTTGACATTCACAACACGTGCATACACACATGAATTTGTTCTCTTTCCCTGCCATTGATGTAATTTTCTGTCATTTATGAGACAACGCTTCCCTGCCATTGATGGAATTTCCTGACTTTCCATGTTTTCACTCTTATACGGTAGGGGGCACTATTACGCATCTTCTGAAAGAGTACCAAATCTCCTGATCAAAACACAGGCGAAGAAGATGCAGAAACATGTGATAGCTTATGTAAGCAGATGCATCTGTAAAATCAGGACGAGGTACGGGACTGTGCAAGCTTTGGGGACTCAACCTATGTTTTGATCATTGTTGTGAATCCGATCCAGACGTAGTCTTTGACAAAATATTTTTTGACTCGCTTTTTGCTCAAAATGTTGCTTTTTTTGTTATACTTACCCACATTAAATATATGATTAAAAAAAAGAATGCATGAAGCGAGAATAAAACAGTTTTTTTGTTTTGTTTTGTTTAAAAGCAGAGGGTCTGTACTTTCTTTTGATAAATTGCATGTTTAGATTATATTCATACAACAAAATATTCTGGAGGCCATGAAACTTTTGTGAAAATTATCAAAAATGTTGGCACAGGCTGGCAACTATATAAATATTGCCTGCACAAGGTAAATAATTTGCATAAAACATGCTCAAACCATATAAGGCCTTTCCACACATGCATTCCTTTAGAGCCTTTCTTCATTCTCAGTAAATATAAGATGCTTTCTAAAGATGCACTTTTACCTGAAAGCATTGGCAGCAAGATCCTAAATAAATGCCAATCCTCAAAACCAGTTCAAACACAATAAAACCTTCTATACAGACCCAGGTTACAGACCTCTTATTAGCCAGCTGTAGATACACATATCTGAGATTTTATTTAGAGGAACCTCACAGCTTGGGCTATAACGCCCCCCGAGAGTACATGGTTTTTGTGTACATGTGTTTTCTGTTGTTGCTGCATTTTATCATGAATTGAGAATAAATTTTAGTACGAAAGGTATATATCTTTGTGAAAACATTCAAACATAAATTGTGTGTATGCATGGATAGTAAATGAGACCTAATGTTGGTTATTCACATTTACTCCTACCTGAAAATGGGAGTGTGTTGGGGATACAATCGGGACAGCAAATCAGCAGAAAAGGAATGCCTTCGTAAAGTCATTGGACGTCCCCTGGACTTTGAGGGACACCCCAGTTCTGGAGACAAGGCTTCATCGCCTCCTTGTAGAAGTTCATTTTCCATCCTCTGCAGCTCTCTCTTTGCCTCCAACAGGTGGCGCTTTCGTGCAATCTTCTCCAGTTGGTAATGTAACCTTTTGCGGCGCACACGGCTCTCAGCTCTGCGCAACGCATGGTGTTTCAGCAGTTCCTCCTGCACCACTCTTTTCCTGTCACCCATTAAGGGTGATGGTGGGACTGTTTCAGCACTGCCTTCCTTCTCAGTCCTCTGACTTGATAAACCAATAGGAAGTATGAGATCTGTCTGAACCCCTGACTCCAGTGTTCCCCGTTCCCAGTGGGCTGCAAGCCGTTGCTTTTCTTCCAAGATCCACTGCTTGACTTTAGGTGCAAAAGAAATCAGAGTTTAGAGGAGCATAAGGCTTTATAATTGAAATAACAATTTGAAAGGACAATTTCCTAGTTATTGTCAGGTATTCTGGGCTGTGTGAAAGGATTCAAAATCAATTTCTTTCTATAGTGGAACAAGTCCAAAATAAAAATATCTCAGCACAAAGTGTGTAAAATATAACAGATGTCTTAATCCTTATGTTTTAAGAGAAATAACGTTCTTTACTGAAGAACATTCATATATTTCAATCCTTCTAAATGCTATAAAAATGGCATTAGACTCTCTTCTAACAAAAGTGCACTTCAGCATTGAATCCAGCATTTAAGCACCACACAGCGTGTCAATGTTTTCTGTACTCACTCTCAGTGTGCTGCTGTCGGAGACGTGCCTGCTCTCTTTCCAGATCTCTTTCCGCTCTTTTCTGTTCCATCTGAATCTCCTCTCGTAGACACTCGATGTACCACTGCTGCTCCTCTAGTCGCTGTCTGGGTGCTGTCCCATTGCCCTTCTCATGACAACTTGCTCCTGCAACCCTGAGCACACAACAAACACAAACTCTAGGGATGATGCACTAGTTAACCAGAAAATGACAGATAGCGCTGAAAAATTAGAATCCTTTTAACTTACTAAGTCTAATTTACTTCTATACCTCATTTCTTTTGTTGTCTAAATACTCCCTGTAGTAACCAAGCAACACCATGTCTACTCTATAAACAATATTTTCTCTAGGGGGCTCATTAACAGTTGAACATTTACCATGAACTTTTGCAATATATATATAGCTCGAAAAATTACTGCTTTTGAATGAACAAAACATATTTACCTGGTGTCAGAACTGGGCAGGTTGAGCTCTGTAGAGCTGCAGACCAAACCTCCTTCTCTGGTCTGCAAAGATCAAAATTCATGCAAATATTAACTAGTAAATTTTGTATTATATGCATTAATTGCATTACTTAAAAACAATAATACCATTAGAAATTTAATTAATTAATTAAAGGACTAATTCACTTCAGAATTAAAATTTCCTGATAATTTACTCACCCCCATGTCATCCAAGATGTTTATGTCTTTCTTTCTTCAGTCGAAAAGAAACTAAGGTTTTTGAGGAAAACATTCCAGGATTTTTCTCCATATAGTGGACTTCAACAGTTACCAACGGGTTGAAGGTCCAAATGTCAGTTTCAGTGCAGCTTCAAAGAGCTCTACATGATCCCAGACGAGGAATAAGAGTCTTATCAAGAGAAACCATTGGTCAAAAACCTTCTTTTTTTCGACTGAAGGAAAAAAATCTTGAATGACATGGGGGGTGAGTAAATTATCAGGAAATTTTAATTCTGAAGTGAACGAATCCTTTAATTTATGTCAACTCATTGGAAGCCCTAAAAAATACATTAAATACTTCAATGAATCAGATATTTCTCAGCAGATTTCGATCAGAGACTTGATTTTTCAGAAGGTTTTTAACTTAGCTATTTAGATTTAATAAATACAAAAAAAAAAAAATACACTAGAACAAATCAAACTAATATCTCTAAGAATGTATTTCAAATTTCTTAAAATCTCCCCTTAACATCACTTACTATTTCGGTAAATAAGGCTGACTGGGCAATGACTGAATTACAAAATGTGCTTACAAACTGAAAAGAAAAAAAGCCTACAAATCTCATATTGAAATATTCATATTCAGGACCACCGACTAAAAACCTAAAGGGTTAGTTTACCCAAAAATTACATTTCATCTCATCATTTTTGTCCATAATTTTTCACATCAAAAAGTATAAAACTCATTGGTAAAATATACCATTTGAGCGGTTTAATCCAAACCTTCTGCGAGACATGATCACTTTATATAATAAACAGATTTATTTTAACCTTTAATTCACATGTCAGCGAACATACGCAGAGATAATCAAACATGTTTGCTTGACGTGCAAGAACAAACCTCATTGGTTCTTGT
This sequence comes from Chanodichthys erythropterus, assembly GCF_024489055.1. Taxonomy (NCBI): domain Eukaryota; kingdom Metazoa; phylum Chordata; class Actinopteri; order Cypriniformes; family Xenocyprididae; genus Chanodichthys; species Chanodichthys erythropterus. The sequence goes on along the minus strand of NC_090238.1, from coordinate 35,682,560 downwards.
GGAAGCTCAAATCTGCTTGAGTCAAATGCAAAAACAAACCTCATTGGTTCCTGTATGTCAAGCAAGTACTGCATGTACTTTTAGCCATCTTATCTCAAGGTCATTTTTAGTGGATATGCATTACAAAGCATGGACTGTACCCGTCTCCTCTCCCTCAGAACGGCCGCCTCTGCAGGATGGTTGAACCTGAACTTATGGAGTCCTCCTAAGGTAATCACTGCACCTTAAGGGAAATAGAAATGCAAAATAAAACATCAGGATAGTCACAATATGTAAATGTAAACACATTATTTTGTTTGCACATGAAATAGGTATGAAGGGTTGTTTTCTGCACATTGCATTTACCTTGTGCAAGTCTGCAGGGCTCTGTGATTTCTCTGTCACTGACCATGCAGATGTTCCCTGAGACTGGCTTCAGAGTCACCACCCCGCTCTTATTCTCGATCTCACAGGAGGAACCTTCTGGCAAGACTGAGGGTTTGAGGTGCAAGTTAATCACTGCTGTCCACCTCAAACAATTATATTGGTCTTCAGACCGGTTCAGACACATTACACTACAATTGCGATGTGGCCGAAAGTGGTTTGAGTGATCAGATCACAAGACGCATTAGATCCCATTTACACGACATACAGGGAGTGCAGAATTATTAGGCAAGTTGATTTTCTGATCATATTTTTTTTCCAAGCACATTTTACCAATTCCAATCCACATCAATCTTAATAAGTACTATTAATATTGTTTTTAATCATTTATAAGTGATATATAATTGTTCATGAAGGCTGGAAATGAAGAATGCCCTATATTCAGGTGTGCAGAATTATTAGGCAGGTTTTCTTTTACAGATAAAATGAGCCAAAAAAGAGATTTAACTCAGACTGAAAAGTCAAAAATTATTAAATATTCATGAGAAGGACGCAATACTAATGTAATACTAGAAATTGCAAAGTTAAAGCATGACCATTGGACAGTGAAATGCTCATTGGGTCAGCGGGGTCATACAAAAACAGCTGGAGAAGAAAAGACACGTTAACTGCAAAATAATTAAGAATTAAGGTGAAGAATTAAGTGTGAAACCATCAGGAACCCTTTAGTCTCCAGCGCCACCATTTCCCAGTACTGAAACCTACCTGGAGTCTTCAGAAGTGTGAGGTGTCAGAATCTCAGAGACTTAGGTTAGGTGAAGAATCCTAAAAAGCGACCTGCTCTTAATAAGAATCACAAGCTGAAGTGTTATAAAGTACATGAAGACTGGGTTTTTATAGGCCTTATAGACAGACAGCTTGAGAGTGACTCCTGAAGGACCAGCACCACATCCTCTTGTACCACTGTTTGAAGAATTTATCTTCCAGAATCTGGCAGTAAGGTGTGGGAGTTCACTTTTAGTCCATCTGTTATCCTGAAATGTCCATCTTGCAGAGATGGACTAAATGATCTTCCAAAACTCACTGCTAGATTCTGGAAGATAAATTCTTCAAACAGTGGTACAAGAGGATGTGGTGCTGGTCCTTCAGGAGTCACTCTCAAGCTGTCTGTCTATAAGGCCTATAAAAACCCAGTTAAATCTCTTTTTTGGCTCATTTTATCTGTAAAAGAAAACCTGCCTAATAATTCTGCACACCTGAATATAGGGCATTCTTCATTTCCAGCCTTCATGAACAATTATATATCACTTATAAATGATTAAAAACAATATTAATAGTAGTTATTAAGATTGATGTGGATTGGAATTGGTAAAATGTGCTTGGAAAAAAAATATGATCAGAAAATCAACTTGCCTAATAATTCTGCACTCCCTGTATATGGGACGATGGAACCGGAATTGCTAAAATGTTAACTTGTCACAGGTTTTGGCCAACAAAAATACATCACCCTTACAGAACTCTATTTAGAGCTGTTAGTACCAGGTGTAAACGGACCATAGTACACAAAGATGTTGAGATGAATATGAAATACCTATGTGAGGCTCTTCCAGATTGTTGCCCTGAGGCCCAATTTTTGTCACCCCTTCCTGTAGCACCAAAATGAAACAAACATTAAAAGGAGTCAATTAGTGCATGACACTCACACATGTCCAAAATAAAACATTTTCTTCTTCCATTTCTTAACATTTGTTTCTTTTACACCTCAAAGCCTAGAAAGGGATTTGTGTACTGTTTATGAAGGCTGCTTATATAAGCCCGGATACATGGGCGCACAATCATTCCCAGGTGGTTTTAGCTTTTGAAGCAAGGAAACTGCTGAAATTGCAGTCTTGAGTCTTTTATTGGCTTTCAGGACTAACCTCTTGGCACTGATTTACATACACCACTGAGAAACTCACTAAAATGTTCCAGCACAATCACACAAAAGTACGAAAGCAGGAAAGTGAAAAGGAGGGCGTGAATATATGGACCACATGACCACAACTGTTTTACCTTCCTGTGAGAAGAATCTCAAGAGTTTTGCACACAGAACAAGAGTAGAAAAGACAGAAGAGAAATTAAGTTGAAGGGAGATTCTATTGGAGGGAAAAGAGAAAGAATCATTGGTTAATGACCCGAAAGAGCAAAGGATTTTGTAGAGAAAAGACTAGCTGAAGGCAATATGGATGCCACAGGAAAAAGCAATGAATAATTCTACCCGAAGGTGGTAGATGGTGACGCCTGTGCTGAGGACGTCTGGCTCTAGAGCGATGAGGTGGGGCAGAAGTGAGCGGATGAGAACTCCTGCTCTGTCCTGGTTAATGTCCACACTGTAGCGCTCCAACAGAGCTCGCTTATCATGCCAACTGTCTGACCAGTCTTTAGTCAGCTGCTCCACCTGCAGAGGAAACATGACAGACTGTGAAAATATAACTGGAGAAAAAACAGTGAATCAAACTGAATAGTGCTAGCCAGACAGTAACATGTGACGTGTTGCAATACAGTTACAGAATTGCTTATATAAGTGCACCACTGTTAAAAAGAAATAAATACCTTTATTAAATAGATCAAAAATAAAGACATTTATAATATACAACATATTTCTGAATATACAACAGTTCCCCTTACATGTTAAATCGCCATTTTGTGCTGGCATGTTTCTACAGTAGCCCTAAATGGACAAACTGCTCTACAGAGTGCATTTGCTTGACTAGCTTCTCTCTTCTGTCTCAGGCAACACAGGGCTCAACGCTAAGGATTTTTTCTACTGGCCCGGTCTACTGTCCCCACAACAAAAATGTAATAAAAGTAAAAAACAAGAAAATGGGCCTATAAATCATTGTCTTTGTTACATTTATCCTCAATAAATAGGGTTATGACACCAAAAGCTACTAGATTAACTTATATTTTAAATATTGTTAGACAAATAAACATTTGTAATAAATAAAATATCAACAAATAATCAAATTACGAGTAATAGCACAAATAAATACAACAGAACAAACAATGAAATAAAAGTTTTTCATGTAGGTTTAAACAGGAGATTTTCAGGTACAGAAATTGTCAGAAATCTAATGTATAACTATATAACTATAGAATAGATTAAACTTTATTGAAGTTAATCAGTCTAGAGCAGTTACAGATGTATAATGTTTTAATGTTAAATATAAAACGTTAAATACTGTTATTTTAAATTATTAAAAAAGATGAAGACACTTTAAATGTGAAATTAAACCCGCCAGTAGGTGGCAGCTAGCGAATCACTGTTAATGAGCGAATCAGACTCAACCGATTCATTCAAGCGGCTGATTCATTCACGAAGTGTTGCTCAGAGACACAAGACAATTCTGTGGACTTTGTTTGGAACTATTTTCATTGGCGAAACAGACAATTTGGTGTTTTAAATGTAAGTCTCTTGATATTAAGTTCTTGTTCATTAAACTGTACGCTGAATGAAATCAATATCACATTTGTAATCATGCTAATATTTGGAGAAAAACGGCGCTCTTTGTGTAATATTGGTTAACTATATTAAATTATATAAATATGAAATATATACTGGGGCCCCTTATCTTGAATTCTGGGTGCATTATAAAGGCATTTTAGTAGACGAAATCACGCAGCGTGCACTCTAAAATGCACGCACACTAGTCTAACCTACTAGAATACGTCTACGAGGGACATACTCAAAAATTTCAGACCGTTAAATCAACAATTACGATATCATAGACGATCATAAATATATAGCCTAACGCAAACCCTACAGCACTGGCCCGATCGGGCAAGTGACCGTTCAGTCTACTGTCCCGAGCGCCGTTCACACTGGCACCGGACCATCGGGCTGTCCTCATTGTCGAGCCCTGCAACAACATTTTTGTCCTGTGTTGGCCACCGTAGCTTCTCTATATTACAATTCGCAACCTCACCGCTAGATGTTGCTAAAATGTATCCAATGCACCTTTAAGTACTGAGTAAAAACAATTGACTACATGTACTTACTATAGAGTTAGATGAGGATTAGGGTTTGGTTTGGTTTAGGGTTAGTTGCATGTAATTATTCATAATTTATAGTTATTACTACAGTAACTACACTGTAAAAGGACACTGTAAAATAAAGTGTTACTTATGGACCCAAACTTTTGAACAGTAGTGTACATAAAGAGCTCCTAAAGAGAATTAATATCAGACTAACCTTCAGTTCATTCTGCAGGACTATATCAGACAAGCTACCGTCTCTCTCATCACTGAGAGATGGACTGGGGTTCCTCTGCTGTGGATGGAAAAGACAATTATCAGTCAGCAACTTTTGTCTTATACGAGTATGAAAATTTGGCTATTTTCATTGGATTTGAGACACAATATCCTAACCAGGCATCTGTCAAGTGTCTGTTAATACAAGACCAACCTGTCAAGCCAGAATATATTTGAGGTGTACTAATGAGCTACATGGACGGTGAATTTGGACATATGAGATTTCACTGTCCAAATTTCACATCAACAATAAAGTAAACCAAGTCTTGTCCTGTGCTCTTGACCGCTGCAGCTGGTTAGTTTAAAGACAACACTCAGCAGATTACTGCAGAAGTGAAAGCAGCTTAAAAAAAAATTAAAGTGTAAAAAGGTTATAGAAGTTTAAGTTTACTGTAAAGCAAAAGAACTGAACTTAACGTTGTCTATTTTACAGAAAATATATATTTTACAAAATAATGGACTCTAAAATTGCTAAAACAAAGAAACTGAGCCCGCTAAAAGGTTTTAAAGTTCCATGGAAATGCAATGTCCAATTTTAAAGCAGTTTTCACAGGATTCTTTTTTTTTTTTTAAGTGTTTACACATTCAAAAGATACCTATGATGATTACCAAAATAATGCGATAGGGTAAAAAAGACAATAAAAAAAAAAAAACATGCCAAGTGTCCCGCTACCAGCACACAGACACTTTCTGATACCATTTCAAAGCCGAGCAGCATGCTCTTCAGACGATCAATTTCCTCTCGCAGTTCTCTGATCAACCTCACGTTGGCGTCCTGCGGTAAAACAAGTTTTTTTTTAGTTTCATTTAAAGGATTAGTTCACTTCAGAATTAAAATTTCCTGATAATTCACTCACCCCCATGTCATCCAAGATGTTTCTTTCTTCAGTCGAAAAGAAATTAGGGATTTTTCTCCATAAAGTGGACTTCAACAGTTACCAATGGGTTGAAGGTCCAAATGTCAGTTTCAGTGCAGCTTCAAAGAGCTCTACATGATCCCAGACGAGGAATAAGAGTCTTATCTAGCGAAAAGATTGGTCATTTTCTAAAAAAAATTCAAATGTATATATTTTTTAACCACAAATGCTCATCTTGCACTGCTCTGTGATGTGCCACGCATTACGCAATCATGTTGGAAAGGTCATGCGTGACGCATGACTGCATCTCACTTTCTCCTCCAACTTCAAAATCATCCGACAGTCTTAGTCTTTGCATGTTTGCTTTGTAAACACTGGATTAGTACTTCAGCCTACATCACGCGTGACCTTTCCAACATGATTGCGTAATGCGTGGCACATCGCAGAGCAGTGCAAGACGAGCATTTGTGGTTAAAAAGTATATACATTTTAGAAATCGTTTCGCTAGATTAGACCCGTCTGGGATCATGTAGAGCACTTTGAAACTGACATTTGGACCTTCAACCCGTTGAACCCCAGTGAAGTCCACTATAAAGAGAATAATCCTGGAATGTTTTCCTCAAAAACCTTAATTTTCGACTGAAGAAAGAAAGTCATAAACATCTTGGATGACATGGGGGTGAGTAAATTATCAGGAAATTTGAATTCTGAAGTGATCTAATCCTTTAACTTCAACTCAGAAAAAGCATGTTATGCAGGCATTTAGACACACCTCATTGACTCTTGGCTTGTTGACAATGTTCCTGGCGTGAGCTGCGTAGCGGAGGGTGCTCAGAGTCTCGTTGTAGCTGCTGCTAGATGGCGAGACAGCTGGCGGAAAATTAATCTCAGAATCAGTTCTTCTGGCACTGCAACAAACATCAATTTTTCACTCTAAATGACTTACTTGCAATCATGATGGTTTTGGAGTTGCCGCCCAGACTGTCTTTGAGAAGCCAGGTGAGGACAGAGTCCCTGTAGGGGATGAAGCAGTGTCTGCGCCCACTGCCTGACAGAGAGCTGGACTGGCTGCCCACGGTGCTCCCTTCACCCTCACTGAGCACACTGTTAATGCTCTGACTGCTGCTGGACATCTGAGAGTTTTGGGCTAGGAAAACAAAAATTGAAATGTGATGACAAGCAAGATAAGGAAGGATGATAAGAGTAAAGAAGGCCAGTGTCTACCAAGAGCGGAGATGACAATGCCAAGGGTGACAAGAGATTTGTTGATGTTGGCTCCTTCTGTTATTCGGTCTCTGCAGTATTGAGGGTCTGCTCGTTCACTGACACGACACAAAGAGAATCAGAGTCAGAACTTTACTCTTCACCATTACACTTACATTACAGAGATCACCCACTAGGGGGCATATAGTATCATGGTTCTCTATCATGGTCAGTAAAAGCCATATTCGAGATCAGGGCTGTCCAATCCTGCTTCTAGAGGACCACTGTCCTGCAAAGTTTAGCTCCAACACCAGTTAAACACACCTGAACCAGCTACTCAAGGTCTTACTAGGCATACTAGAAGCTTCCAGGTAGGTGTGTTGAGGCAGTTTGGAGCTAAACTCTGCAGGACAGTGGACTTCCAGAACCAGGACACCCTTGATCTAGATTACAAAAGGTGACTTTATAGGATCTTTACTGCTTGAAAAGAATGATTGTTTAAGTTCAAACAAAGACACTAACCTGCCAGCCAGGTCCACCAAGTTGATCTTGCTCACTATTTCTGAAGGAAGGTTATTTTCTAGAATAGCCTATAAAAAAGAAAACACTGATCTCACAATAATATACACTAAACTGAAGAAAAAAATTGAACAGAAACTTCCAAATTGCTGTAAATGTCACAATAATTACAAAGAAACTGTAAGTAATACATTGAATTTAACATTACATTTTAAATAGTATTTTCTTATAAAACATACTCCAGAAATATTTGTTTTATTTACTACTGCCAAAAATATTTTCTTCAGTGTACCTTTTAAAAGTTTAGGGATTTTTCTCTTATGCTCATTAAGGCTGCATTTATTTGCTCAAACTACAGGAAAAGCACTAATATTGTGAAATATTATTACAATTTAAAATAACTATTTTCTATTTGAATATATTTTAAAATATAATTTATTTCTGTGAAATAAAGCTGAATTTTCAGCATCGTTACTCCAGTCTTCAGTGTCACATGATCCTTCAGAAATCATTCTGATTTGGTACTCAAAAAACATTTATTGTTATTATTATTATTAATGTTGAAAGCAGTTGTAATCCTTAATACATTACAGTTGTAATACATTTTTTCAGGATTCTCAGATGAAAAGAAAGTTCAAACTTCGACAGCATTTATTAGAAATAGAAATCTTTTGATCAATGTAATGTATCCTTGCTGTATAAAAGTATTAACTACTTAAAACAAAAAAAGAATATTCTCTCATAAATAACACCCTCATGTCGTTTCAAACCCACAAGACCACAGAGATCCAATGCAACTACCACTTTCTAGGCATCATTATTTTTATTATTATTAAAGACATCATTAAAGTACTCCATGTGACTCCAGTGGTTTCACCTCAATTTTATGTAGTGATGTGAGTGCTTTGTTTGTGCAAAAAAACAATTTATCAATTTATTTACAAATTGATATTATCCAAAGCATGTTCACGCAACAATGTCAGCTCTCGCGTCAACACAACACACATGCATTGTGGTGCTCTCGTGAACGTGCGCTGCAGAAAAATATTTTTTTGCAGATCAATGGGTTTCATTAAATATATCTTCATTTGAGTTCCGAAAATGAAAGAAGGTCTTGCGGGTTTGGAATGACACAAGGGTGAGTAATTAATGACAGAATTTAAATTTTTGGGTGAACTAACCCTTTAATTACATTTTTGGCACTTGGATAGTGAAGAAAGAAAATATCTAGCATGACTTGCAGGCATTTAGAGCTTTAAGGTGCTTTAACCAGTACACATACAACTACACTAGTTTAATGCAGTTTGCATTTTTAGACGAATGGGAGATCTTCAGATACTATGGACATGATCAGAGATTCAAACCTGTGTGTATTGAATAGTAAAGATGGCATGAGATCGACTGCTGGCGTCATGAACGTGTGTAGCGGCTGTGATGCGGTTAGCGATGCCCTCCTCAAGCAGATCCGCTGCTTGTTTGTAGTCGGTCACTACATGCTGAGAAAGACCTATAATAAACACATGATAACATCATCATCCTTTCCATAATCTGAGTCACAGATACTCTCTTCCTGCCTGAGAATGACACTTACTGTAAAAGGAACAAAATCAGGAAGAGATGATGATGAATCCTCTTTTAATATGAAGTGGAGTGCGGTGCTAAAACATTTACTAATTGGTCTTTTACGGCGTAATTGGGCCTGAGTTTAGCCCCAGTTGCTATGTGCATGTGTGTACAGTGTGACCACAAACTTTTCAAGAAAAGCATTTACATTATAATTTAATATGTTAGGTTTTAAATTATAATATATTTTAGTATTTGGATGCTTTCTGGTTGTCCAACTGGTTGTTAATCTGTAAGGAATTAACAAAAGTTAAAAATAATTGGGCAAAATGGCAAGAAAAATTTATATAATTGTGAGAAAAAGTGTTTATATTGTTATTTAATGCTAAGAAAATTCATATAATGTCAAGTATCCAAAGTGTCCAAATACTTTTTGGGGTCACTGTTTACATGTGTGAGAAAGACATCTTGGTCAAAACACAATGCCTTTCTACTCAGCTCCTAGCGGCCACATGGAAGTGAGGTCACTTCCTTTGCTGCACTGGGCTTTCTCCTAATACACACAATGACTGGATGTTGGACAAGAAGGAAGAGAGAGAGCAAAAGAAAGAGGAGGAGCAGATACAGTCCTACAAGCTGGCCACTTTCAACACAAGCTGTGGTGGGAATTGAGTTACATATGCACACAGTAACGAATGAATAACTGTACAAAATTGTACAAAATTACTTCTTTAAAGGATTAGTTCACTTCAGAATTAAAATTTCCTGATAATTTACTCACCCCCATGTCATCCAAGATGCTTATGTCTTACTTAAGTCGAAAAGAAATTAGGGTTTTTGAGGAAAACATTCCAGGATTTTTCTCCATATAGTGGACTTCAACAGTTACCAACAGGTTGAAGGTCCAAATGTCAGTTTCAGTGCAGCTTCAAAGAGCTCTACATGATCCCAGACGAGGAATAAGAGTCTTATCTAGTGAAACGATCAGCCATTTTCTAAAAAAATAAAAATGTATATACTTTTTAACCAGAAATTATCGTTTTACACTAGCTCTGCGATGTGCCACGCATTACGTAATCATGTTGGAAAGTTCACTTGTGACGTAGGTGGAAGTACCGACCCAGTGTCTACAATGCGAATGTGCAAAGACTAAGTCAAACAGCCTTTACAAAAATAAAGAAAAACAACGATGTTGGACGATTTTGAAGTTGGAGGAAAAAATGAGATCACGCGTGACCTTTCCAACATGATTACGTAATGCATGGCGCATCACAGAGCAGTGCAAGACGAGCATTTGTGGTTAAAAAGTATATAAATTGTTGTTGTTTTTTTAGAAAATGACCGATCGTTTCTCTAGATAAGACTCTTATTCCTCGTCTGGGATCATGTAGAGCTCTTTGAAGCTGCACTGAAACTGACATTTGGACCTTCAACCCGTTGGTAACTGTTGAAGTCCACTATATGGAGAAAAATCCTGGAATGTTTTCCTCAAAAACTTTAATTTCTTTTCAACTGAAGAAAGAAAGACATTAACATCTTGGATGACATGGGGATGAGTAAATTATCAGGAAATTTTAATTCTGAAGTGAACTAATCCTTTAATAAAAATACACAACCATTGTTTACGCATTATAACACAGCGAGCGCTTTCCTCATGTTTTCATAAGTGTAGGTATTTTGACTTGTTTGAGGGCATTCATCAGACTTTACCATTTTTGTTCTTTCTACAACAAAGGTCATTTTAAGTTTGGCACGTGAACTCACCCTGCACATAGGGCCCCTTCTCTGGGTGTTCTCGAACCCTCAGGGGTGTTGGCTTCTTCTGCTCTGCACCTCTCAGCAGATCGCGGACACGCTCATTATAGATCTCTAGAAAACTGAGAGGGAAAACAAGAGGATGTGATTTGCTTTCGCTTACAGGCATATTTCTTGCTTCATTCTCAGGATATGTTTGTTGGTACTGCTGGAAAGTGTCAAATAAAAAGGGTTTCCTTCTTACCTTATTTCAACTCTACAGCTCTGTCCATCTGCAGATTCAACTCCAGACCTAAAAAGACCCTTATGAAATGATAAAAAATGATTGTAAGAAAACATTCAAAGATAACCCTAATGGATCATGTAAAGTGGCAGTGATGGTAAAGAAATTTCATTATTAAAGGGTTAGTTCACCCAAAAATGACAAATCTGTCATCATTTACTCACCTTCATGTCATTCTAACCCATAAGATTTTATTTCGTCTTCCGAACACAAATTTAGATATATTGAATTAAACCTGAGAATTTTCCATCCTTCCATTGAAAGTCTTCAAAAAATTCATAAAAGTAATCCATATGAATTAAGTGGTTTAATTCAAGTCTTCCAAAAACAATTGTTGCAAAAACAATTGGGTGTGCATAAGACTGACATGACACCTTCATAATCATGACATGACACGTGTCATGAATATGAAGGAGGTTTTATGACTGTTTATGACAACTGTCATTAAGTGTCATTCGCTCAATTATGTCATTTTTAATGCAAAGATGACATTGTTTGAGATGTCTTTGTTACGACAACTTGACTTAAACCAACACATCGTAACCTGTCAGTGTCTTTGTCATGACAACTTGACATTAGCAAAACATCATAACCTGTCATAAACATGACATAGCAGATTAATTATCAAACTTAAAAAACTACTTAGCTTTATGGGTTAACATTACATTACATTATTTTGGTAACATTTCAGTATAGGGAACACATATATAAACGATTAACTATGACTTTTCCTTCAATAAACTCCTAATTTACTGCTTTTAAATATAGTTAATTGTTAGGTTTAGATATTGTGTAGGATTAAAGGAACACTCCACTTTTTTTGAAAATAGGCTCATTTTCCAACTCCCCTAGAGTTAAACAGTTGAGTTTTACCGTTTTCGAATCCATTCAGCCGATCTCCGGTTCTGGCGGTACCACTTTTAGCATAGCTTAGCATAGTTCATTGAATCTGATTAGACCGTTAGCATCGCGCTTAAAAATGACCAAAGAGTTTTGATATTTTTCCTATTTAAAACTTGACTCTTCTGTAGTTAAATCGTGTACTAAGACCGACAGAAAATGAAAAGTTGCAATTTTCTAGGCTGATATGGCTAGGAACTATACTCTCATTCAGGCATAATAATCAAGGAACTTTGCTGCCGCAGCAGTGCAATGATATTACGCAGCGTCTCTAACAAACATCTCCATGGTTGCAAGGCACGTTCCCTGTGCAAGCAGGCTCACGGGCGCTGCGTAATATCATTGCACTGCTGCAGCCATGATACGGCAGCAAAGTTCCTTGATTATTACGCCTGAATGAGAGTATAGTTCCTAGCCATATCAGCCTAGAAAATCACAACTTTTTTATTTTCCATCGGTCTTTGTACATGATGTAACTACAGAAGAGTCAAGTTTTAAATAGGAAAAATATCAAAACTCTTTGGTCATTTTTAAGCGCGATGCTAACGGTCTAATCAGATTCAATGAACTATGCTAAGCTATGCTAAAAGTGGTACCGCCAGAACCGGAGATCGGCTGAATGGATTCGAAAACGGTAAAACTCAACTGTTTAACTCTAGGGGAGTTGGAAAATGAGCCTATTTTCAAAAAAAGTGGAGTGTTCCTTTAAGAATCTAGAATAAGGTCATGCAGAATAAGGCATTAATATGTGCTTATTAATTACTAATAAATATTCAATATTTTAGCCATATGAATGCTAATAGTAATAAGCAACTAATTAAAAGACCCTAAAATAAAGTGTTACCATTATTTTATAAAAGTGTCATTTTTTTTTAGAAATTTGAAATTTTCTATTATCTGACCTTCTGTTGGAGGAAACTTAAAAAAACAAAACAAAACAAAAAAAAAACATGAAATGAAAAATATTCATGACACTGTTATAAAATTATTTGTCAGAGTATTGTCACTTAATTACATTTTAATGACATGTTCAATTTGTACCACTGTACTTGAGCTCAAGATACATATTATAATGGCCTCATGACAGCCAATGTCAAAACCAACCACATGACAGTTTAATGCAATGTTAACCCATAAAGCTAAATGATGTCAAGTTGTCATGACAAAGACACTGACAGGTTATGTTGTGTTGGTTTATGTCAAGTTGTCATAACTCAGACATCTCAAACAATGTCATTTTTGCATTAAAAATGACATAACTGAGCAAATGACATTTGTCTTCAGAAGACATGGATTAAACTGCAATCTCTTTATCGACTTTTTGAAGCGTCAGAGTTTGATTGCGTAGATTTTCAATGAACGTACAGAAATATTCAACTCTTTTGAAGATGAAGGAAATTTTGGGTTTGGCTCATCCAAGTTTTATAAAAGGGAGTGTTGGAGGATGACGATGAGAAGTCCAAAAAAGTGCATCTATCGATCATAAAACATACTCCACGCGGCTCTGGGAGTTAATGAAGGCCTTCTGAAGTGAATCGATGCATTTGTGTAAGACAAATATCCTCATTTAAAACTTTATAGAGTAAAATAGCCATTCGCTTTTAACTTGCGCCTAAAAAGCGCTAACTTCTGCGACATAACTCACAATGACATGACGTTCTACGCGTTATAACGTAAGACATAGCGTAGTATGTCATGACGTAGCGTAGTTTATCATGTCATTGAGTACTACGTCACAGAAGTTAACGCTTTTTGTACAATTAAGTCGATTAATGATATTTGTCTTACACAAACGCATCGATTCGCTTCAGAAGGCCTTTATTAACCCCTAGGAGTCGTGTGGAGTACGTTTATGATCAATTAACGCACTTTTTTGGACTTCAAAATCTCATCCTCCATTCAGTCCCATTATAAAGCTTATTTTTAAAATTGTGTTCATCTGAAAGAAGATAGTCATATGCACCTAGGATGGCTTGAGGGTCAGTAAATCATGGGGTAATCTTCATTTTTGTGTGAACTAACCCTTTAATGCCAGTGACTTACTTGACAGATCCTTGGTGTCAGCCCAATGGAGTCCTGCATAGATGAAGACACATAATATTTAAGTTGAAATAAAGCTTCATCAATGACTTTGTCATGCTAGTGCCTTTACTCACCGGAGTACCCATCATGGTGTACGTTTTCCCTGAGCCCGTCTGTCCGTATGCAAACAGACACACATTATACCCCTCTGAAGCCCCAGACAGGACACACACACCCAGGTCCTGAAACACCTAAAGGAGACAGCACAATTTTTAAAATCTAAACATTTTTTCTAATTTAAAAAAGTTGAATGTTTCATTGTAATCTGTTAATAAGTCAATTTTTATGTTTTCTGGCAAGGTGCTGAAATTCTTGTTCTGAGCTCTTTGAATGAGTTTGTTGAGAGAGTGTGATTGTTGATCCGTGTTTGTTTGAGAAAGAGAGAGAGAGAGCCTGGTCTTTGAAGGTTATCTGCGTATGTTTGTGTATGTTTAGAGCGAAGAGAATGTGCTGCGTCTGTGTTTGTCTGAGACCCTCAGAGTGTGCGGAGATCAAGCTTTTGCCTCTTTAACTGTAAGGAGAGAAGAAATAAAAACACAGAGGCCTACTGCTCTCTCACCAGCCCCACTTGGACTGCTTTATTTTCCTCTTTCTCTTGCTTGAGAATTTATTGAACTCCTGTGTCTTAACGAGATCTCCTTGACAGCATGTTGTCCATCTCAGCCTTTTCCCTGTGTTTAAGCTACACTTCATTTTGGCTAAGACACAGACACATGCCAGTTTGACACCCTGGACATGTTAAAAAATAAAGCATGCCATATCAACAACCCCCACTATGTATAGCAGAGTAACAGTGTAGAATAGATGGGTAATAAAAGAGGCATTGTACACTGTAAAACTGTCATTTTTACAGAAAAGCTGGCAGCTGACACAAATGACACTAAAATAGTGCAATAAACATTAATTTAACCCTCTGGTCCCTTCGGGTCACACTTGGCTCCTTCACGGTCAAAAGTGACCGAAGCCTTGAAATGTAACTTTTTTGTTTTTCAGGAAAACCAATGGCTACGTTTACATGCACCCAAATAATCCGTTTGTAATCAGATTGATGGCTCAATCGGATTGAAAAACGATCATGTAAACACCTTAATCGATCCGATTGAGCTCGATCCAAATTAATTTTGATCGGATTGATAGGGGTGGTTTATTCCTTTTCTAATCTGATCCAACAGCAAAATATGACCATGTAAACGCCTGAATCCGACTACTTTCCCAATCATATTCAAAAGTCTCTGGGGCATATGCGCAGTGCAATGCTGACACGCATTACACTGTGCGCAAGTTCAGGATACGTCATAATATCGGAAATCTTTCCGTTTTAAAACAAGGGGAGCCAATGGATATCAGACAAGAAGCAACATGCAAACTTTGTGCAAGTGTTATGCCGGTGTAAAAGTCTCAAACTCAGTCAGTATTCACTACAGAAAGTGAAAGTAAAAAGTGAAAAACAGTAAAAGGAAAAAAAAAAAAGGAAAATTACATATAAACGGATATTTCAATCAGATTACAATGTTTAGAGTACATGTAAACAGATCTGCAATCAGATTCAATTCATTCGGATTGACGAAAATTGGTGCATGTAAACATAGCCAATGTAATATATTTTGATTAATAATATTTTCTGATTATTAATTACAATTTTTAGGTCATTTTATCATACTATGCAAATATTATGAAAATAATACACAATTTTTACTAACATATTTTTAAACAATTTTTTATTAAAGTAGTAATTTTTAGACATAAACTTATTTTTATTTAGTCGTGGATTTGGATTTATACTTAGACGTTCTCCAAAACTACTTTATGTCAAGTTTTACATTTTTTTGGTTTGAAATGTTGATTTGAAGCGTCAGTTTTTGCATTAATTTTCAGTCAAACCTGAACAGAGGAGGACATTTTGTTACACATCACATCAAAAGTCAATAACAATGTAACAAAAATGAACAGGTATGTTTTCTTACAGCTTAATAAATCTGGGTCTGATCTGATTTCAACCTTTTATTTGAGTCTTTTGACTCAATTTTACCATATTGTTACAGCCACACCGGTTCATTTGTGTGTTTATAATAATAGTGTGTTGTGTGTGTGTTTTACAGTGTAGGTCTCTAAGAGAAAGCATGTACACACTGTAATAATGTTTATCAGCTAACACATGAGAAACAAAGCAAAATCTGAAGCTATTTGACTGGACAGTATTTACTCAGTAAATGGCACTGTAAACGAGGTATTAATTGCAAAGAACAAGGACAATGCCTAACTACCAAAAGTTTGTTTTTCACTCACCCTTGTCTATCTTCATGAACTTTCAAAAGAATTACAAAAACACATAAAAGACATCTTTGTGTACCACAGGTGTGGGAGAGAGAAAGTAATTTGACCTTCAAGTCCATTGAAAACCCAGTGAGTCAGCAAAACAAGAGACTCTCTCAGGGTATTGTAACCCAGGTATGTATTTGGCAGAGATGAGAAGAGTCCTGGGGCCGGGCCGGCCTCTGTGTAGGGTGTGAATGGAGGCTAATTGGGATGCTGTCTGCAGGGAGAGCGGATCAGCATCTAGCAGCCGCTTCTGTCTGACTCAATCTAATTAGCCTGAGCTCGATTCTTCAGCTTGAAAGAATCAGTGAGGGAGCTTGTTAGAGGAGTTCATCTGAACTCACTCTCCACTGAACTCAGCTCACGTTAGATGCTTTCCACTGTCACAGCACTCTCTTTTTAATTTGCTCTCTCTGTCACTACTGGAATTAGGCCAAAGCACTCTCAAGTCTCAAACAAGTTCTTAAACAGCAATATATGAGTGTTTATGGCTTAAAGTAGTGAACTGGCACATGACATGGGCTGTGTTTGAAATTGCCACCTATACCCTCAATCATTATTCTCTACATTAATCAACTAATATAGTCGTTTGCATAATTTGTGCTTGCTTTTTAATTATCATTTGAAACTTAGCAAACTGGCAGCTCCATTAGTAATGAAAAGATTTATATTGTACTCTGTAGCTATGTTTCCATCCACCTATTTTTATGCCCATTTTGAGATAATCGCATAAAAAGCGCTGGATGGAAATGCCAAAAATGTATGCGCTCAAATTAAACACTTTTACCAAATAAAATGTCCTTGATGTGCATCAAAAAAGATGTGACTTTGCAATGGGACTGCATCACTGGACCAACCAGCAGACCAATCTAATTGTACAGCATCTGAAATGCTGTTTCGGTCATTTTGTAATGTCTGCTGTTAAAGTGGCTCGTATAATTCCCTCGCAGAAGCGTTTCACACGATTGTGTTCACAAACACCAGGCATCTGAATGCAACATGACAGCGTTTATTGAGTTTCACCTGTGTGCTCTGAGGCCAGATGATTTATTAAATACAAAAATTATTATATACAGTGGCTTCTACTGCAACAATGTCCAATTTCTTAATGATATTTAGCGCCAGTTTATCAGGAAGTGACTTTTTTGTTCTCTTCGATTTAATGGATGAAAATAGTATTCCAAATTTGCGCACGTTAAATTCACAAGTTTGGATGGAAACATAGCTTGTGATGGAAAATAGCATGTATAAACCTAAATTAAACAATTCAAAAATTAAAAAAGGAATGTATGATTTTACACTGTACCCACATTGGACCAGCGGTTAGGAAAATGGATGGATGATTCTGATGAGTTGTGGAAATGTATTCGGTGCGAACCTCACAGAGCATTATGGGTATTCTCTAGCCCAGTGGTCGCCAACCCGTTGATCGCGATCGGCCGGTCGATCTTTATCACTGTTCCAGTAGCTTGCGAAAACAACAGAAATATGAGTGCAAAAATACATTACATTTCTCCAGTCTTTGTACTGTATTATTTTTTGTATTTATTTTTCTGTTATTTTCGGGAGCTACTGGGACAGTGATAAAGGTAAATAGCCCACATCATGTCCGAGTCTGTAAACGGCCGTAAACAAGAGGCCAGAGACGCTGAAGACGGACGCGAAGAGGAGACACTGTTCACGATGCTCGAAATATGGGAAGAAAATATAAATATTGAATTAGGGGTGAAGGGTTATATGAATGCATCTCTAAAAGGAATTACTGTCTTCAGAAAAAAAAATAGATGGTAATGGCATTTTATTTTCCTCTTACCTCCAAATAAAGTAGCTAATTATTAGCGCAGTTCAGCTTTGTTTACAGCGGTAACCAAGGAAACGCTGTGTCACTGCTGCTCCATAAGCGCCACCTGCTGTCAGAGAGTGAATTTGCGTCTCATTCAGCCTGCTGTTTTTGTTTCATGCTTTTTTGTGTAGCATATAATTTCACAAAGATAAAGTCAGACCATTGTGTTTTTGCTTTAAATCTTGAAATTAGATCTCAATTAATTCAAATAAAAAAAACTGCTCATGCAGTGTGATAGCATCTTTGTTTGGATTGTAATTAAAAAGCAGTGGTTCCCTCTAATTTGAAATGGCTATGTATTTTTGTTTATAATAATAATAATAATAAATATAGCTGCAAGCAGCAATTACGGGGCCAAGCACAAAAATGGCACAAGAAGCAAGCCAACATGGCTGGGAGCATCAGACCAACAGCAGTAGTGAGCAATTAGAAAAAAAGTTATTAGCATTTTTGTCAATTTTGTTATATCTTTTGACCACAAGGTGGCGCTGGTCCGAAACTTCTCAGGCTCCTTCAGTGCATTGTCCTGATGACCCATACCAAATTTATGAATTTTGGTCAAACCCATCAGAAGTTATAAGCAAAAATGGCATTTTTAATATCTCCACTCCAGTAGGTGGCGCTGCGCCGAAACAGAGTATGCTGCCTCAGGTCATGCTTGTGAAGACACATACCAAGTTTGTCTGAATATGTCAAAGCACTGAAGAGATACAGCTTCAAGAGTCGTTTTTGCATCATGCCTCAAATTCTTTGCTCTGGTATACGAAAACGGTTTGACATATCGACTTGAAATCCATAACTTTTTGTCGGCATGGTCTGACGATGACACGGTTCAATTTTGGTGAAAATCGGAGCAACGGTCTAGGAGGAGTTCGAAAAAGTAGGTTTTTAAAGAAAAACAATATGGCGGACAGGAAGTTTAGCTGACTATGGCAAATTTGATATCTTTGTTCTCAGCATGACCCAAGGAATCTACTGAGACCAGTTTCATTACAATTGGTGAATACAGTCAAAAGTTATTAGCATTTTTGTAAATTTTGTTATAACTTTTGACCACAAGGCGGCGCTGTGCCGAAACTTCTCAGGCTCCTTCAGGGCATTGTGCTGATGACCCATACCAAGTTTTGTAAAGATACGTTAATGCGTTCGTAAAATACAGCATTTTAGCACAAAATTCAAAATGGCCGACGGCCAAAATGGCCGAATTGGGAAAATTGGATATCATTCGACTCGGCATGATTCCCCGAATCCAACGAGACCAAATTTATGATTTTTGGACAAACCCATCAGAAGTTATAAGCAAAAATACCCATTTTTCATATCTCCGCACCAGTAGGTGGCACTGCGCCGAAACACTGCATGGTACCTCAGGTCATGCTTGTGATGACATGTACCAAGTTTGGTCTGAATACGATAAAGCGTTGCGGAGATACAGCCTTACTTCTGTTTTTGCAAGCACTACGTACAATTCGTTCGTTAGTTTTCCGAAAACGGTTTGAGGAATCAACTTGAATTCCATAAATTTTTGTCAGCATGGTCTGAAGATGATCTGATTCAATTTTCATGAAAATCGGAGTAACGGCCTAGGAGGAGTTCGAAAAAGTAAGTTTTTCAGAAAATTCAAAATGGCGGAAAAATTTTCATGACGGAAAATGACGGTCATATGGTGCGTTCGATTCGTCTTGAGCCAAGGAATCAGAGGAAAAAAGAATTGTGTTTCTAGCCCTTATGGTTCAAAAGTTATTAACATAAACATAAGTGCAACTTTGGACAGCTGGTGGCGCTAGAGGGATTGAGTTAGAGACTCCAAATTTGCAATGGACAAAGGTCAGACTGTCCTCTGACTGTGTGCCAAATTTCACGACTTTCCCGCAAGCGGTTCTATGGGCTGCCATAGACTTCAAGAGCGGAAGAAGAAGAAGAATAATAATAAGCGTACGGAACGCCAACAATAACAATAGGTGCCTAAGCACCTTCGGTGCTTGGCCCCTAATAACAAATATCTGCAACCAGTATGAGAATCGGCCAATTTGCTTGTAAAAATAAATAAATAAATAAATCAGAATCTAAATTGGCCACGAAAAAAAATACTAAATACAATCTGGGCTCTCTTTTTCTATCAAGTAGATCTTGTCTTTCATAAAGGTCGAGGTCAGGGATCTTGGGCTTAAAAAGGTTTGTGACCACTGCTCTAGCCGTTGAGCATACATTGGTTGTACACTCATTATTGATTGCATTATGAAGTCCACTACAGTGCCCTATTTAAGGGTATAGGGAGAGATTTCGAACACAGCCAATGTAATTTGACTACACTAAAAGCAAAATTTGCTCACTAGTGCTCCTAATTTAAAAACAATTGTAAGTACAGTTTCTTTAGAGATAATGCCACAATATAACATGCACAAGTAGATGCTCAATTATGACAGAATAGTGGGAGTCATTACAAAGTTTACTTTGACAAAGCAAACATAATATTTTCAGTTTATTTGATAGACTGCAAAAAAGGCAGCTCGTGTTACTGGTTTCACTGCAAACATTAAACACAATGTTCAGTCTCTGAAGTATAGTCAACGGTAGGGCTGCAACGATTAATCGCAATTAATCGTTTGCAAAATAAAAGTGTGAGTTTACGTAATATATATGTGTGTGTTCTGTGTATAATAATTATGTATATATAAATACACACACATACAGGTATAAAGTTTAGAAATATATGCATATATTATAAATATATATATTTTATATTACATATAAACAAATATTGTATATACAGACTTTTATTTTGCAAACGATTAATCGCGATTAATCGTTGCATCCCTAGTCGACGGTCACATTTACACGCTTGATCGGCTGACTGAACGCTAGAAAAGCAGATTTTAATGGGATAGTTCAACCAAAAATGAAAATTCTGTCATTAATTACTCACCCTCATGTCGTTCAACACCCATAAGACTTTTGTTCATCTTTGGAAAACAAATTAAGATTATTTTGATGAAATCTGAGAACTTTCAGTCCCTTCATAGACAGATACGCAACTACCACTTTGAATAAAAGTCTAAATTCAATCTGTTCATCATATAAAGCAGTTTTACGATCTCTTTATGAACTTTTTGAAGCGTCAAACTTTCAATTGCATAGCTGTCTATTGAGACAGAAAGCTCTCAGATTTCATCAAAAATATCTTAATTTGTGTTCTGAAGATGAATGAAGGTCTTACGGGTGTGGAACAACATGAGGGTGAGTAATTAATGACAGAATTTTTATTTTTGGGTGAACTAACCCTTCTCTACACTTCAGTCGTCTCAGTCCACATTGATGTTGTTTTTATGCAAAACTTTCAGTATGACCATATAATAATAATACTTAAAGACTCTGGCCAAAATAGAATTAAATCCCCATCTAAGATCAATTGGGTGCATTCAATTATGAATATGCACATGTGTACAGGCATAGGAAACCTTGGACAAAAGCATCTGATGTTTGCTTTCCTCCTTTTTCCTCATACCACAAACAAAAACAAATGTACTTCTGGTCACAATGCAAGAGGAAAGCCGAATATAGAGTTGATTCTGGACAGGAAGTTGTCCAGAAGGTCAGTGCTTTAGGCAACATGTGATCCCAAAGACCCCATTTGAGGAGATGCTCAGTCTGGGAGGGGCAAATCCAAAAGTGGGGCAGTGGAAAGGAAGGGTCAGGCGGTCTAAATTATAGGAGATGACGTCTTTCAATAAAAACCAACACCATTATGGCTTCAGTCTTGGCCTCCCAGTGAAGGGAAGTAAAGGCCTTGTTCAAAAACTCTAGAAGACGAGGCTGAGCGCAGGATGCTTTAGGATGAATAATGGCTGCAGAAAAGAAGGATGGATACGAAAGGTTGGAGGGAAACTCCACTCCATTAATAAACTGTTAGTGCGTAATACACCCACTTTAAAATCCTAAAGCCTGTAATCAGAGTGTGGAGAGCTACAGTGAAAAGAAGCTCTTTAATGTGGCTTTCTTAATAGCCACCTCTGAAAAACTCCTTGTTTCTTGTGAGATCTCATGGGGAGTGCCAACTGAAGCCCATCCAAATCAAGGGCCAGCCCAGACCACAGACCAATACGTCAGTCCCGCTTTTATACACGAAGCAAAAAACACTGAAACACACGGTTTACATTGCAGGGACTTGTAAATGTGCAAGGAACACAAATAAATATTTATATTAAAAAAATAATCAAAAACTCAATATCTTTTTGAAAGAAAATAATACTTTTATTCCGCAAAGACACATTAAATTGACAGTAAAGACATTTATAATGTTACAAAATATTTCTATTTCAAATAAGCTGTTCTTTGTAACTTTTCATTCATCAAAAAATGACTGAAAAAAACGCATTAAAAATACTAAGCAGCACTACCGTTTTCAACATTGATAAGAAATGTTTCTGGAGCAGCAATTCAGCATATTAGAATGATTTCTGAAGGACCATGTGACTGAAGACCGGAGTAATGATGCTGAAAAATGTTCAGCTTTGAACATTATTATTAAAATATATTCAAATAGAAAACAGTTTATTATTATATTTCACAATATTACTGTTTTACTGTATTTTTGATTAAATAAATGCAGTCTTGGTGAGCAGAAGATACTTTTAAATACATTTGAACGGTGTAAGTAATAAATACACAAATGTGAAAAACAAAATTTAGGTCATTGTTGCCCAAAAATAAAAACCCGAAAGAGCAGCTTGGACATTGTGCAAAATATCTTCATTTGTGTCCCATGCAAAAAAGAAAGTAATTTTTGTCACTTATGTTATTGATGCTGACAGAGAAGATCCAAATGTTGTATTCACAAATCTGGGAATAATAACTAGACTCGTTCTCACTTTGATATATTCATGTTATGAAGACCCTGTTTCCACCTGGAATTAAGATCAGTTTTGGTCGATCGGATCAAATACAGGTCTAAACGGGGTGTAAAACGTTTTGAGCTTGTCCACTTTCGACTACTTCCAGAGTTAGTTAAAAACGCATTTGACTGGATTGCTTTCGTAGCGTAGATGCTCATGTGATCGAATGTGTCCAAACAAAAGACTGTCTACTTTCCACATACTGACCTAATGTGTAAACAATATGGGAAGCTCGTTAGCCAGACGGGATTTAAAGTTTGTCGGCTGAAGTTTGCCAAGCACAATGTTCTTCACTATTTCTGATTTCTAACACACACTCACAGCATTCAGCCAGTCTTGTGGCTGTCAGAGCAGAAATGAAAGCTGCTGCTCTCCGTTTGTTTATATGTTTATGATCCTGTTTATAGCTGCATGCGACTGTAGGGAAAGCTGGGTTAAAGGGGTGGTGAAGGGGACTGTGGGAGAGAGAGAGAGAGAGACACGGAGCTGATTGGCAGGGGTTCAACTCGCTACACAATTGTCATACTTTCACAGACGTTATGTGGGTCAAATTTGCAAGGGCAGGAAGGAGGTCAGGGGACTCTGAGGGCTACACAGAGATGGCCTACAGAAAAAGAGAGAGAGAAAGAGAGGGAGGGAGAGAGAGAGGCAAGACACCAACTGTTGCTGCCAATGAACTAAACTACAGGACTAAAGAAAAAGACACAAAACCAATGACGTTTCTCTACTCCCATTCAAATAAAAGTTCTCCTCACTGCAGCTGTTATAAGGGAAAATGACCTCCACAGCCTGCCAAATGATTTAAAGTCCATGTTAGGAGACGTACATACACTACCGTTTAAAAGTTTAGGGTCTCTAAAACTTTTTAGGTTTTTGAAAGAAGTCTCTTACGTTTACCAAACCTGCATTTATTTGATAGAAAACACAAAAATCCATTGTGAAATGTTATAACAATTTCATTTTCTATGTGAATATATTGTAAGCTGTAATTTATTCCTGAGATCAAAGCTGAATTTTCAGCATCATTACTCCGGTCTTCAGTGTCACGTGATCCTTCAGAAATCAAATGGTGATTTGCTGCTCAAGAAACATTTATTATTATTATTATTATTATTATTATTAATGTTTAACAAACATTCGTGCTGCTTCATATTTTTGAACTTTTTAAATGAACAGCATTTATTTTAAACAGAAATCTTTTGTAACATTGCAAATGCGTCACTTTTGATCAATTTAATGCATGAATTATAGGTATTATCTAACAAATTTCTTGGTAAAAGACATGTTCATTTGTGCATCATTGAAAAAATTAGATGGTAAGACGTAAGTGGTAAGTCTGTGTAAAGATGTTTTGTGCAGATTTTCTTCACGCCACTGACACAGAAACCCAGAAATACCAAGAGCATGATAAAGTTGTGCACTGTATCGAAAAGGAAAAGAGGGAGGGGAGAGAGAGAGCGATAAAGAGGGAGGGTAAAAAAAAAGAAAACACAAAGCTGACTTCACTTGGAAAAGAAAACCAGCATTGTGCTCCAGCTCTGGACAAATGACGTCCTCCTGGTGCAATCTGTCTGTGAAAAATCATTTACTAAAGCAGCTGTGCTGCTGGCAAGAGAGAAACTGCATCTAAAAGTGCTCTTAACCACCTACATTACACTCTCATTATTCATTTATGTCTCTGTCATCTCAATTCTCTCCAATAAAATCATTATTTGAAGCTGTGAAAATCAACCTGAGAAAATCAACTGAAATAGAATAGATTTACAGGGATCATATCATGGAAATTTCCCTACTTTTTACTTTTCGTCTGGACACATTTTTATTGAAGTCAGCGTGAAACAGAAATTGTGTGTTATTGATCTTATTGTGAGCAATTCATCCATGCATTTTTCCTTTTTTTGCCAGACTTCTCCAATCATTTCGTCCATATAAACCCACTGCAAGCTTGGTTTCAGATCTGTCCATCCAATCAACATCCGATGACCCTACATTTTTTCCCAATAATCACTCAAATGTACATCAAAATACGGAAGACAGGATCTGTTGTTACTTCCATTTCATCATGGATGAACTTCCATTAACCTTTCCAATTATTTGTGATTACTGGATTTATAAAACCATTTGAAGAGTGATTCATTAATGAACCATTCAGACTGATCTTTGAACCTGTTCAACTGATTCATTAAAAAGAACTAACTCAAAAGAATGATTCACTCACAAAAGGTTATGGTTATGATGTTACAAAAATGTGGGTTATACACCAAAGCTTTAAAGTAGTGTTGCAGCCAAACCGAGACCAAGTCGAGACCAAGACAAGACCAAAACTTTGTGGGGTTGAGACCAAGACGAGACCAAGACCAATACAGGGCGAGACTGAGTCCAGACCAGCACTCCTCAAATTCATCTAAAAGGTCCACATCTACTGTATGAGAAATGTTTTATATTTAATCAATAAATACAATTAGAATAATAAGACAAAATAGAGCTGTTACCAATCAAATCACTTACAATAAAATTCAGAGGTGGCACAGAAGTTGCATCTGAATTGGAACAATTACATTATGAGATTAATGTTTTAAAAATAACATTCTGAATATAGAAATATGATGGAAAAATAAAATGATAGGTCTACTTTTAAATATGGAACTGAAATCAAAACACTTCATGAGTGTGTCAGGGAATCATTTCTTCAACCAATTTGTTCAAAGCAGCCGATTCATTAAGTAACGAAACGTTATGTTTGCCAAAACATAGTATAGGCAATAATTATTGAAAAGCCTCTTACAAACAACTAGTGAAACAAAAAACATTAATCAACAAGAGTGAAATTCATTCATATGCATAACTGAAGTCTCTTATAAACATTATTTATAAGGTTTACAGTGTTTTTAAGAGGCTTTTCAATAATTATAGCCTATATGGCCCCTCACAGAAATTAAGTCACTTAATATTAACGTCTTGCTTATTGAACATTTGTATAAAACCAAGACCAGTCTGGAGTACTACAACGCTATTTTAAAGATGGTTAAGATGCCGTTTAATCCAGCACCCAGTAATGAATTCAGGATGTGATGCAACCTTGCCCTCACAACAGCTGGCTTCCATTTCTCATCTTTATCTATTCTGCTCTGAGGCCTGATCCACTTCTCTGTCTGCCTCTCAGCTCTCTGTACTCCATTTTTCTCTTCACACATGCAAATATACAGATAAACACGCTCATCCAGAGATAACCACCAATCTTTTAGCCACTAAAACAAGCACATAGTATCTTTCCACATGAGCTGGATCCTAAAGGGAAGAAATAGGGGAGAAGTCGGAGAGAAGAAGCAGGGCTGGTTTTCCCTCCACTGAGGCGTCTCTGGAGACCCCACAGGAAGTACAGACTCCGGTCTCAGCCTAAGAGAACAGCACTTCACGGGAAGATCCAATTAAAGAGTAACATGTGAGACTTCATGAGACTCTTTTTACTAAAAACCAATTAAACTAAATTAGACGGAGTAATCCAGATGTCGGCAATGTGTGTAATTTGGAATGAAAATGACATTTACTGACTTAATATTAAATGAATGTTATTTAAAATTTAAAAAAAAAAAAGAGTAGTGAACAGAGAAGTGCATTTATCCTGTCTGTGATGTGGTCAGCCTTATCCTTGGAAAGATTTACATGCTAACCAAAGTTTCATTGAAAATCCCAGAGTTACTTGGTATTAAAAGTCTGCGTGAAATGAAAGTTGTGACTGAATCATTCCAGAAGGGAAGCAAACTTTCAGATTTGATTAAAGATTATGAAGAAAAATGTTTGTTTGTTTTTTTGCTGTAGATTAACTTGCAGAAATAAATTGTTCACCACAAGGCTGGAAATGTGCTCTAAAGCCCAAAGTGAACTTTAGTTTTGACAAATACACTTAGTGTATGCATACAGCTGAATGTGTAGACTTTCCAAGTATACTGTACTTTATTTCATAGAATGTGCGAACATGTGCACACTAGAAAGTTTCATCTATGTCCAATGTCAGTGTCTTTATAAATCTTTATAGTCTTTGTACTTGTTTAAACTAGATTGATAGCTGTTCGGTCTGTTTCTTTTTTGACTGAAACAATGGCCTAGGCCAGTATTGCCACCTTGTCGACAAACTGATTAGCCAAAATTCAAGCCGTATATGTGAAATTTACATCACGCATACTTGTGCACTCCGAATAATAAAGTATTCTTTGGGTTAAAGTTACCATGAAATCAAAATGGACAATTCTTGATTTGTTTTGATAAACAGGAATGCAACAGATCATAGTATGGAGCAGGCCCCACGGTTCGGCACACAGATTAATTGCAAAGTTTATCACAGAGAGTGAAAGTTTATCATTTGAAATACCAATCTCGGCAAGTATTCTAGTAAACACAGTTGGTTATGTCTTAAGTCAACTTAAACAGTTGAGAAAGAAATACTGATCCAGTGTCAACAAAGCAAACATGCAAAGACTAAGCCAAATGGCCTTTACAAAAAAAGATAAAGCAACGATGTTGGACAATTTTGAAGTTGGAGGAGAAAATGAGATGGAGTTTTTCGACCTTTTCGAAAAGGGACTTTTCCAAAGTGATTATGTAATGTGTGGAGCATCACAGAGCTAGTGCAAGACAGGCATTTGTGGCTAAAAAGTATAAACATTTTTATTTTTTTATAGAAAATGACTGATTGTTTCTCTAGATAAGACTCTTATTCCTTGTTTGGGATCATGTAGAGCTCTTTGAAGCTGCACTGAAACTGACATTTGGACCTTCAATCCGTTGAACCCCAGTGAAGTCCACTATATGGAGAAAAATCCTGTAATGTTTTCCTCAAAAACCTTCATTTCTTTTCGACTGAAGAAAGAAAGACATAAACATCTTGGATGACATGGGGGTGAGTAAATTATCAGGGAATTTTAATTCTGAAGTGATCTAATCCTTTAAGTAACAAATGGAAAGCAAAGTTACATCACACTGGATGCAGTGCAATGAGACTTTTGACAACAGTACAAATAGATTCAGAATTTTTGCTTTGGCGCGTTTAGTGTAGACCACCTTAAACGGTTGCGGCACAACACAAGCTCCTGTGAGCTGATCACTGAGCACATGATAATGAGATTGTCAGGATTTTTTTTTTGCTTCAGATGGGCACCCTCCCACAGGACTCCAAAAAAAGAGGTCAGTTTCTCTCTTCCTGACCAGACGCTGCTGCAGGCCGCCTAAGGAATGCAAGCTCCAGGCCTCTGCCGTAAAGCTCTGACTGGGCAAATTTGAAAGAGAGGAAGCGAGTGAAGAGAAAGAAAAGAGTTGTGCAGACGAGGTCATCCTCTGTGAGTGGGCCATCACAGCTCAGTCTTTCATACAGTGCGGACAAAGACACTTTGAAGGAAACACCAGGGCGTGACTGAGGAGAAGATTCACTGCTTCTCTCTGTCTATCTCTCAAAAGGACAAAGGAAAGATACAGTTCACTTGTTTAACAGTTCACTTGGTTAACTGTGAGTACTGCATGTGTGAGATCCATGTGTGTTGTTGGTCTGAAGTTTGTGAAAACTTTGCAGTGATCCAACTGCGTTGGCTTCAATTTTTGTTGCATCAATGATATCTCATTGTTTCAATGTCCCACTCCACATATCTGTACATTAAACATCAAATATGTTCTGATTGGTTGTAAGTTTGACACTTCCAATTTTGAATCAAATAAAAGGTTTCTTGAGTTAAGGCCTGTTCACACCAAGAATAATAACCGTAACCAGGGTCTAAAATTGACACTCGCCAAGCACCAAATTTGAGTAAAAATCAGTGTTGGCAAGTATATGAAAGTTGGACAGTAATGTTTTTATAAATTCTAACAAAACATGAATGTGAACAAACGTTGGGACAGTTTACGGGGCAGTGCTGCATTTTCACGAAAGTTGAAACCATGCCAATTTAAATATTTAAGCGCAAGACGTGAAAGAGAACTCAATTCAGTACTCGCACACTTTCTGTGTGAAAACATCTGAAGCTCGAGCCCAGAAATCCGCATCTCAGACAGCGCGTGAATATTGAACTGAGCTCTCTTTCATGCCTTCTTGCTCTTGATCAGACATATTCAAACAGAATTATGTCAAAATGCCCATTTGGCAAGTATCCTTGTAAACATAACATAGTCAGGTATGTCTTAATATAACTGAATGTAAACAGTTGAGAAATAAAACGCATGTGTAACTAGGGATGGTATTAAATTGACCCCGGGGCTAAATTTTGAAATACCGGTGTATCGATAAGCTCTGACGTTAACGGTTCTGCGATCGGTACTGAAAAAATTATGGAGAAAATACACGTGCATTTATTATTGCTATATAGACATTATCTTGCAGATTCTATCTCACCGGAATCGCCAGCTGTTTCTGTTGCAATAATATTCGGACATTTGTCTATGATGCATTTTTGCTTTCACAGTCCAGAAGAGAGATCGCGCACACGCAGAGGAGCTACAGCGTGCGCAGCTGCTCACATGAAAGCCCTGTTTAATGGTGACAGTGGAGGAGAGAACTAAACAACTAAACGTCTGCTTACACTTTAGGCCTGTGCTTTGATATTAAGCTAGTTTTATTTTTTATTTCGATTTCGCTTCCAAGGGTCAGAAAGACCATATCTGAGGTAAAACTATTAAAAACTAAAAACCGTGTTTCGTCTAGCACACCTTCATTCTCTTCACAGCTGCGCGCGTTCGTTCCTCCCTAAACCCAAACTTAACGTCAGAATCGGCACAATCGGTGATCATTGTAAAATGGAGTCTTTACTGTTGCTAAATTGCAGTAAAGGTTTGATAATTATTATCAACGTTTAAAACGTTGAAAGCACAATAATCCGCGCATGAGACGCTGTTCCTCAGGCTGAATTGCGGTGCGCGCTTTAAAATGGACCGCAAATAAACAAACAAATTACACGTTGGGCTTCAGGTGCACGTCCAAACGATCAAATACACACAATAGCATGTTAAAATGACCGGATTGGAGCGTGTTTAGCTACTTAAACGCAGTTTATATCGTAAGTGTACATGAACAGCTTGGAGAAAATCTGATGCGTGTTAATATCTATATTGTCTTAAAGTGACAGCAGTCAGTCACCTTCTCACGATTGTGCCATCAGTGTTAATCAAACAATAAAATGCAAAGAGAAAATCACTCACAGCGCTTCTTCTAAATATAGTTAGCTTTAATAAGATTTAATCTATTAATTTATTCCGTGAAAACCATGCAGTTTTACATTTGGTTACTTAGATTTTTTTATAGGCTAGGCCTATATTACTTGCATTAACAAGAACAAATGAAAGCACTATTTCATTTGAGTCTTTATTTTATTGTATTTGTCAGTTTGTTTTTCTTTGTTCATGTTCCTAAAATATTCTGTATATTATATATATATATATATATTATATATAACTAAAAGTACCGATAAGAATACCGTTAAAGTACCGGATCGATAAGCAGTATCGGTATGAGTAGTAATACCGTTAAAACCCTAATGATACCCATCCCTATGTGTAACAGTATATTGGATCCGTGCATTAGCTCTTAAAGTGACAGCAGCCTAATGTCTGTGTTTTTAATGTTAATCAATTCTACGAGAATAGGAAAGTCCACACTGCAGCTATTATGTTAACAACACAGAGGAATGATATCACTTTTAGAACAATAATTTAACAGCTGATGAATGGAACTTTAAAGAGCTTGAGTATTTAAAGCGTCTGTCGACATAACTGCAGTGTGCGCTTATAATAAACAGAACGATATTGTCCATTGGGGTCGACATTAAAAGTTATTGCTATAATGAACTTCAGGTATTATTCTTAGTATGAATGGGCCTTTAAAGTAAATAAAGTATTAAGCACGTGAACAACACAATGACTTCTAGCTACGCAAGGTCGATTTCACGCAAACAAATGACACAATGTACAAAGTACAAACATTCAATGTATTAAAATCACCTCAGTTCATATGAGGTGTTGATTAGGTCTTCACAACAGTTGCATACTTGTATCCACCTTATTTTTCAGGCAAGAGCGGGCCATTTGTAAATTTAATCTGGCTTCTGGTGTCATTCGCTTCCAGTTATTTTTATCTGTACAAAACAGCTCGTTGTGCTGCTTTATATTGCAAACTGGTATTTCTCACTACATTATTTTAATGTATTGTCTTAATTATAAACACACTGGTTTGTACCGCACACC
The DNA here is from genome assembly GCF_024489055.1 of Chanodichthys erythropterus. Taxonomy (NCBI): domain Eukaryota; kingdom Metazoa; phylum Chordata; class Actinopteri; order Cypriniformes; family Xenocyprididae; genus Chanodichthys; species Chanodichthys erythropterus. The sequence goes on along the minus strand of NC_090238.1, from coordinate 35,651,474 downwards.
GTTTTAGTTTACTGCACTTTGATATTCTTGTTCTTTCCCTATAGCGGCTAATAAATCAGAACTCTTGCAGAAAATACCTTACTTTTGTGTTGAAAAATAAGATATGTTTCTGGCCTTAATCATCCAGCCAACAGCACACCCACATATGTTAAAATGAACTAAATCTCAGATTAAGTAGGGAGGCGTAGACTCCCTTCACAGAGATGATGTAATATCTTCAGTGTTTTGATTCTGCAGAGGGATAATATTTTCTCAGAGCTTTTCCTGGAGGATCAAAGGTTTTGATTACGCTTTTATCCCAGAGTCCTCTGGTTATCATGCACTAGCCCCCACCCAGGACACAGGAGTTACACAATCTTATCAGCGTGACATCAACATCAGCAGAAATACAGTAAACAGTCGTGAGAATGGAAGCCCACCTCCTCTTGTGACGCATAGTTGGGAGCCGCTGGATCCACGGACCAGTAGCAGTAATCAAAACCAAACTCCATCAACTTCTCCCTGGAGTCAGCCAGTCCCTCCGAACGCCCATCCAAACGCCCCTCCAACTACATAGAGGGGGAAAAAGGAGTGATGGTTAGCAGAATAAACTAGATTTGTACATTTTATGAAGAGCAGTGCCGTTCTGGGGTAAAGCTGTCAAAAGTACCAACTTCGATACCAAGTTGGATCCACTGATAAGCACCTGCTTTCAAATGCTCCCATGTTATCGTGCTCAGTGAAGACCGTCAAAGATGTCTATTTACAACATGTTTTTGAAGCGTTGATCATTGTAGCCAATCACAGACATATCTGATGAACAAGTGAACACAATGGCCAATTATTGTTTAAGAATTGGCTCAACAGTGTTCAAAATGCCAGAGGGAAATGCTGGTATCGTCACATTTTTAAAATTTCAGTACCGACTTGGTACTTTTGACAACCCTACAGGGGTGCGTTTCCTGTACACAGACATAACTCGCTGCTTAACGACCATATTACGATGCATCGTTGGAGAAATTAACAAGCTAGTAACGACAATTATTTTTTTTTATTTTGTTGCACATCCAACGTTCAGCATCTATGATGTTGATGTTATGCAGATGGTGGAGTAAAAACTTCTGCTAATTATTCAGTTAGAAATTGAATTGTCAGATTATTGCTGTAAATAATGACTACTTTTCTATTTCTGTTTTCTGTTGTTAGTATTTTCTTTTTTTTTCAACTGATTGATAAATTCATGGGTTTCCTCTTACGTTATATTCCAGGGTTTCCCTAGAGAGCTAAAGCTCTTAAAAAAAAGGCATTTCTTAAAAGGCATAAAATGAAATGAAAATGAAACACATGACGGGAGGAAAGACATAGATTGTACTGTATTTCAGTTTGCTTATTTTGCTCAATTATATCCACCTTATTCTTAACGAGCCTACTGTGTTTTGAATTATGGGTGGCACTTCCTGTTTGGGAACTTCCATTCAAAACGAATCATTTGAAATCATAAGGTTGCCCTACAAATAAAGCTTATCCATCAGTTTGACTGAAAGACCTCTTTTATTTTCAGACATCATGAGAATAGCTTAACACTGGTATTTTAACGTGACGTTATAACATATCTTTTTAGTCGCTGCATTTTTTTTCCCTTTGCAGTCCGCTTTACAACATATACTGCACATTTGTGCTTTGTTCTCCCCATTTAATTTATGATATATCCCATTAATAATTCAATGGAATGCACGAAGAATCTCTCGTTTTTCTCCTCGAATCCTCAAGTCTCTTTCCAGGTTTGTTTTCACAGATAAATACAATTTATTATCTGTCAAAATGACGGAAATCACTTTGAAATAGTATCAAGCAATGCTGAAGTTAATGAGCATTTTTGATTAAGCCAACGTATGTTACATAATACAGATATATTTACTACATTAATATTTAACCCGTCCGTTATTGCTGTAGAAAGAATCACACTTTTGCGGTTATTCAAGGTCTGTTGAAAGTACCTTGTTGATGCTTTTACACTTTTAAATGTCCTTTTGATGTTTGATGCTTGAAGGGTGAGTAGAATTATGTCATCTCATTGTACCCAGCTTAAAAGTTACACCCATAATTCGCACAAAGCATCATTGGGGTGTAGGAATAAGGTGGATATTTAAGCACACGTTGCACTAACAAGAAACAATGCTTCTAACCACAGGTCGAGAGCTGTAGCTCAGAACACAACTTTGTGATGCCATTTGTGTATTTTTTCTTTTTCTTTATGGAACTATTGTTTCGGGAAACAATGTTTTTTATCAAATGGAACTTGCAAACAACTATGCTTTTGGGAAACGCACCGGAGTGGTTGCCGGGGAGTTGCTATGCAGTTTCAAGGGTTTTTATAGTGGTTTTTATGGCATTGCTATGCAGCTGCCAGTTCTTTCTCAACAAGCCACACAATTTCAGGTACACGCTAAAGTTTAATACTCAGGGTTTGCGGTTTGTTGAAATCCCCAAGTATGAGCAGTAGTGATATTTAACAACTTCACTAAAACACAAATCATATTACATCACATATAGTCACTGGCGCCAGTGATATCATGTTTTCTGTTAAAATGATTGATGAGGTTTTGCATAATGTTCATTATCCAGCAAGCCAAGTTTTCTATTATACAATTTTCTTATACAACAACTGATAACCCTTCATTATGATTGTTTTCTGCCACAAACTGCATTACACTATTGAGAAAAGTGATTTTTCCATTGAAAGTCTATTTAGACCATTTAATCAGTTGCTGGGAGACCAGCCCTTTATGTGTTCAATTTTTCCATTAATAATATTACAGCACACTGATGCCAAGAAGCAAGGCTGTGTGCCTGTAGCTTATGCCTGGGATACTCTTTAGTGCACTCAAAAGCAACAATTAGGAAGTTGTTAGGCTGGGGGACAAATTACTTAAGCATATGAGCATGACCCGACTGTCAGCATCAAGTTATTACCCAGATCTCAGCACACAGAGATCACGTATACCTCAGCACTTTATTCGCCCGGTCAAACAGATCTTCACTTGGAGGAGCGTGCAGAAACATGCCCGGGCATCGCCAGCCTATCTCCCTGACAACGTTACTTCTGCGGCTCTGGTGTGTAATTATTTGCAAAATGACAATCCGCAGCTGACTTAATGACCTCACAATATGGCCCACAGCTTCACTAATGAGCCCTAACATTGCACTCAGCACTGTTATATTTAGGCTCAATAATAATACACAAAATCAGATCTGATTATATGGCCAATAAGCCTGGTATCCCGAAACAATATGAAACATAAGTTCTTGGTAAGCACTACATTAACTCTATGTGTCCCAAAAGCATTGTTACCTACATGCATAGCAATTAAAAACAGTCACTGATACATTTTTAAGTAACTTTTTATTACTTATATGTTTTATTCCTATGTTATTTGCATGATATAAAGCTATGTTTTAGTCAGTACTTTAGTTAATGAGAATATTTCCAAGTCAAGCTGTGCTATCTGGCCTTTTCCCTTCCGCAGCAGTGGCGGGAGACCGATTGGACCATCGCAAGACAGATGGGAAGAGTCGTTGAGATAAAGAAAACCTTTTACTTTAAAGCATGTGGTTTTAAATGTTTTAATATGATATGTATTTGTGCGTTGTTTACTGCTACTACTTATTAAGTACTTTTTATATATTTCCACTGGCACAATGTGTTACTGTGATTTTACTGGTAGGTTACAATTATATTTTGTTCATTAATGAAATGTGGTTAATATGCTGGTAATTCTGTATATTTTATTGAAGATCAGCTATGAAATGTAAAAGACCAAACCTGAATAAAGTTTTTGATGTGAAGCAATAACATGTTATTGAATATATATATATATATATATATATATATATATATATATATATATATATAAAAAATAACAGTATAATGCTATACTTAATTTGACTTCTACTGTAGTTAGTTTTACAGTCATTTGACTGAGGTACAAAATGACTTGAGAGATTTGCTGGCTATTTGTTGTCAGTAAGTTACTGTTGATTTTACACGAAATATTTTACAGTGTAGTCCAAATATAAAAAACGTATTATAGGCATACTGTAGTGATTCAGGATAAGACAAAAACACAGTTTGGATGATGGATTCATGATGTACTCACTCATTATATACATTTTATGAACAAAAGCAAGCTACATAGTAGGGCTCAACGATTAATTGGAAAGTAATCGAAACCGAAATTCAGAACCATTAACTGGCGTAATTTTTCATATTTTTAATCCTGTTAATACCAAAAGTCCCTTTCAATGAAAGTCTGTTCAATCGGTGGCCATATTTGCAACGCCTTCGGGCATCCAAGACCAAGTCATATTTATTTGAATAGGGGAAGCATGAAATCTCAAAAACTGCTTGGCAAACTCACAATTAAAGGTGCCCTAGAATTAAAAATTGAATTTACCTTGGCATAGTTGAATAACAAGAGTTCAGTACATGGAAATGACATACAGTGAGTCTGAAACTCCATTGTTTCCTCCTTCTTATATAAATCTCATTTGTTTAAAAGACCTCCGAAGAACAGGCAAATCTCAACATAACACCGACTGTTACGTAACGGTCAGGATCATTAATATGTACGCCCCCAATATTTGCATATGCCAGCCCATGTTCAAGGCATTAGACAAGGGCAGCCAGTATTAACGTCTGGATCTGTGCACAGCTGAATCATCAGACTAGGTAAGCAAGCAAGAACAACATTGAAAAATGGCAGATGGAGCAATAATAACTGACATGATCCATGATAACATGATATTTTTAGTGATATTTGTAAACCGTCTTTCTAAATGTTTCGTTAGCATGCTGCTAATGTACTGTTAAATGTGGTTAAAGTTACCATCGTTTCTTACTGTATTCACGGAGACAAGAGCCGTCGCTATCTTCATTTTTAAACACTTGCAGTCTGTATAATGCATAAACACAACTTCATTCTTTATAAATCTCTCCAACAGTGTAGCATTAGCCGTTAGCCACGGACCACAGCCTCAAATTCATTCAGAATCAAATGTAAACATCCAAATAAATACAATACTCACATGATCCGATGTATGCATGCAGCATGCATGCAAACACTTTGTAAAGATCCATTTGAGGGTTATATTAGCTGTGTGAACTTTGTTTATGCAGTGATAGAGTCGAGAGCTCGGGAGGGGGCGGAGAGTGCGAGCAATTTAAGGGGCCGCAGTCTGAATCGTGCATAGTTAATGATGCCCCAAAATAGGCAGTTAAAAAAATTAATTTAAAAAAATCTATGGTGTATTTTGAGCTGAAACTTCACAGACACATTCAGGGGACACCTTAGACTTATATTACATCTGGTAAAAAAAAACGTTCGATAGCACCTTTAAATTACATGTTTCAAATCAGCAACAAAATCTGACACAAACTGTCTGAAAAATGTGGTTTCTTATGCTCATATAGTATTAAAAATGCTTATTTTTCAGGCTAGATGAGCTAATGCACATGTGCAGTCCTAAGCGCGAGTCTCAGATTTCTATGGGAACTGGAGCTTCAAACGGCAGCTGCAGTGATGTGATGATTTGATCAATCAGTGATTGGCTCTTTTACTTAGAAGGCGGGTCATATTCCGCCATTTCTCCCATTGATAACTTATAGGAGTGAACCGTCTTTCTATATCTAAAGTCTTTGTTAATACTTTCCATTTAAAAACATACTACCGAAACTGTAGTCATAATGACCTAACAATGACCTGGTCATAGACCACTTATCCTCTAATAATTGTGCAGCATGAACAAATAATAGTGTCTATTATGCAGTTTCTGTTTCTCTATGCAGTCTTGTCAGCTTGTCTTTTGTTCGTTTATGTCAGCCCATCTTTTCCCTTGAAAAACTGTCCTACTTTCTTTAAATAACTAGTGGAACGCAAGTCTTCATCTTTTTCTCGTGCTCACAGCAGGTGACCAGATGTGGCTCCTGCCATTTTATTAATCCATTAATCAAGTCCTGAAAGTAAGCGAGTATTTCCTGCTACAGGAGTAAGAATGTAGGCAATGCATTGGTCTTAGACACATACTTGAATAAAATATCTATATTTTCTTATTAAATAAGTTTGTGGTGAGTAAGATTTTTTAATGTTATTGAAAGAAGTCTCTTGATCAGCAAGAATTTATTTGAATTTTATTTAGATTTTTTTGTAACAAAGTAAAAGTATTTACTGTCACTTTTGATCAATTTAATGCATCCTTGCTGAATAAAAGTGTTTATTTATTTCATTTTATATATATCTTAAAGACTGCAAATCTTTTTGGCCTGTAGTTATCTTATCCCCCATACTATTTAACCCCAAAAGTCATCCCACCAATCAGGTTTTGAAGCTCTTCAGTGAAGAATGAGGCGTGGAATGACATTTAGAAAGTGTAAGGGGAGTGTGCTGCTTGTTTAGGCGTTTGGGGTTTTCAAGAGGAAAGCGATAATGGCATGGTGCTGCTATTTGAATGTGTTTATTCAGTTCATACATGGCATAAACAAACAACTGAGTAATCCAACAGGAAAAGAATCATTTTCACTATAAACTTCCTGTCACTGAGATATCGGTTGAATCCTAACACTTTGAACTCAGATTCTTCTTCTACTATTCCTTAATCCCTCCATGTTCTAGCTTGTACTATTCCAAACGACTGCTAAAACTTTATGTTACTAGCACTTCTCATGTGTATTGCCTCTTAAAAAAAATCACTCATTTTGGATAAAAGCATCTGCTAAATGATTAAATGTTCATGCAAATGAATGTCAACAACTGTGGTATTTCTGAGCTTATGTACTTTCGGAGTTCTCTAAATCTTTTATTAAAAAAGCTCAATAATTGTGTAATAAAAACAAACAAACATGAATTTACCTTCACATTTCGGACCCTCACCACTTTGTCCTCCACTTGTACAGCTAACCGTCCTCCATCCAGACTCTCTCTGAAGAACAAAAACAAACAGACCGACATTCAAGACACTGAACAGAGCACTGCTAAGTAAACATTTACAATACAAGTGTATTAATTATTTTTTTATAAACTAGTTCCTTCTTAATAGATGATCACTGTTAAAACAGGCTAAAAGATCATTCAGGACTGCTCCAACAAACGCAACGCGACAAAATAAATCAAAAATCACAGCCAATCAGAAGAGCATGTGGGTGGAGTCTCTTTCTACAAGCTCAAAGCAGCCGCAACGAAACTGATAAATTAATAAAATTTCACCATTTCAACATTATTAAAAATACAAACCGAGTTACTGAAACAATCTTTGTCATAGAATACACTTGTTTGTTTACATTGACTTGACAGTTCGAACATTCTTGTTTCCTTTTATTTATTTTGAAGATCTGGAAGGCAATTATCCAAGTTTTTTTTTTATTTTAATTCATCATTTTGTCGCAGCGTTGTAACGTGTCTGGTTAGGACACAGTGTGAAGGTATCGAATGTTCTGTTTCGAACAGCAAGCTACCAAGGTCAGAAACTAACCAAGACTACTGAAAGTGTCAAAATGACACAGATATTTGAATTATGCAGGCAAAAATGCACATAGATTTCTTGTGTTGTTTACACTTTTATTAAAGGTGCCGTAGAACGTCTTTTTACAAGATGTAATATAAGTCTAAGGTGTCCCCTGAATGTGTCTGTGAAGTTTCAGCTCAAAATACCCCATAGATTTTTTTTTATTAATTTTTTTTTGGGGCATCATAAAATATGAGCTGATTTAGGCTGCTGCCCCTTTAAATGCTCACGCTCCCCGCCCACGGAGCTTGCGCTTGCCTTAAACAGAGCATAAACAAAGTTCACACAGCTAATGGATCTTTTAAGTGTTCGTCATACTGCATGTCTAATCGCGTAAGTATGGTATTTATTTGGATGTTTACATTTGATTCTGAATGAGTTTGATAGTGCTCCGTGGCTAAAGCTAACATTACACACTATTGGAGAGATTTATAAAGAATGAAGTTGTGTTTATGAATTATACAGACTGCAAGTGTTTAATAATGAAAATAACGACAGTCTTGTCTCCATGAATACAGTAAGAAACGGTGGTAACTTTAACCACATTTAACAGTACATTAGCAACATGCTAACGAAACATTTAGAAAGACAATTTACAAATATCACTAAAAATATCATGTTATCATGGATCATGTCAGTTATTATTGCTCCATCTGCTATTTTTCGCTGTTGTCCTTGCTTGCTTATCTAGTCTGATGATTCAGCTGTGCACAGATCCAGACGTTAATACTGGCTGCCCTTGTTTAATGCCTTGAACATGGGCTGGCATATGCAAATATTGGGGGCGTACATATTAATGATCCCGACTGACGTAACAGTCGGTGTTATGTTGAGATTTGCCTGCTCTTCAGAGGTCTTTTAAACAAATGAGATTTATATAAGAAGGAGGAAACAATGGTGTTTGAGACTCACTGTATGTCATTTCCATGTACTGAACTCTTGTTATTCAACTATGCCAAGATAAATTCAATTTTTAATTCTAAGGCACCTTTAAAAAGCTTTTTAAAGAAATTAACACTTTTATTTTTAATTTTATTTTTTAATTTGTTTTCGATGTCAAAACACTGCTTCAGGAAGCATCGGATCATTATGAATCAGCTGTTCGGAGCACCAAAGTCACATGATTTCAGCAGTTTGACGCGCAATCCGAATCATTATTCGACATGCTGATTCATTTGTGCTCCGAAGCTTCCTGAAGCAGTGTTTTGAAATCAGCCATCACTATATAAGTTGTTATTTTGTTTTTTTTTTGGCGGACCAAAAATATTCTCGTCGCTTTTTAATATTGATATTGAACCACTGTACTCACATGAACTGATTTAAATATGTTTTTAGTACATTAATGGATCTTGAGAGAGGAAACGTCATTGCTGGCTATGAAGCCTCACTGAGCCATCAGATTTCAACTAAAATATCTTAATTTGTGCTCTGAAGATGACCGAAGGTCTTATGGGTGTGAAATGACATAAGGGTGAGTAATAAATGACAGAATTTTCATTTTTGGGTGAACTAACCCTTTAAAAAGAATCATGTGGCATATGGCAAGATTCATTTCTGCACATACATTTTTCCCCCCAAGATAACAGACTTCTTAATTGATATATGTAACTTTTCTGTTTTTATATTGAATGGTTTGATTAACTCCAGGTTAGCATTAAGCTTTCTAAAATCCGCAGAGGCATGTTTATTTGGCTGTGATCATATTCAGAGTGAGAGGCCGGGCGCCTGGAGGATTCGTCTGCGCTGACTGAGAAGGTCAGATTCAACTGAAAACAGAGCGCTGAAAACTCCTCCATGAGCAGCACAGCTGAGCTGAAGCAGGTGTGTGCGTGAGCGTGCAGGATATGTGTGTCAGTGTGTGAGAGAGCAGCGAGGACAGCTGTGCAATCTCTCCAGTATCGGGTTCCAGATGAACTGATGCAAGAGAATGAAATCCAGCGTAGGAGCATGGCTGTGTACAAACCTGAAGTCTGACAACGTGAGCAGGCTGGGGAAGGCCTCGTCGTCTACATTGCATCTTAAAGCTGAAGTGTCATTCTACAATGTTAACATGTTTTCCTATCCAGCTCAATGCACACACACACACAACTATGAGTCATCTAAGTGAGTCATTTTGCATGTGGACTTTCGCACTGTGGCGATTTCAAAACACTGTCAACGTCAACTTCTGGCTCAACCAATGGTGTGAGTTTGGGGTGGGACTACTTGTTTGTTGTCAGTTTTTAATGGCACTACAAAAAATAACTTGAGATCATCAAATATTGATGAGAACTGAGATATTCTAAACAAAATATAATTACTAATCGCTCAAACAGCATGGTCATCATAGGTTTGATTCCCAGTGAAATGGTTAAAAGCATCTTCTAAATGCATAAAACAAATGTAAATAATATTTAATGAATTAATGATTTTAAATTATTATCATTAAATGATATTAAAGGGCTCCTTGATTATGATTTCACTTTTTTAACTTTAGCTAGTGTGTAATGTTGCTGTTTGATCATAAACAACATCTGCAAAGTTCCGATGCACAAAGTTCAATGCAAAGGAAGATATTTTGTTTTACAGAATTCGCTGTTTAAGGACTACAACAAACGGCTGGTTGGGACTACAATGAGTTTCTTCCCGGGCTGGTGACATCACAAACCCTAAAATTTACATAAACCCCGCCACTGAGAACACTCAACAAAGGGGCGGGGCCATGTTGGGCTGCTTTAGAGAAGAGAAAGAGTTGTTGTAGTAGAGTGTTGTTGACATGCCGTCATTTTACGCCGGACTGCTTCACAAACGAGGATCAATTCAACACAAAAGATGAACATGACGGCACATGCTAGTGGATGAGTTGAATCAACTCCACAGCAACTACAGAAATGTATCCATTAACCATTCAGAAACATCCAGTTTCATTCTAAAAGTTGTAACTTCTTCCTGAGTCTCTCCATCAGTGTCGACTCCGGTTTGAACAATGTAGGGCTGAACATCGTTACTGACAATCAACATTTTGGCTGCGTGAGATTCTCCAGCTTTGTTGTTGTTGAGCTGTTAAAGCTCCGCCCTCTTCTGGAAAGGGGGCCGGGAGCAGCAGCTCATTTGCATTTAAAGGGACACGCACAAAAATGGTGTGTTTTTGCTCACACACAAATTTGAACTATTTTGAATTTTGTCAAAACAAATTTGACAAGCTATATTTTGCTTTTCCTTTATATTTAAAATATTTAAAAATATAAAATATTTCCTCATATTTTGATCATTTAATCAAACTATATATATACATATATCTTTTTTTTTTTTTTTTTTATAAGCAAACACCCATAGCACCTTAAAAACCACCTGGCAATAGCCTAGTATCCAATCAAGCTATTTTTCCAATTGCGTTTGGTACTGATAAAGCAGCAGATCTTACACTGGACTCATCCACCGAAGGCTGGGAGCTTGTTATGAAGCTCTAAGCTTGTGTTGTACCATGTGGGTTTGTTTCACTCTGCCAATGATGAATGGAGGCCCTACCCACAACCACAACAACCTACCTCGCCTTACAGTGTGTGTGTGTGTGTGTATACTTTTGCCTAGAAATGCTGCATTTTATAACATAATCAGTGGAAAGAAAAAATAACTCTCGTTATGAGGAGAGCATGTTTGCAGACTTGGATCTCTGTGCCATTCCCACACAATTCCTGCCATCTCCAGCAATGAGTAGGCTATTAGAATATCCTGAACTCAAAAAGAATATGGCTTTTGACCAAAGCAAAAAGTGCAAAGAGTCAAACATTTATTATGCGCATACTCATAAAACCAACGGCTGCCTTTTAAAAAGCCATCTTCATTTGCACAATAGTGATGGAAAGCCATGAAGTCGTCCCTTTGTGATGCACACTTCAGGGAGACTCTAAATGTCAAGGCTGGCAGATACAGCCAAACACACGCACACATCTTTGTGTCTAAATCTGGGAGGAGTTTCTTCACCCCCCTGTCCAGCTCCCACATACTGTAGTAATTTGGCTAATGCTGGAGGGTGGGGCAGAGGGCTCTCATGGGGCAAACTCTGTTTGAATACCCTCCTTTTTAAAAAGTTAAAGCAAAACACATGCATTGGATTTTACATAACATTTGTAATGCAATTTTGTGAAAATGATAAAAACAAGATATTAAAATCATACAGTATGGGATTAACTTTAGGGGGAGGGGTTTTAAAGGAGATTATAGTAAATTTATCATGCACAAAACACATTGTTTTCAATATAACTTAACATGCATTATCTCCACTCATGCAATGCTTATGAACGCATGCTTACCCGTATTCTATGATTTCGTTTTTATCTCTAAAATTGTGCGTTATGTTAAAACTAGCTATGAAATGTGCAATATAATGAATCGAATGGCTTATTTGTTTCTGTCAGTGCAGGTCTATTCCCAGACATAGCAACAGCACCAACAACTCAAGGCTGTTTTATTCATTCAGCAGTTCTTATCATGCACTTTTACAATCAATTACATATAAGATCCATGAAAGCTGATCGTACCTGGAGTTCAGCGGACGGACTCGAATCGCGACTTTCACGTTTGCCATTCGTTTGACACCGGGCGGAGGGAAACGATGAACTGAAGTTCAGCTGTCCGTTAGAGTCCATTTATTAAATGCCTCCACTGCAATGAATTATCCCGAGCAGAGTGAGGAAACCTATTACACGTTTTTCGGGTCATGTTATTGATATCGTCTAGACAATCACAGAGCGCATTATGAATCCGCGGCCGCAGTTGAACTGCGCTAAAACTTCCTGCCGTCCCTCCGGGAGGGGAGATTACGAATCCTACTATTTCGAAGGCATAGCTCATGAATATTAAGAACGCAGCGTGACGTCAGTTCAATAGAACTTACTGATTTGCTGAACGAGTATGCCTATTTTGCATAAGGCGTGGGTTCTTAATATTCATTATGGTTGGTTGCTGGTCGCTTTGGGAAGGCTGCGAGGTAAAGTTTAACATTAATGAGCTAAACCATCGCCATAGTAGGAAACCAGGGCGAGAGAAACAAAGGCGAAGTGCTCGCCTGAAGGCACACGTTAACTGCCTGTCTCTGCTTTATTAAAACCCCGTGTAGTCATTAGGACAATTATTTTGAAAGAAATACAACATTTATATCCAGCAAGGACGCATTAAATTGAACAAAAGTGACAAAGATATTTATAATATTACAAAATATTTCTATTTCGAATAAATGCTGCTGAAAAAAAAATAAGCGGCACAATTTTTTCAAAATTGATTTAAAAAAAAAAAATGTTTCTTGGCCACCAAATCAGCAGATTAAAGGGTTAGTTCACCCAAAAATTAAAATAATGTCATTTATTACTCACCCTCGTGCCGTTCCACACCCGTAAGACCTTCATTAATCGACACACTGATTCATAAAGCTCCGAATCAGTGTTTTGAAATCGGCTATCACTATATAAATCGTTATTTTTTTTTTTTTTTTTTGGCGCACCAAAATGTTCTCGTCGCTTTATAATATTAATATTGAACACTGTACTAACGTGAACTGATTTAAATATGTTTTAGTACATTAAAGGATTTTGAGAGGAAATGTCATTGCTCCCTATGCAGGCCTCACTGAGCCATCGGATTTCAACAAAAATATCTTAATTTGTGTTCTGAAGATGAACGAAGGTCTTACGGGTGTAAAACGGCACGAGGGTAAGTAATTAATGACAGAATTTTCATTTTTGGGTGAACTAACCCTTTAAAATTATTTCTTAAAGAGTTAGTTCACCCAAAAAAGAAAGTAATGTCATTTATTGCCTCATGTCATTCTGTAAGGCCTTCATTCATCTTCAGAACACAAATCAAGATATTTGGCTCAGTGAGGCCTCTATAGACAGCAAATATTGTAAATCTCAAGATCCATAAAGGTACTAAAAACATATTTAAATCAGTTCATGTGAGTACAGTGGTTCTACCTTAATATTATAAAGCGACGAGAATACTTTTTGTGTGCCAACAAAACAACATAACGACTTTTCAACAATATCTCGTGATGGCTGATTTCGAAACACTGCTTCGGAGCTTTACGAATCGAATCAGTGCCTCAGAGCGCCAAAGTCACGTGATTTCAGCAGTTTAGCCGTTTGATAAGAGATCCGAATCACTGATTCGATTCGTAAAGCTCCGAAGCAGTGTTTTGAAATCACTATATTGTTCAAAAGTCGTTATTTAGGTTTTTTTGGCACACAAAAAGTAGTTTTGTCGCTTTATAATATTAAGGTAAAACCACTGCACTCACATGAACTGATTTAAATATGTTTTTTGTAGCTTTATGGATCTTGAGATTTACAATGGCATTGCTGTCTATAGAGGCCTCACTGAGCCAAATATCTTGATTTGTGTTCTGAAGATAAACAAAGGTCTTACGGGTGTAGAATGACATGAGGGTGAGTAATTAATGACATTATTTAAATTTTTGGGTGAACTAACCCTTTAAGTAATAGCTGCATTTGACTAATAATTTTCCATGACTTTGTTATTAGGACTACTGGATTTAAAAAAAATGTTTCTACAGTAGCCCTGAATGGACAAACTGTTCTACGGAGCGCGTTTGCTTGACTCTCTGCTGTCTCAGGGGCCGTTTACATGACACTGTTTTCAACTAAAAATGGAAAACTTTTTAATGCTTTTTGGCCGTTCATTTACACGACAAAAAGCACGAGTCCCCTTACATGTTAAGTCACCATTTTGCGCCAACATGTTTCTACAGGAGCCCTAAACGTGGCCTACTTTTTGGTGACCTGAAAACTGCCTACGTGTAAACAACAAAAACGTGAATCTGTGAAGACGATGACGTCACGCACATATGCATTACAAGTTCAGTCTAGTGTTTCATCACCATCTAATGGCCTGCCAGCAGAATATAGCGTTTTTAGTCATTTTCATGGATTCGTATGAATGGGGATCGTTTTGACAATGGTGTCGTCTGTACGCGGAAAACTCCAAGGAAAAACTTATCCGTTTTAAGCATATTGTCAAGTAAACGTACCATCAGACGATGACATATTTGTCCTGTGTTGGCCACCGTAGCTTCTTTATATTGCAATTCACAATCTCACCGCTAGATGCTGCTAAACATTTACACACTGCACCTTTAATGTATTTATTCCCAGTGTTGGGGGTAACGCACTACAAGTAACTTGAGTTATGTAATCAGATTACTTTTTCAAGTAACTAGTGAAGTAACACATTTTTTTTCAATTTACAACAAAATATCTAAGTTACTTTTTCAAATATACTTTTTCACATTTATTGACTGACATCTCTCCTGTCCCCATGTTGAGAGAAATAAAGTGCAGAGGTGTTGTGTGCGCTGTGTGAACATGATAGTTTTTGTAGTTCTAGACCAAATGTGAACATGTATTTACCAATCTCACTTGCATGAAAACATTCAGTATTCCCCATAATGAATAAAAACAGTGAAATGTTATCTCAGAATTTTCTACTGTACAGGAATAAATATGCATTTCCTTCAGCCTGAGGCTTATTCATTTCACTTTTTGTGTGAAAAGGCCTTAACATTTGCTAAAAATAGATTTTTTTTTAAATTAAAAAACAAAAAAACAAATCACAATAGTGACGGAAAGCCATGTAGTCGTCCTATTGTAAACCCTTTAGTTTACAATTTCCATGAATTTTGTAAGTCTTGCATATGGACTCTAACTTTGCTATAATCCATATGGAAAATGTGAACACACGAAAGGTACTCATACATATTCACAAAATCACATTTTATTACATTAGACAGGTTTAGAATTAAATAGATAACATTGTCCAACATGAACAAAGTGCAAATTTTTCGCAAATATAGACTATAAGAAACGCATACAAACAGGCAGTGACAACAAGCAGAAAAACATGTACAAACACTTAACAAATAAATAGAATTTCAGGACAAGGAAGCACAGTGAACGGTCTTTATCTTATTCTACTCTGAGGCAGCATGAGAGAAAACTGGCAATGCCATGTTAAAATTGACTGGTCTATCAACTCAGCATTTTTTAAGCAGCAAATATTGTCCTTGCAACTAACAATAAATCAGACTTTAAAATATTTAAAATCATATATATTGTAGGTTTATGAATAGGCATCCTCATTGCCTGTTCATACAATAGTGTTTGGCTGGGATTCATGTGTAGAGTTGGTAATGTCGACACACGTGTCCCTCTAGTGGTCATTGAGACACCTGCAGTATGTCCCTGTGGTTTGGCAGTGAAGGCACTGGGAACTGGGTGGTCAGGGAGAGCTGCTGAAACTTCTCTACAGACTCCTATAAGAGAAAACGGAAAAAAGCCATCAGACAGACATTTGGGAGAAGTCCAGCCATGTTGTGCCATCTTTAAAATAACGAATCAGCACAGAATATGTAAGCAGCAATTACCTCTGGCCAAGATAGTGCTGACAACTTTGACCAGTTGGTGCCCACTTCCTCTTCTCCTAAAAGACCCCTCTCTATTAGCCGTCTTATCAGGAACATGAAGTCAGACCTCTGTAATATTAAGGATGAAGCACTGTTTAACCAACTTTGTTGTTGTAATATAAAACTAAACCTATTACAAATGGTTTTCTATGGAAGCTAGTTTGCGCCACTGAATAAAAAAATAAAGGTATAATTGTGACTTTTCATCTTAAATTACTTTTTTGACTTTTCTCAGAATTGTGAGATATAAACTAGCAATTCTGAGAAAAGTCAGAAATGTGAGATAAAATGTTGCAATTAAACCATTTTTTATTCACTGACGAAAAACTTGAAATTCTGAGGACAAAAAAAGTCACTTTTTTTCCCTAAAGAATTGAGAGATAAACTCACAACAGTGAGTTATAAAGTCCAATTCTGACTTACTTTCTCACAATTGTGAAAATCTTGCAATTACCCTTTTTATTTTTTTATTTAGTGGCGGAAACAAGCTTCCATAGTTTTCAGTAATTAAAATGAATTTAAAATAAAATGAAGTATAAATATTAAATGTATAACATTTTCAACAAACTTTTTTAAAATTTTCCATTATAAAATTAGTAATAAAATATTATTATTAATTTTTTTTCTTTTTCTTATTTATTATAAAGAATGTAACAGCTCGGCAAAACTGCAACAACACCAATGTTTACCTCACTATCTGTGGCACTGCAAATGGCAGTCAGAGTGAGTTCACTGAAGAGAAGGTGCAGAGGTGGAGAGGGAGTCCAAGCCCACAGAGCTAAAAACTTTTCCAGAAGAGCAGGTCTCTTGTTCCCCTCGGCTGAAAACACCAGAGGAAGCTCCCCAGATACTGCACATGGAAACAAAACCAAACAGACACAACAGGGTATTAATCATTTTCAGCACTGACTTCATGTAACGTTCGCCCCGTTTTCCATTAATTGTTCTCTCACCAAGTTTGCAGGCCAGCTGAACAGTACAACGCAACAGCATCTGCTCGACCACAGGAGAGAGGAGCTAGAAACAGATCAGGAGAGAATGTGTAAGAAAGGATCAAAATAAAGGATTACTAAAAACATTGAATGATGTGGATTAAAAAATGTTTTGAGTCAACACTGAATTAGTACGGGAGGTCCGATTACCTTCCGGCATCCAAGTGTCTGTCCCACTCTGTCCAGCAGAGACTCGATCTGATGAACAGTGAAAACCTCATCAGCCCTGGGTCCTACAGACACGCTCAGAACCTCCTGAAACATGAGACCAAATGATTTGAGATCTGACACGCTTATATTTAAAAAAATTACTGTAAAAAATTGCTTACTGCCATCTAGTCCAGGCTGATTAACTGACCAATTCCATGATACTGCTGATCGTTAATTCCATTTAATTAAATTCCAAATTCTACTGATAGCCAGTGCCAATGGTCAACAGTAATAAACAGCTTTATTTATATACTATTATAGCATTTAATAATATTTTAAATTAGCCTTTATTAAAGGTGCCCTACAATTAAAAATTGAATTGACCTTGGCATAGTTAAATAACAAGAGTTCAGTACATGGAAATGACATACAGTGAGTCTCAAACATCATTGTTTCCTCCTTCTTATATAAATCTCATTTGTTTAAAAGACCTCCGAAGAACAGGCAAATCTCAACATAACACCGACTGTTACGTAACAGTCGGGATCATTAATATGTACGACCCCAATATTTGCATATGCCAGCCCATGTTCAAGGCATTAGACAAGGGCAGCCAGTATTAACGTCTGGATCTGTGCACAGCTGAATCATCAGACTAGGTAAGCAAGCAAGAACAACAGAGAAAAATAGCAGATGGAGCAATAATAACTGATGATCCATGATTACATGATATTTTTAGTGATATTTGTAAATTGTCTTTCTAAATGTTTTGTTAGCATGTTGCTAATGTACTCTTAAATGTGGTTAAAGTTACCATTGTTTATTACTGTATTCACGGAGACAAGAGCCGTCGCATTTTCATTTTTAAACACTTGCAGTCTGTATAATTCATAAACACAACTTCATTCTTTATAAATCTCTCCAACAGTGTGTAATGTTAGCTTTAGCCATGGAACACTATCAAACTCATTCAGAATCAAATGTAAACATCCAAATAAATACCATACTTGCGCGATTAGACATGCTGCATGATGAACACTTTGTAAAGATCCATTAGCTGTGTGAACTTTGTTTATGCTGTTAAAGGCAAGCGCAAGCTCCGTGGGCGGGGAGCGTGAGCATTTAAAGGGGCCGCAGCCTAAATCAGCTCATATTTTATGATGCCCCAAAATAGGCAGTTAAAAAAATTAATACAAAAAAAAAAAAAAATCTATGGGGTATTTTGAGCTGAAACTTCACAGACACATTCAGGGGACACCTTAGACTTATATTACATCTTTTAAAAAGACATTCTATGGCACCTTTAATATATTTTCAGTTTTTAATTTTAGTGTAAGTTTAGTTATTTTGTTATGTGCACTTGTCATTTTTATTAGAATTAAATGGAATAAAAATATTTTACTAATACAGTATTTCTATTTAGTTTTTTTTAGTTTTTTTATTTCAGGTTTAGTCACTTTAGTAATTCAACTTAAATAAAGTTTAGAAATGCTGCCTTGCAATTAAGTGAAAAAGTTTTTTTGTCATTTATATTTTAACTTCATTACTATTAACATTACAATTACTATTTTTAATCACTTTAGGCCACACCATGTCCACACTAATATGTTTTCGTTTGAAAATGCATCTTTTTCTCTGTTTTTGCGTTCAGCCCACCTTGAGATGGTATTTTTGTCAAAGAAAAACTACGCTTTTTGAAAACTCTTCAAAGTCGATAAATTTGAAAACTCTTTTCACGTTATAAAGTGGATGTTGAAAACGGAGGTATTTGAAAACAACGATGCATGTTTAGTCATGTGACGCATGTTGTACCCATAGATATGTAGTTATTCCAGTATTTTTGTGCCTTCTATTTACATCAACAGTTTTGCTCAAGATAAATGCTCCTTTGTAAAATCTTCATATTATATTCCAGCAAAGATGACCGAGAATTTACTCACATCTGCTGTCCTGCGTGGCAAAATATGAGTTACGTTTTAAACCCGATTTTGAGTGCGACCTGGATGAAACAGTGAGTTATGTGATATTATGCTAATAAAATGATCATGCCAGAAGAATAGCATGAGAACTTCATTATGTCTACTCTCTCTGCATCATTTGTGAGCTTTTAGTATGTTGTGCGCATGCACTGTAAGGTGATTTAAGCATTTTCAGACGTTTAGGTGTGGATGAGCAACTTTTTGAGAACGCTAATGTGGATGACCCTCCATTTTTCAAATGTCTGTATTAATGTAGATGTAGCCTTAGTTTTAATTAACAATTACAACACTTCTGATGGCCTTGTTCAAGATTAAAAGAAACATACATTTTGTTGTTTAGAAATTTTGACTAATGGTGTATGTCTCATTTCTCACTATGAAATTTTATCATCAACCACCCTTCTCAATCCGTTTTAACATTTTTACAACTTGTCTGATAATCAATTACCAATAATCACCTTAACTTCAATCATGACTTCTGATCCCAGTGGGACCTTATGGGTGCAGTCTGAAACACATGAGGACCCAGCACTGAGCCCTGAGGCACTCCTCTGGACCTGCTGACTCTTGCTTGATCCCTCGCCCTCTTCAGCATCCAAACTGACAGTTGAGGGCACGCTCTTCATCACCCTATCAAACGCACTCTTCCACTCTCTCTTTAGCAATGCTAAGGGAGGTATTCAAACAGGAATATTTCAGATCCTTATATTAAAAAATGGCAAGCTATAAAATATGTAATGAGTCTAAATGGAGAATTGTGCTTCATTACTTGTGATGTTGGAGGACAGCCAGCTGCAAGCCTTTTCTGTAGCCAAACGAGTGGTGATGCGCTCAGCAGTGGTCAGGACCTAATCCACAACACAAAAAAAATGAATATCTCCAAGTAAATAAACTGATGATTTTGAAGCCTTTTCCTTAAATTAACCATGAAATGAGATGACAAACAAGAGTATCACTGTACAGCAATCTTCCAACCAAGATAAGCATCTCTATTTTTCTACAGAGTATTAAGTGGCTGGAATTAATGAAGAGTGACTGTTTAACTCACAGAAGAAGAAGTTTCCAGAGGAAGAAGAACTCGGACCGCTCCAGGGGCATTCTCACTGCAGAACCTATCATGAGAGATGTGACTAGTCCAAAACATGTCCAACAACATGATTTACACGTAATGAGAGAAGAGAGCTGCTGACCTGGTGGCTCTCTCCAGAGCCTGCATGCCTGCGTCACACAGCTGAGCACAGATAGAATCGTTTAGTTTGGCCGTGTTGACACTCTCCAAACCCAAACTATCTCTGAGAGTTTTCTCTCCACCCTTCACAAGCTCCAACACAAGCGTAGCCCTGCCACACACAGAGTTAGGAAAATATGAAATGATGTAATGCGAATTCAAATTGATTTACATGGACTAACACAGAGGGGGAAAAAAACAAAAAGACTGACTTGATGTGTTTGACGCAGTTGGAACCGACTCTCTCAGCAACAAACTCTACAGTGCGTCTGAGAGATGGGGGCTGGTTGTGAAAGAAGGCCTGTTCCAAATCGACCTGTTAAAACACATGGATGGCCGCACATGGATGACATACTCTCAAATCTTCAACAGATGGAAGACATTTGTTTGCAGCGTACCTGAAGTTTCTGCTGTGAACGGGTGGTGGAGGGTCCCCTCAGTTCTGCAGACGTGGGAGTGATCTTGCGAATCAAGCCTCCGCTCTTGGATGTGCTACCAGCCACAAAAGCAGCAAGAAGTTTACGAAACTCTCCTGCCAAAAGAATGACGTAAAGGTACTTCAATCACCCACAACTGGATTTATTCCAACCAAAACTCAGTAAAAGACATTTTTTTCAAACAGTACGCTCTCACCTAAATATGGACAGCATGTCAAGAGAAGCTGTTGGTCCACTAATGGGATGGTGTCCTGAAAAGAAAATATGCAGTATTATACACATTGTGAACTCAGGAAAAAGAAAAGATAAATAAGCATTTCTTTTCCTCCTTAAAAGAAAAATGGCTAAATGCATCCAGAGCAGAAGATCAGTGGTCCACTAACCAGCCCCTGAGAGCTTGTATTACTCTCCAGGTCCTTGATTTCTTCCTCTAGATCTGTGCTGAAGAAGAGATCTTCTGGGAAGATTGGGATCTAAAAGAGGGACAGTAACAGAAAGATTTGACAGGCTCATAACC
Source organism: Chanodichthys erythropterus (assembly GCF_024489055.1). Taxonomy (NCBI): domain Eukaryota; kingdom Metazoa; phylum Chordata; class Actinopteri; order Cypriniformes; family Xenocyprididae; genus Chanodichthys; species Chanodichthys erythropterus. The sequence continues at coordinate 35,630,180 of NC_090238.1, read as the reverse complement.
ATTCTCTTTGTCCAGACTGCATGATTTGGCCAATTGCAATTTGATAATTGTTTTTCATTATATTATATTATATTATATTATATTATATTATATTATATTATATTATATTATATTATATTATATTATATTATATTATATTATATTATATTATATTATATTATATTATATTATATATTATATTATATAAATAAAATAAAAAAAAAAATCACATTGAAACCTCTCTTATCTTCAGTATATGCAAAAACAAACTATCAAATGATCCCTTGCATCTCATAATTAAGTCCTGTTTAGCCTGCATGTTCTGCTTTTCTTTAACCCAAACCCTGCAACCCTTTTGCATTCACACTGGCCTTGACCATAAAACTGGATCCATATCACTATTTAGTAGGGGTGCTTCTATGGTGCATCACAATGCAGACGTAGACGATTCTGCATCAATTCAGTAATAGACCATAATCCATCAAAGCCTACTGACGTTTCTCTGACGTCATTCATTGCATAAAAGCTTCTTTCTTTAGCGTAAAATAGCAGAGGGAGTCGAAACACAAGAGTAATAAAAAAAATGCACCCACCATTTTAACATTTACAGCGTGCGTGAGAGAGCCCGTGTGCGTGTGTGAGCGTTTTTATAACTTAAGTACACTACTTGAAAGTTTCATGTGCTGTGTTCAGACTTAAGTTTTGTTTGATGTTTGCTACATTCAGGAAGTGAAGCAGAAAAAGGGAGTTCATATATCTGACTGCTTGTGTTCATTGACGAAAATGTAGCCATGTGCAGTAATATTGAAAATAGGTTGTTTACAATCACGTGGTTCTGGTGACGCGCAAAATACCAGTGGACGGCAAGCAATGAAAATTAGAATGGAAGAGATGGAGAAAGGTCCGTTCTGTGCTGGTTTAGAAAGGTATAAACAGAAAATCACAACATATGTTGGACGTGATCTTTATGTTATGAAGATGAGCGACTTTTGCACTGAATTGAAAGACTTTCCTGCCGTCGAAGAGGTAGATATAGAGAATGTGAAGCTGTGCATTCAGTTCTAGTCTGGGTTTGTTAACATCGCGCTGCCTTTTTACTAGTGAAGTTAGGGGAGTATTTTGATTTTCAGTCGCAATTGTGAAAAATGTCGCTATTTTAGTTAATTTATGCTGAATCGAAAATTGCAACAGGAGCTCACATCATCGTTTAAAGAAAAAAACTGGACGGTGTAATACAATTGTTGCCTTTTATACGTGTAAAAACACACTAAGGGAAGCAGGTTGAGGAGGTGACGGGAAGACGCCGTATATCCAATCTAATAATGTCACTGATTTAACCCACTCCCTATCACTCAATAAAATATTCACATAGCTGAGTGTTTTTGAAAGTGTTGTCTTTGTTGTTGAATCGACTTCTGTCAGCTTGTTAAACATTTATTTGGACATTTTCTACCATATGATGACTGAAGCAGCAGCGCGTGACACTGTTCTCATGGTAACCAGAACAACATTATGAACGGAATAGTACAAAACTGAAGTGAAAACACCAAATTACCATTCAATGTGATAAAATAGCTTCTCTTCCCTGCAAACGATACATGTGGATATTTAACCAAGTCAAAAACAAATAAGATAAGCAGGTATCCATATTCATTTCAGTATCAGCAGACGCAAAATGCTATTAAAAGGCGACAACTTTTAAAGTTAAAAAACGATATAAGTTATAAAAAACGGTATAAGTTATGTAAACAATATAAACACCTTCTGGGTTCTTGATTTTATCTATTTGAGCAACCATAAACGACGCAAAACATACAAATTTTGAGTATTTGATAGGATTCCTATATAGAAAAATCACTCCCTGCCCTCCAAACTCATTCACGCTGCTGCTGTGACGTCATGTGCAACCTACTATTTTGCAGCATTTTGGTTACATTTTTGACTTGCATTGTTATTTTTTAGACTTTTTAAATTATTATAATATATCAATGTGGAATTATTATTATTTTAAATATTGCAACGTTATTATGCAGTATAATAAATTATGTCCTGACATGATATGTCAAAAGTTTGTTCAATTGCAAACAAAGCAGGTTACATTGGAAGCGCCCATCTGCAACAGTTTTCTGCCTGGTGTTTGATTTTCAGCCCAGTGAAAATGAGACATCTCACCTGGAAGAGCCAGCCCAAAACTGCCACCATGAGCAGCTGATTCATGTAACACAGCTCCCCTCCTCGACCCAACACCATCCTCCTGAAACACACACACAAGCATAATTAACAGCACAATCACACACAAAGATCATCTTTGATGTGCATGTGAAAAACTCACTTGTAGATCTGAAGCAAAAGGCACAGAGCAGTCCTGTAACAAGGCAGAAATGGGCCGATATAATCCAGCATGGACAGGAACTCCACCATCCAGGGCACTGTCAGAATGGTGCGTCTCCGATGCACTGAACTCCTCAACACCGCACACACATCCAGCACTGGAGAACTCTGACAATATGCACATAAAATAAATTAGGTCCTGAAGAATGCATATCTTGCAGGCAAAATTCAGGCCTTCATACCTTGCTCCGCAGAGTGACTGCAGCGTCCTGTATGTCTCTAGATGGCAGCTCAGAGGTCTGGTAAGGCAGAAAAGAGATGAAGCCCAAAAACTTGGCCAGAAGTCGTGCCGTGAGAAGCACAGAGGAGAAACGTTGCTTCTCATCCTGAAACAATGAGCCCAAAAAATGTGTTTTAAACCCATTCAAAGCCTCTGATTACTTTGGAGTGCTTGAATATTTTGCTTTCTGGTCTAACCTGTTGCTCCATGTCTCCATCACCGGTCTCCTCTCCCCGGGAAGGGCTAGCGTCTGGACCGAGGATGGACACCTCGTCTAACTTCAGCAGCTGCTGACACAGACCATCTTTCAGGTGCTGGTTCAGCTGACAGCTAGTACAAAGATGACAAGAATTAGAGCATAATTAGGTATGAAATGGGTATGATTCTTAAAAATAAAAAATAAAACTCGGTTAATACTTTTCAAGAAGGATCCATTATATTGACAAAAAGTGACAGTAAAGATATGCACAATGTTAAAAAATGCTGTTCATTTGAACTTTATTCATCCAAGAATCCTGAAAAGAGTAGATCAGAGGATTACATTTTAAAATGTGTTTAAAAAAAATTGGTGAGTGTTTTGAAAGCGTCCTTCACTGTTTTTGCCCAGCGTACAAGCTGTGATTTTGCTGTGCTGTAATGTAAACAAATATCTCTTTGTTACAAAAGAACAGAAAATGTTTGCACAGGAATGTAAACTGCACTCAAACTAACTCAAACAGCTGGAGCGGGATTGAAAAGCTTAAATTATGACATCATGAAAGCATCAATTGCACATCTAAAAAGGTCCCAAAGAGGCCCGCGGCAATAACATTTACCAGCTGGCTGTCTGAAGGAAACCCTTGAAGAACTCCTGATGGCCAGGAAAGGACGGTGGAGGGCAGGGACCAATGAGTCCCTGAGGCTGGACCAGACGCTGCTGCAGGCGCTTCAGACGACCCAGGCTGTCTGCACCCAGCATGCCCAGCAGATCAGCATCAGGAGCATCACTGGAGGAGCCCAGCACACAAGGGCTCTTACACATCTAGAAAAAGAGACAAAGAGAATATAAAAAGGGACAAATAGAGAATAAGAGGATATGTGAAAATAATCAGCCATTTTGGCTCACCTGGATCAGCTGCTTCTGGAAGAGTCTGGCAAAGTGAGAATGGCTTCCTGCTGCTGTAAGCTGACTGACCATCATCCTGCAGGTATAAATGTATATACAGGTATAAACATCTCACAACTGGAAATCAAATTTTCACAATCAAAATGATTGAGGGATGATATGTATATCATTCAAATAAAAAGAACAAAGAATATACTTTTAGTTTTAACTATAAATTATCCCTTTTAATGGATTAGATCACTTTCAAATGAAAATTATCCCAAGCTTTACTCACCCTCAATATGACTCTTTTCTTTCTGATGAACATAATCAGAGATATATTAATAAATATCCTGATGCATCCAAGCTTTATAATGGCAGTGAACAGGGTTCACGAGTATGAGTTGAAAAAAAGTGCCTCCATCCATCATAAACGTACTCCATAATAAAGGCCTTCTGAAGCAAAGCGATGTGTTTATAAAGCAATTATAAAGCTCAGATTTGCCAGGGTACTTATCAAGATATCCCCGATTATGTTCATCAGAAAGAAGATATATACAAGTCATATACACCTACTATGGCTTGAGGGTGAGTAAAGCTTGGGCTAATTTTTATTTGAAAGTGAACTAATCCTTTAACACTCACCTGACTCTACTGCCTAATGCTGCCTCAAAATCCCAGCCAGGCTCCTTATGAGAGTCCTCCCATTCTCTGATCAGCCCGTAAAACACATCCCTACAACAGAAGCAGAAAAAAATAAAATGAACCATATATATCCAGGCAACAAACTGAAATCACCTAAAACTTCACATATTTGAAACATATTTATGTTGCTCAGTGTACCTCTGCTTTTTAAACGTGTGGAAGGCCCTATCGCTGCTAAAATTGGAGCGGTTATCTGTGGCGGGCTGGAAGGGTACCGAATGAACGAACAAGGGTGGACTGGGGAGCACCTGAGGAAGAGAAGACATGGTTCACCATGAGCTTTCAACGGTTACTTATTGGTTACTTTTAAACTAATGCTTACTTTAGCTGTGCAGTTGTCCTGAGCTTGTGCCAGGCGGTCTCTGAGGGATGAGGAGAAAGTCCCCACTCTCTCGTTCTCAGACAGAAGACGCAGAGTGCATTTGTCCAGGTGTGACACCAGCCTGACGAACAGAGAACACAGAAAGTCAGGCACACTGAATCCAATCTGAAGCAGTGAGAAGTAATGAAACTATAATCAGACTTACTCAAACTGATTCTCCAACACTTTCACAGAAAAATACACACAGTTGTGGACATTTCCCAGGTAAGCTCTCTCCAGCACATCTTCAAGACCATAAATGAACAGGACACAATCAGGACATGATCAAATTAATCGCTTTGAGATTGATTAATCCTCAAAACCAGAATAAATATCTAACAGGCATGTGTTCAGCTAAAAACAAAAACAGAATGAAAATCATATAGCAATTGTTTTGTTCTATTCCACTATGGAGGCCATTCAATATGACGACAATAATATAAAATGAATAATACATTTTATATTAATTTATAAAAAATTAAAATAGGCTGCCCCCTAATAGTCGACTAGAAGAGTCTTAGTTGACCAAAAATTTTATTACTCGGTTAGTCGCAGAAAAAAAAAACTTGTGGCAAAGTCACGCAGTCCGTGAGGGACAGATTAATGTATTACAGTATGTCGGGCAGGAAATCAAAACATTCAACCTCAAATATGGCTAACCATTTGAAACATGCTAGTAGTAGCAACTTTACATTGTGCTTGCTCTAACGTTAACCTAGATAAATGTGCGTTTATATAAGTCTGTGTGTGGAGCGTGGAGGCTAAAGTATAGCTAGCTTACTGCAAGACATGGAGGCGCCGGCACGATCACTTGCATTTTTTCTGATAAAACAACTTAAAATTAGGGCTGCACGATTAATCGCATGCGATTGTCATGCGTGTCTCATCAGTAAAGCCGGTTCTGTGATTAGCGGTAAATGTCCATCACCTGCTTTCAAATGGAGCGGCACTTAATATACAGGGCCGTAGTTCGCGGACAAGCTACGCAATATCGCGTTCATAATCAAAAGCGATTCTTGCAGCCCTACTTAAAATACTCAATTTTTTGTTCATACAGATTGTAGACTGTAAAGGTGTACTTTTATTTGTGTAAACTCACAATAACAAGAAAACATTGTGCCTTTGTAAAATAAAGAAAACAAGCAGGATGCACTTTCTGCCATCTGTGAACTTGAGCGCGTCAAAAAAAATAAACCAAACCTCAACGTATACTTGCCTCACAGATATAAGAAATATATCTTTAGAAAGCTTGAAATGTCAAGCGATTGTCAACCAATTCAAGTGGAAAACAAATAAATATTGTCAGATTATTTAACCCTTAAATGCATACCTCGGGTCTTTAGTGACCCGGGACATCATTCACTACCCTCCTCCTCATTTATTTTTTAAAGTTAGACATCAATTTTCTTGGTATTCCTCAAACAATTCATTATAAAGAATATAATAATAAAAAAAAAATCAAAATTATAAAAAGAATGCCTATTTTTGTATTCATTTTTGGTAAAAAAATTGTATAGGGTTGCTAACAACCCGAGGTGTGTATGAGTGTACGTATATTTTTTCTGCACAACAATAATTGAATCTTAGATGACAGAATACGTTTTTCCCACAAGGTGGCAATGTCTGATACACAATGCTGAAGTGACGACTCATTCAGACAGAAAACCAATTAATAAGAAAAACATGAAATGGCTCAGCGATTTACTGCAGAGCAAGTACTGAGCGCAATCAAATATTACTGTAACTGTTACTGGATGAATCTGGTGAAGCTGTTAGCGATCGAAATATTGATTTTGAAAATATTTAAAATTATATAGTTTTCAGAATATGTTGGGCTCATATTCGTGACCTCAAACATAAAACTAGCCCATTATTTGCTGAATTTACTGGGAAATGAGCTCTGACGAGGACAGTGGTGATTGCATAAAACATCTGCTCAAACTGAGCCCTTTCAAGCTCCAAAAGTTAACAAAATATGATTAATTCTTCTGTAATTGTTACTTAATATCAGAGGAGTTTTATATTATCGCGACGGTAGTGATCCTTCCGTGTTAGCTATAGACCCGAATATGTAAGAATGATTGGCGAAACAATCATGCATTTAAGGGTTAATCTGTAAGAACCGTGCATATAGGTGCATCCACTACTGTGGAGATGACGAGTCAGCATTGTTGACTTAATCTTTGCAGCCGAAAAGAGAAAACAAATTATTAAAATGTTTAGACAGTCTCCTTGCTGTTTTGTTCGACACACTCATAATCATTACTTTTGCCGGTGTGCTGTGGCAAGTTTTATGCGTGCGCTTGAGCGCTGATTAGGATATGTATTATACTGTACAGTATATAGGCAATTAAAGGTTCATTATCATGATTTATATGGCTTATTAATATACATGTGCGATTAGTTGACTAATCACTTAAATGAACAACTATTAGTTGACTGGAAAAATCTTTAGTCGTGGGCAGCCCTACAATTATTCCAATATTACTATTACAATAATATTGTAGTGTAAAAAAAAAAAAAAAACAAGTATTTAAGAATTATTTTACAGTAAAAATAAAAGCCAAAAAAAAAAAAAAAATATGTGCATAAATGTTTCAGCTAATTTAGTTTCCAGTACAGAATAATGCATGAGTAATGCACTTTTAAAGCTGTACTCTACTAGCTCTGTGCTGACAGCAGGATTATGAAACGACTCATCTTTATGACATCTCTTCAGCACGATTTAACATGTAAGCGTAGCCAAAAGCCTTAAATAATTAAATAAGCTTTTAAATACTGACATACCTGGACTGTCTTCACACACACTGATTCCTTCCTCTGCAGATTCAGAGACAGACACACCACGAGATGTCAGGAGCTGCAGCACGAAGAACAGCTCCAGGAAAACACACGGAACCAGATTCTCTACAAGCAAAATGCATTAAAACTTAAAACAGACGAAGCATCTTATTAATGTATGCTTATGCCGTTCAAAAGTTTAGGTTTGGCAGCTCTGTAAGAGGCTCATCCACACCAACCAACAATACTGCTCCGTTTATTGTAAGTGTGTGCTGCAGTTTTGTCTGCTGCTTTAAATTCTTGAGCTCTTTAAAGCTGGGTGGATTCTGATTGGCTGTCGTTCTGAAAAATCGTTCTGAAAGTGATTCCAACGATATCGTTTCTCTGTGCCATTATAATTGTGGTATGAACGATTTTTTTTAACATATGTTTCTCTTTATTGTTAACGTTATTGAAAAAGTGTATTTGGCAGTGAATTACAAAGAAAAAGAAAAGAAAATGCAAACTTTGATCAACTATAAATGAGTAAAGCAGTATACAGCACCCTCTACAGGCCACTTACCTGAAATGCAGGTACAATACAGCTCCGCTAAGAGATCCAACTCTGATCTGTGTGTAACTTTGTCAGGGTCAGGGCAAGGTGACTTGGGGTCAGGGGTCACTTTTGACCCTTGCCTCTGCACTGTTTTGGTTGGGGTACAAATGGCAGGGGTGGTTTTGAGTGGAGAGCTGGTCTGCTGGGCAAGTTTAGACCTAGAGAAGATGAAACTGCAAATGATGACAGAGAACCACAGAAATATATTCTTACAACATAACCCAACAAACCTTTCTCTCCTGAGCAACTCTCTCTCTTCCTGCAGACTGAGAGGACTGCCGCCGGTCAGTTTGGCCCCAGCGCTCTCTGGTATGGTAGATGAACTGGCAGGTAGGCTGAGTGGGGTGGATGTGAAGCAGCTCTTAGGTTTAGAGTTGGGCCGCTCTGCACTTACAGGAGTTGGGTTAATTCTCCGTGAAGGTTTGGTTGCTCTGGAAAAACAGCAGAAATGTTTCATTTGATCTTTCATATTACATTTATCATGTAATTGCAATGAATACACATTTGAATCACTAACTGGAATATTCAATGCATACAAAATTAAAATACAGAGATTAAATTGTTTGATTAGCACGCTCAATTTCCTGACACAAAAAAAAAAGGAATTACTTTAAAAATACGTTAAAACTGTCATGAAATTTAATTTGCTTTTATCTTTCCTTCCCTATTGTGACATTCAATTAAAACGCCTCAATTTTTTTTTATTTTGTCCATTGAGAATTGACTGGATCATTGATGTTTGTTAATTTCTGTAACTGACAGAAAACAGAGGAAAAAATTGACAACAATAGGTATCTTTTTGTTTTTTGCTCAATGTTTTTGTTTACAATGGCATAAGATTTGAAAAAAACAAAACAAAAAAAAAAACAATGTGCACAGATAAATAATTTATAATGAACACTGCAATATTCAATTAAAAAAAAGTCAATTTTAATTTCACAGTGACTTGACAATTATTTATATTTTAAATTTTTCTGGGGAGCATAATGTAGAAATATCAGGGTAATACAACTGTCTTGATATTATAATAATGAAAAAAAAAAAAAACTTAAGAATTAAATTTGGCATATTTTTATCAATTTTGAATTTTTATTATGTCTTGGAGGGGGAAAAAAATATATCAGTTTACTAAAACTGGAAATTATAAGATAGGAGGCGCTTATGACTGTCTGTATGGGACAATAAGTCTTCTAAAACTTTTAGATAATTTGACTTTTATAACCAAGCTAGTCAAAGTCAATTCACACACATACATATTATATATATAATATATTATATATATATATTATATATTATATATATATATATATATATATATTTATTTATTTATTTATTGAGAGAGGATGGATGGATGGATGGATGGATGGATGGATGGATGGATGGATGGATGGATGGATGGATGGATGGATGGATGGATGGATGGATGGATGGATGGATGGATGGATGGATGGATGGATGGATGGATGGATGGATGGATGGATGGATGGATGGATGGATGGTCAGTCAGTCCAAAATTTATTTCAGACACCTTGAACATTTCATTCATTAAGCAAAGGGTCCGAATAATTTTTGGTCCCAAATTCTTATCAATTTTACTAGTAGTCCACTGTATAAAGAATTTTTGGATATAATATGTCACAGTTTACTATATTTTGCTATCCTCACTTACATAAATGAACTTTAGTGTCCTGCACCAACTAGTAAAAATATATAAAAAATGTCTGAATAATTTTTGGTTTGACTGATATATATCATTATTTAAATGTACAATAATACAATATATATTTTTTAATTTTTATTAGATTTTATACACACACACACACACACACACACACTTGTATACATAAACAATCATAAATATACTTAACTGCCATATAATTTTATCATCATTTTATTTTATTGTCAATAAATGAGCTTGAAACTGGTATGAAGTTTTTTTGAAACCCAAAATGAACATATAATACAAATAAATTTTCTGCGGTCCGAGTCAGAGTGCCCCCCGCAGCGTTTCACTTAATTCTATCGAACTCGGAATTTGGATTTTCTCCAGCTCGTTCTTGGAAATAACGTCTGGAACGCCACTTAAAGTCGACCTGTGAACTCGGTACATAGATCATGCGTCATTTGACGTCACTTCCAAGATGTTGGCAAGTCGTGCTTCCATTGAGCATTGGTAACGTAACACATAACATTAGACATTAACTTAGTTTTTGTGATAATAACTTCATTTTTGCTTTTCATCAGCTGTTTTCAAAGCGATTTTATGTAGTTTTTATTCTGTTTTTGCCATAATTGACACAAGAACACAATATTGTTGTGGCGACATCATGTGGTCAACATGTTAACATCTGTTTGACTGGAACTCACTGAGGACTGAAGTGGGACATTTAATTTTGGATATTCCCACATCCAACCTCATATGGAAAGCAGCGTACACGAAAACGTTTAACTAAAAATGGAAAACTTTATGTTTTGGCCTGTTTGTTTTTTTTAACAAAAACACGGATCTGTGAAAACGGTGGCAGCATGCACATTACGTGTACATTTTCTTTTTTACAATTTTTTTTTTCTTATATTAGTCACTGATTCATCACTTACACTGGTGAAGACTGGGCGGCACCCACTGGAGGAAAGTCTTCCAAATTATTGAAGTTGAGCTGCACCTGTGTTGGAGGTGACACCGGTTCAATCCTGGCCACACCTCTACTCCTCCTGCCGCCACCTTCCCAGCGAACTCCTTCCTCCGACACAGCAACGCGAGTTCCCGTTTGTCGGCTGGATGAACACCCCCCAAACCCCCCACTCCTCCTGCGGCCTTTGTGCTGCTGTGCGGAGGGGCTGGGCTGGGTCTCTGGGGGAGACGTCATGAAGTCACCAAGACTGGCACGCTGGGCGGAGCGGCGCTCGGAGGGGGTGTTGCGGGGAGCAGGGCTCCAGACAGAGCTGAAAGAAGGGCTGCTGAAGGCGCTTACGCCACTCAAACACTGAGAGCCGGTAAATGGGGTCTCTTGCTCACCCCTCCCACCCACGGGGGATGTAGACAGGGCAGGAGAGAAGAGCTGGACTCGGCTGGCGCTACGCATACCCTGGACTGGTGTGGATTTGTTGCCTCTCCGATCAGAAGAGTGCTGCGTCCTGACAGATCTGGAGGTGCTGGGGGTCTTGGCAGGTGTGGTGGGGCCATGGGTCAAAGTCTGACTGCTCTGCTCTCGCAAAAAATTCAAAAGGAAAGGTACAAACTCCTCTTTGCTGACCTTGGATTCACAAACCTGCCGAAACAAAAAGTTGTGAAAAGGCTTGAACGTTGAGTTAAAAAGTGAGCAAAATGAATGAAACTTTAGTTTTAGATTTTTTACATTAAATTATCTGGCAAAACATGTAATATCTCAGCAAAAGAAATGCATATTTATGTATTTAAAAATAGATATTTTATATCTAAATGAAAATCATGGGTGTGAGAAATTCTTCACTAAATTTTAATTATATCTTAATAATATATTGCAATAAATGTAACATCATGCCACATATAGTTATGAAGCTTTATGTATGAAATATTCTAACTCCCTAAATAAGTTACTTCTCTTTTCACAGAAAAAAAAAGGATTTTATGTATATGAAACAAAACCCAAAATCAATCTCTTTTTAACATTATATTATTAGTGTTGTTATCATTAACTAAAACAATTATTATTTGTTTTCAGTAACTGAAATAAAGCTGAAATAAAATATTTTTTATTATTTCAGCTTGGCAACTAAATTAAAAATTAACAAGTTTAAGATGAAGTAGTAAAATAACTAAAACTGATAAAATAATAAGTTAAAGCTAAACAGAAATGTAAAAAAAGACAAATTAAATTACTAAAAACTTAAATTAAATGAAAATGAAAACTGCTGATTCAAGTATGAAAGCTAATTCAAACTAATAAATACTAAAACAATTGTATTTAAATAATAGTAAAATAACTATTATACCTAGTAAATAACAAGCCTTTTTAACACAAAAACACTGAAATTATTAAATTTATATTATAACTCCCTAAATAATTTACTTCTCTTTTCACAGCAAAAAAGAAAAAAAAAATGAAAATAATTGTATTTTTATGTATATGAAACAAAACCCTATAAATCTCTATTTAACATTATATTATTAGCGTTGCTATCATTAACTAAAACTATTATTATTTGTTTTCAACTGAAATGAAGCTGAAATAATAAAATATGTTTTATTTATTATTTCAGCTTGGCAACTAAATTAAAAATTAAGTTTAAGATGAAATAGTAAAATAACTAAAACTGACAAAGTTAAAGCTAAACAGAAAAAAAAAGACAAAATATAAAATTACTAAAACTTAAATGAAAATGAAAACTGCTGATTCAAATATAAAAGCTAATTCAAACTAATAAATACCACAACAATTGTATTTAAATAATAGTAAAATAACACTTATACCTTGTAAATAAGCCTTTTTAACACAAAACACTAAAATGATTCAATTATAAGTTATTTCTTTTCACAGCAAAAAATAAATATTTGGATTTTTAATTATCTCTATTTAACATTATATTCTTAGTGTTGTTATTAACTAAAACTATTATTTGTTTTCAGTAATTAACATAAAGCTGAAATAATAATATAAAAAAATGTCACTTTGGCAATTAACTGAAATTAAAAAGTTTAAGATGAAGTAAGTTACTAAAATGACTAAAAGTGAAAGAAAATAAATCTAATTAAAATAAAAAAAAGAAAAACGTAAATTACTAAAAACTGAAATGAACTGAAATGAAAAAAAAACACAATAAATACTACAACAATTGTAATAGTAAAATAACACTATTATACCTTGTAAAAACAAGGCTTAGTTTTTACTAAAATTGCGTTTTAACACTAAAACGTTTCAATTATGTTAAGAAACATTGAGAATGTTATATTTTCAAATTATCATAATAAACAACACATTATGAAAGGTATTTATATCCCCAAAACGGTCATTATTCTCTCACCAAAAAAGAAACTTTCCCACTTATTGCTCGAAGATATTCTGTGGCATAAAAAGTTATCATATACATGTAAAACATAAATTTAACTTAAAAACAAAACTGTAAATACCCACATATACAATAAAGCGACTCATTTAATGGCTGTTTGCTAACGTAGCTACAGACTAGCTGACTGACTTTCAGGAAAACAATCCCTCTCACACTCCGCTAGGCAGTGACAGAGAAACAGCACAGCATTAGCAAGAAAACACAGTATTAGAAAGAAAACTAATCTAAATTCTTACGTGTTGTCCTTTGAGCCAGATCACTGCCTCGCTTAACTCCACTTTACTGTGCAGTAACGATTCCAAAAGAGCCGCCATTCTTCTCTGAGGATCATGAGGGTGACGTGCCTCTTGTCAAGGACGGGATTGGCTGAGGAGTACAGCGCGCGCAAACCTCAACAACATTGCCAGTACTTCAAAATAAAAGTTCAGATCTTCCATTTCATAGATATACATATATCTATGCTTCCATTTGATTAGGGAGTAAAAGTTTTTCAGAAAGGGTCTATAAACCAATGTACAGAAACGTTATCTTTTTTAAAGATTTAAATTAACTTTTTTAAAACTTGTTTTAAAAGGTTTTATGTGTTTTGGATATTTTTCTTTTTGTTAGGCAATTGATGTGCCCTACAATTTTTCCACACACCTGTTTTGTACCTGGATGTCGAGTATTAGTCAAAGTCAAAGTACTTTTTAAAAACAACAAGTGCGGCTCTTTTAGAATCGTTAATTTCTAGAAGTAATAATAGATCATAAATTATCCTGGAAACCACACATAACACATGTATTGTCAAAAATGTCAAGAACCATTGCTATATTACATAAAATCAAGTATTTTCTAAACAAATTTACATTGTAGGCCTATATTTTGTATTGTTCTCTCTTAGTACCATATATGACCTATTGCATTGAAATTTGGGGGCATAGTTATAAGTCAAATACAAAATCTATTCAATAATGCAAACAGTCAGCACCATAAAAGAAAAGCACTAAGGCATTATGAAACAGTAAAAGAAAGCAGAAACAAAAGAGCAGGTCAGGCCTTTGCTTGTCCAAATGAGGACGCAGGTTTCCCTTCCCCCTTGAGAAATAAAGTAATGCATTATAATATTGCATTGTGATATTACTCACTTAAAATCGCCTTAGCTACTTTTTTATGGAAAGTAATGTATTTTGCATTACTTTTTTGAGTAAATGCTTAGTCTAGAGCTACAATAATCATCATGTTTACACACACTTATGGTGATGATACACGGGGCAACTTTTTGAGCAATGATGCCGGGCAGTTTTGCTGAGAGATGTTGCTTGGGCACTTTCCCATTGAGAATGGGCAACAAATTTCTATCTGGATACTTTAGATCGAAATTTGTTGACTATTCTCAGTGGGAAAGTGCCCAAGGAACATTGCTCGGCAAAACCTTTACTCTCGATTTCTCTCAACATGGGGACAGGAGAGCTGTCAGTCAATACATGGGAAAACAAAGTAACTTGCGTTACTTATTTGACAAAAGTAACCCAGATATTTTGTTGTAAATTTAATAGTAATGCATTACTTTACTAGTTACTTGAAAAAGTAATCTGATTACATAACTCAAGTTACTTGTAATGCGTTACCCCCAACACTGGTTATGACAAATACAATCCATTGTACGTCTCGCCTCTATTTAAATTGAAAAATTGTTTAGCCTGAATAATATCCATGAAATCACTGTATTTATAACAACTGAGACGTTATGAAGTCAATTTGAAAGCCAAACCAGAATTAAACATGGGCTCCTTAGTAAAATCAGGTCTGAGGTTAATATTACGGTTTAACATAAAATATCTAAAACAAATTTAGTTGTTAGCAACTCACACTTTTAGAAAACACAGTGATTGTGTGCATACATTGTAGAAAACCTGATAGTCTCTTCAATAATGTTAACCTTTTTTTTTGTTATTTTACTCATAAGTCAAAAACTGCTGCTCTAAAAGCTTATAAACACTACATTTTGAAGTGTTAATTATCTTAAATTTAACTCGATCATACTCAAAAGTGGTAATTCTCTTCTGGGTTTTATGACAATAAACAAAACAGTTCTATGTGCTGCAATAAATACAGCAGAACAATGCTGTTACCCATTAATTGGTCCCTATAGCCTTCTGTTTAGATGTTATGAAGACAATATATTGTGAGCAAACCATGCAAAAGGAACAACTTGTGTAGTAAACAAAACAGGAGACAATTACCAGAGTCTCTATATGGAAATCTGGCAACCCGTTAATCTTTTCAGAGCCATTATCCCTGATGTAGACCATAGACAAACAAGAATAGTCATACACTTGTTTGCACTGCATGCACAGGTGTGCCTCCCATATGTGTGTGTCTGTTTGCTACAACTTCTTATCCGTACAGGAACATCTAAATCAATATGTTTAGGGAATATTTACATGGTAAACTATCTATAACTGTGTGTCTGGGCAATAACAGAAGTGCAGGTACAGGCCTTTGCTTGTCCAAATGAGGACACAGGCTTCCCTTCCCTCTTGAGAAATTATAAACCTGCTCTTTTCTCTCAATACAGCCTGAGCCTCAGGCATGTACGGATGAAAAAAACAAAACAACAACCCTTTGAGCTCACTTATCAAACACACAACAGAGTAGAAACAGTGATTGACAGTCAAGTACATCACATTCTGTATACAACTGCCTAGAAAAAAAACTTGATTATTAAAAATAAAAACTATTAGTCAATAATACACTGTAAAAGAGAAAAGATAGCTACTTACAGGATTAGTTCACTTCAGAATTCAAATTTCCTGATAGTTTAATCACCCCCATGTCATCCAAGATGTTCATGTCTTTCTTTCTTCAGTCGAAAAGAAATTAAGGTTCTTGAGGAAAACATTCCAGGATTTTTCTCCATATAGTGGACTTCAACAGTTACCAACGGGTTGAAGGTCCAAATTAAATGACTCTACCTGATCCCAGACCAGAGTCTTAGCTAAACGATTGGTCAAACTGTGGTTGTGGTTATATAAAATTATATAACCACAACCACAACCTTTTTAACCACAAATGCTCGTCTTGCACTGCTCTGCTGTGCTGTGCATTGCGTAATCACGTTGGAAAGGTCACATGTGACGTAGGCAGAAGTACCGCGGTAGGGCAAAAATCTCTGTTTCTCCTCCAACTTCAAAATCATCCGACATCGTTGTTTTAAATTTTTTGTAAAGGCCGTTTGACTTAGTCTTTGCACGTTTGCTTTGTAGACACTGGATCGGTACTTCCACCTATGTAACGCGTGACCTTTCCAACATAATTATGTCATGTGTGGCACATCGCAGTGCAAGATGAGCCTTTGTGGTTAAAAAGCATGTAATTTTTATTTATTTTTTTAGAAAATGACCGATCATTTCACTAGATAAGACCCTTATTCCTCATGTAGAGCTCTTTGAAGCTGCACTGAAACTGGGACCTTCAACCCGTTGAAGTCCACTATATGGAGAAAAATCCTAGAATGTTTCCCTCAAAACCCTTAATTTCTTTCCGACTGACGAAAGAAAGACATGAACATCTTGGATGACATGGGGGTGAGTAAATTATCAGGAAATTTGAATTCTGAAGTGAACTAATCCTTCAATCTCTGGAGAACATATAAGCATAATGAGATAAAACACATTCCTGCAAGAACTCTAAAGACTGTGAACAGTTCTCCCAGTAACTTCTACCAATAGGGAAATAGTTTTGATAATATTTATAGTAGCCTATTTTCATTTTAGTCATTAAATATATTAATTATTATTATTTATTTAACTACATTTGTTTTAATATTAGTATATTTTATATATGTCTTCTTCATTAATAGTTATTCTTTAACAATAATAAATTGTAATTTATCTGTTACACTGCTGTAATAACTGTACGATGGGTTGTGAGTGACAGCTGGGCGGTCCAATAGTGTGGAAGTATTTCTCCCAGCAGCTCCAGTGGGCGTGTCTAGTTGGGTCGGCGCGTGTGTGTATCTCTGTCTGTTAGTGCAGCTGTAGTATTTGCAGCCCCACTCTCCTTTCCACGAGAATGCAGTTATTGTCATTTACATTATTTCTCCAAAGGTTGCTTTACAGCAACAACTCCGTGTATGCAATCCTGCCGTGACTGTCTCGGCTGTAGTACTTGCATTAGTGTCGCGCAGCGAGCAGAGGAAAGAGTGTGCGCTCCGTTCACGCGAGTAATGCCGTCTACGATGGAGGGCTCGTCGGGGGAAGGTGACCTGTTTACCGTCAAACACGAGCTCAGAAACGGTAAATGAACGCCGGGCACTCCGTCCTACGCTTATGTTTGAGAAACAGCGCTTATATGTCTTGGACTGATAGTGTTTTCGTTGTATGATGGAAAAAGCAGCTTTAATGTTAGCTGGTCGGCTAGTGTAAATGCATTAGTAAGTGCTATTAGCAGTCTATATTAATGTATTGATATGTGCATCATCACAAAGGTGTTACTTTGAGGCTGGAGGGTGTTCTGCATGGGTAATTTCATATTTCACATTCATAACCGCAGTTGCACTTAAGTGCACATAAGTGCACAGTGCATGTTGTTGAGAAGCATTAGATTGACATTTGAAAGAAAGTATTTTATTGTATGGAAATAATTGCATTTATTATGTGTCAGCTCTTTAATCATTTGCTCAGTCATGCCATGGCCTTGAGTCCAAAGAAACCCAATTACTGGAGCTAATTTTATCTCTAGGGCCTTGATGATGTCTTTATATAAATGAAGTGACCAGGTGTGTGTCCTCACTTGCTTCTCTTAGTAAACTTGGTACAATTGCTTAGTAGGCACATTCTGCCAAGCTTTGTTGTTTCATTACTTTTTTACAGGCGCTGTAATCTCATTCCGTTTTCTCAAATTTTACCAAATTATGACTGCATTCATGAACCTAAACAATTCAATCCTGTTAAACAAGTTATTGTTTTCGTAACAAAAAGTTATACTTTCTATTAACTGTACTGTATGTACAGTATAAAGTAAATCAATGTAATATTTTTTTACCCTCTAAAATTTTTTAGTACAATAAATACTTAACTAATTTTAATGACAGAAAAACTCTTTGGTCTACATTTTCAGCTCAACCTCTTTTACCGCAGTTAAAGAAGATAAAACATTTCTTAAAGTCCCCCTGTAGTCAATAATATTATCCATTAAAACTCATCTTTGATCACCAAAATGATATATTTAAACATTTTTCCTGTTAAAAAAATCTTCATGCCGTAAAATAGCTTGAATGTAAATCTACACCCTTGCTTCATTTAGTATACGTGGATCTATGAATATGCTAATTAGCCACGCCTTCACTCACTCACACAAGCTCAGAGATCCACTCGGTCAACTTACTGAGGTAAACGCTGCACAATGGTATCGCTTTTTACAATGTCGAATGCTTGGCTATGTTATCAAACAGCTAATGTTGCTAATATTACACAAACCGTGTTCACGTTCGCAATCGTAGAGTCAGACGGCTGCTTTCTAACAATCAGCATCCACAGAAACGCTTTGAACACCCTAGAACGTCAGTGGAGAAAGGCATATAGTTCATCATAACATCATAATATACATGACACACCCGCTATATTGCTAAATCTACACGATTTATTTTAACAGAAAAATATAATCTGGACGTGATTGGTTACAAGGTAGTTTGTGACGTCACAAACACCAGCGATTTGAAACCGTGTTTTTGAAACTGTCTTTAGATCACTGCCGTTTTAAATAGAAAATACTCAACAGTGGTGTTGACTTATGAATTTGCACATGGTTTGTCTTAAAAACACCACATTAAAAACTTGATTTTCACCACATGGGGACTTTAAAAATAGCCCCCTATGGAAAAAAAAAAAATTGATTGCTTTTTTGAAGGTTAAGAACATTCTTTCAGTATTTTTTTAAAGAGTTTCAGGCCCTATTTTGTACCCTATCCATCAGCAGTAACTATCCATTAAACATTTATTGTGCCACCCTGACACAAAGCTCTGTTTTGTATGGAAGCTTGTTTCCACCACTAAATAAAAAAAATAAAAAAGGTAATTACGACTTTTTATCTCACAATTCTGACTTTTTTCTCACAATTGCGAGTCATAAAGTCAGAATTGCATGTTATAAAGTCAGAATTGCGACTTTATATAGTAATTCGGACTTTTTTCTCGCAATTGCTATATATATATATATATATATATATATATATATATATATATATATATATATATATATATATATTATACTTACAATTGGGAGTTATAAAGTCAAAATTGTGTGATATAAACGCTCCGTTGCATCTTATAAAGTCAGAAATGCGAGATAAAAACTTTTTTCCTCCGAGTTTATAGTTGACTTTATATCTTACAATTCTGACTTTATAGAAAGCAATTGCAAGTTATAAAGTCATAATTGTGAGTTATAAAGTCAGAATTGCGAGTTATAAAGTCAGAATTGCGAGTTATAAAGTCAGAATTGCGAGTTATAAAGTCAGAATTGCGAGTTATAAAGTCAGAATTGCGATATTAAGTCAGAATTGCGATATTAAGTCAGAATTGTGATATTAAGTCAGAATTGTGATATTAAGTCAGAATTGTGATATTAAGTCAGAATTGTGATATTAAGTCAGAATCGAGAGATATAAAGTCAGACTCAGAATTGAGAGATATAAAGTCAGAATTGAGAGATATAAAGTCAGAATTGTGATATTAAGTCAGAATTGTGACATTAAGTCAGAATTGAGAGATATAAAGTCAGAATCGAGAGACATAAAGTCAGAATTGAGAGATATAAAGTCAGACTCAGAATTGAGAGATATAAAGTCAGAATTGTGCGATATAAAGTCAGAATTGTGCGATATAAAGTCAGAATTGTGATATTAAGTCAGAATTGTGATATTAAGTCAGAATTGTGATATTAAGTCAGAATTGTGATATTAAGTCAGAATTGTGATATTAAGTCAGAATTGAGAGATATAAAGTCAGAATCGAGAGATATAAAGTCAGAATTGAGAGATATAAAGTCAGACTCAGAATTGAGAGATATAAAGTCAGAATTGTGCGATATAAAGTCAGAATTGTGCAATATAAAGTCAGAATTGAGAGATATAAAGTCAGAATTGTGCAATATAAAGTCAGAATTGAGAGATATAAAGTCAGAATTGTGATATTAAGTCAGAATTGTGATATTAAGTCAGAATTGTGATATTAAGTCAGAATTGTGATATTAAGTCAGAATTGAGAGATATAAAGTCAGAATTGTGAGATCTAAAGTCAGAATCGAGAGATATAAAGTCAGACTCAGAATTGAGAGATATAAAGTCAGAATTGAGAGATATAAAGTCAGAATTGTGAGTTATAAAGTCAGAATTGAGAGTTATAAAGTCAGAATTGTGATAAGTCAGAATTGTGATATTAAGTCAGAATTGTGCGATATAAAGTCAGAATTGTGCGATATAAAGTCAGAATTGAGAGATATTAAGTCAGAATTGAGAGATATTAAATCAGAATTGAGAGATATAAAGTCAGAATTGTGCGATATAAAGTCAGAATTGAGAGATATAAAGTCAGAATTGAGAGATATAAAGTCAGAATTGAGAGATATTAAGTCAGAATTGAGAGATATTAAGTCAGAATTGAGAGATATAAAGTCAGAATTGAGAGATATAAAGTCAGAATTGAGAGATATTAAGTCAGAATTGAGAGATATAAAGTCAGAATTGAGAGATATAAAGTCAGAATTGTGCGATATAAAGTCAGAATTGAGAGATATAAAGTCAGAATTGAGAGATATAAAGTCAGAATTGAGAGATATTAAGTCAGAATTGAGAGATATTAAGTCAGAATTGAGAGATATAAAGTCAGAATTGAGAGATATTAAGTCAGAATTGAGAGATATAAAGTCAGAATTGAGAGATATAAAGTCAGAATTGTGCGATATAAAGTCAGAATTGAGAGATATAAAGTCAGAATTGAGAGATATAAAGTCAGAATTGAGAGATATAAAGTCAGAATTGTGAGTTATAAAGTCAGAATTGTGATATTAAGTCAGAATTGTGCGATATAAAGTCAGAATTGTGCAATATAAAGTCAGAATTGAGAGATATAAAGTCAGAATTGAGAGATATAAAGTCAGAATTGTGAGTTATAAAGTCAGAATTGTGATATTAAGTCAGAATTGTGATATTAAGTCAGAATTGTGATATTAAGTCAGAATTGAGAGATATAAAGTCAGAATTGAGAGATATAAAGTCAGACTCAGAATTGAGAGATATAAAGTCAGAATTGTGCAATATAAAGTCAGAATTGAGAGTTATAAAGTCAGAATTGAGAGATATAAAGTCAGAATTGAGAGATATAAAGTCAGAATTGAGAGATATAAAGTCAGAAATGTGAGTTATAAAGTCAGAATTGTGATATTAAGTCAGAATTGTGATATTAAGTCAGAATTGTGATATTAAGTCAGAATTGTGAGATATAAAGTCAGAATTGTGAGATATAAAGTCAGAATTGAGAAATATAAACTCG
Source organism: Chanodichthys erythropterus (assembly GCF_024489055.1). Lineage (NCBI taxonomy): Eukaryota > Metazoa > Chordata > Actinopteri > Cypriniformes > Xenocyprididae > Chanodichthys > Chanodichthys erythropterus. The sequence goes on along the minus strand of NC_090238.1, from coordinate 35,608,484 downwards.
CAATTCTGAGAAAAAACGTCAGTCTTTTTTTCCCTCACAATTGAACATTATAACAGTTTATATAGTTTATATCACAGAATTCTGACTTTATAACTTGCAATTCTGAGAAAAAAAAGTTGCAATTACCTATATTATTTTTTAATTCATGGTGGAAACAAGCTTCCATAGTTTTGACTTCTGTATCAAATCATAAAAATGGCTTCAGCCAGGCTGAATTATCAGTCAGTATTTTCAGATTGTTGTTGGCCCATAACTGTGCAGACTGGTAGATTATCAGTAATTTAATCCACTAACCAAGATCCAGATCTTAGACTCTGTAATGCATTACTGTATCAGTACTGTACTGTATAAAATGCAGGTTAATGGGGATGATCAGTTTACAGGCACTTAATTGTTTCTGGCTTGTTATGGTTTACAAACTTTGTAACATTAGAGTGAAGAGCTAAAGACAAGAAGGCGGTCATCTGATAAGGCTCATCTAAGAGAGCCCAGTGGGGACCAAATTCTCTCCATTAATGCCTTTGTATCCTGAGTGGAGAAAGTCAGGGCCTGGAAGCTTATTAATAAACATTGTAGTTCCCATGGGCCTCTAGGTTGGTTGCAAAGGGGGCTACACACAACTTTAAACATGCTGCTTGAAATCCAGTCAGAGGATGTGGTAACGGCATATGTTTTTTTTTTTCTTTTACATCTAAAATCAGATAATTTGCAAAGACAGAGAAAGATCAGTGTTTTGCGAGAGATGCAGTGCTGCTGTTAGTGAGGATAACAGCAGGAATGCATTCACTTCGCTGGACACACTCATTGCATCTACTGCATAAAACAAGCGACCTCACTTTAGCCCCAGCTAATGTGTAAACATATACCGCGCACATGTTCACATTCTTCCATGTCTCATTCATGAAGGCTGTTTTGTTTCCTCTGAATCATCAAGCTCTTCGTTATTTATGAGCAGGCCCACACAGAATCAGTGCCTACAAAACTTAGATTTCAGCAGAATTCGAGTGCTTTTTTAATTCATATTTCTGGCTCTTGTTTATTTACGTTACCATTCAAAAGTTTAAAGGATTCATTCACTTCAGAATTAAATTGTCATCCAAGATGTTTATGTCTTTCTTTCTTCAGTTGACAAGAAGTTAAGTTCTTTGAGGAAAATGTTCCAGGATTTTTCTCCATATAGTGGACTTCAACAGTTAGCAACGGGTTGAAGGTCCAAATGTCAGTTTCAGTGCAGCTTCAAAGAGCTCTACATGATCCTAGATGAGGAATAAGAATCTTATCTAGAGAAACCATTGGTCATTTTCTAAACAAAAATACAAATTATATACTTTTTAACCACTAATGCTCATCTTGCACTGCTCTGAGATGCACCACGCATGACGTTACGTTGGAAAGGTCATGTGTGATGTAGGTGGAAGTACCGCAGCAGGGTGAAAAATGACATTGTTGTTTTTATCTTTTATAGTAAAGGCCGTTTGACTTAGTCTTTGCAAGTTCGCTTTGTTAATACTTGCTCGGTACTTATGTCAAGCGTGACCTTTCCAACGTGATTACATCATGCGTGACGATCAGTGCAACATGAGCAATTGTGGTTGAAAAGGATGTAAAAAAAGTATGAAATGACGGATTGTTTCACTAGATAAGACCCTTATGTCTCGTCTTTGAAGCTGCACTGAAACTGTAATTTAGACCCTCAACCTGTTGAACCCCAGTAAAGTCCACTATATGGAGAAAAATCCTGGAATGTTTTCCTCAAAAATCTCAAAAATTAATTTCTTTTCGACTGGAGAAAGAAAGACATAAACATCTTGGATGACATTAGGGTGAGTAAATTATCAGGATATTTTAATTCTGAAGTGAACTAATCCTGTAAGGTCTGTCTTTTATGCTCGCTGAGGCTGCATTTATTTGTTTAAAAATACAGTAATATTGCGAAATATTGTTACAATTTAAAATAAATCTGTTCTATTTTAATATATTTTAAAATGTGATTTATTTCTGTGATGCCAAGCTGAATTTTCAGTGTCACATGATCCTTCAGAAATCATTTTAATATGCTGATTTGGTGCTTAAGAAACATTCCTTATTATTATCAGTGTTGAAAACAGAAACTGTGTTGCATTTGTTTAGGATTCTTTGATAAATAGAAAGTTAAAAAGAAAAATTTACTGTCACTGTCACGTAACGGATCCTTGCAGAATTAAAGTATAGTCATCTTATTGACTCCATACACTTGAACGTTACATTATTTTTGCCTAATTTCATAATGCTTTCAGCTGCCTCTTCATATTTTACCATGTTTAAATATTTAAAATCAGTGCAGCAAATGCATAATAAAGTCTGCAGATTCCATCTGGACCTGTTTATAAGCAACATACTGTATTTACAAACAGCTACAGGCTCGTCTCCAAGGGTTCGCCATTTTGTACATATTTTCTTTTCTCACTGTTGTGAGAAAGTGGCAAGAGTTCAAGTAACTGAAGTTGGGAAGGTTTACGGGAGGTTTTCTTCTTGTATGATATCCAAGTGAAGAACATGATTTCTTGGCTGCGTGACCAGATATATGTGTTTAAATCTTTCCCCAGCCAATCTGACGGGTCACGTGGAGCGTGTGGGCATTGAAAACTTTGAGCTGCTGAAAGTGCTGGGAACAGGAGGTCAGTGGTAGTTCAAGTATGTGAACCATGTGTTCTCTCCTTATCTTTGTTCCTACTCCACTAACAAACCGTTCTCCTCCTCTGGGCAGCCTACGGCAAGGTGTTCTTGGTTCGCAAGGTGAGCGGCCATGATTCGAGTAAACTCTACGCCATGAAGGTGCTGAAAAAGGCCACTATTGTGCAGAAGGCGAAGACTGCAGAACACACACGCACAGAGAGACAGGTCCTCGAGCATATCAGAGAGTCTCCTTTCCTGGTTACACTTCATTATGCCTTCCAGACAGACACCAAACTGCATCTCATTCTAGGTACGCTCTCTCTCCTCTCTCCCTTGTGGATTGTGAAAAATGTGAATTGCACGTTATGCTTGCTTTTGCATTTAAGAGTGCAGTCTGTGCAGCAGACTTTTGCTCTGCATTGCTCACCAGTGTTGTTACAGTGAACTATGGGTATGTTTCTGTGTCTTAAGGGTGCTTTCACACCTGAGCGATTGTTTCAGAAGCTGGTGCATTTTCTCCCTTGGTTCGGTTCATTTAGGCATATGTGACACGGCAATCACGCTCGGATCCACACCAAAACAATCCCTCTCAGACCGCCTGTACGAAGTGGTCTCGGCCCAATTTCCAACGGACCAACGAACGAAAATGGTATCATAATTCATACAGGGCCGTAACCACCATAGACATTCCCCTCCAAATATTAGAAATGGCCAAATTGTCCCCCCCCAATATTTGATATTCTTGATGCTGCTCTGCTGTACTCCATTATGCATCACTCTGTTTGTTGTTATTATGACAAAAAAAGTTTGAAAAGTTACATTTTTAGGCGAGTCTGCTTAAAAATGAGTGGGCTGGCCAATCAAATCAAAGAAGGCGGGGCTTATTTTTCAAAATGCCTTTTTTTTAGCAGTAAAAGAGTATGTGGCGAGTAATCTAAGTAGCTAAACATTTAATATTTGATGACTCTTTTGATTGAAATATTCAGCGACTGACAGTAATATCCAGTGATGCAAACTAATCAATATTTTTATGAAATTTCGCCATTTTGAATTGAAAACATGCTATTATTTGATTAATATCATGTGATTAATGTAATTCATAACTGAATGTGACGAGACAATAAATGTTTTGCGTTTTTGGCATATTAGACACAAATAAGAGTGAATAAAAAAAAAGAATATATATATATATATATATATATATATATATATATATATATATATATATATATATATATATATATATATATATATATATATATATATATATATATATATATATATATATATATATATATATATATATATATATATATATATATATATACAGTACAGTCCAGTCCAAAAGTTTGGAACCACTAAGATTTTTAATGTTTTTAAAAGAAGTTTCATCTGCTCACCAAGGCTACATTTATTTAATTAAAAATACAGTAAAAAACAGTAATATTGTGAAATATTATTACAATTTAAAATAACTGTGTACTATTTAAATATATTTGACAAAGTAATTTATTCCTGTGATGCAAAGCTGAATTTTCAGCATCGTTCAGTGTCACATGATCCTTCAGAAATCATTCTAATATGCTGATTTGCTCAAGATTTTGCTCAAGAAACATTTATGATTATTTTCAATGTTGAAAACAGTTGTGTACTTTTTTTTCAGGATTCCTTGATGAATAGAAAGTTCAAAAGAACAGCATTTATCTGAAATACAAAGCTTCTGTACTATTATACACTAGAATTTTTATTTTTATTTTTTTTTTAAAGAAATTAAAGAAATTAATACTTTTATTCAGCAAGGATGCATTAAATCAATCAAAAGTGGCAGTAAAGACATTTATAATGTTACAAAAGATTAGATTTCAGATAAACACTGTTCTTTTGAACTTTCTATTCATCAAATAATCCTGAAAAAAAATATTGTACACAAATATTTTGTACAATTGTACACATTAAATGTTTCTTGAGCAGCAGATCAGCATATTAGAATGATTTCTGAAGGATCATGTGACACTGAAGACTGGAGTTACGATGCTGAAAATTCAGCTTTGCTGAATTTAACTACAATAGACCTGAAAATTTTGTTTTTATTAAAGTTTTTATATCCTTGATTCCTGCTCTCCTGCATTATAACATTCGTATAGTGTTTGCATGCGTCTCGACACAGTTATCCAGATCCAGATAGTATGTCTGAATTTACTGCGACATTAATACGAATGTAGTATATCCAACAGCGGGAATGATGGCTACATTCATATAGTGTTTGTGAGTGTCCTGACTGTCACAAATAAAGCCACAATAAGCTCATGGAGCGAATTTGTAAATCATCTTGATGGATGACACATGGGAAACTCTGAACAATAATGGGACAGTTTTACTCACATGTGATTTGCATAAACATATTTCAATCATAACAACTCTCGGAAGGTTGTTAGCATGGTGATTGATATGACAATGTTAATGTATTGTGGAGCTGGGGAAGGTTTTAAAGGAACTCTGAAGCGTGCTGCAAACTGCTATAGTGAATGCAACCAGCCATTTAAGTGTGTGAGCAACAAGCTCACTGGCTGTAGATGTGACATGAACCAATCAGCTTGTGCCAGTAGTTAACGCTGTAATTATCATCAGCTTGCGTTAAGACCCATTAGCCTGCGTCATCAGAGTTTCATGACTGAACTATGTATTTTAGTACGTTTTGAAGTGTTGCTTTGTGAAACCGAACCAACTAAACTTTAACAAATTAAGTCCCTGTTTCGTAAAAAAACAAGGTGTGAAAACGCTGTACGAAGTGGATTTTATAGGGTGTGATTCAGTCATAGGGAGTATTTAGTCAGTCTGAAATAGCTTAGTGAGCAACTGTACACTGATATCTCACTTCACAGGAAATGGGCAGGGAAATTTACCCATCAGTCATTGTGTACAACCTCAGGCATTTTTATTCAGCTTAATTAACCTCAGAAGTGGTTTACTGAGCAATTTGAGGGAGGGTATAATGTGCACCAGATACGTGACCTTTAGAAAACTGTTATTACTATGTCCATCTGTTACAACAGTTAAAAAGATACGCATATTATAATTATTACAATATTGCAACAGTGTTTTTTTCCCAAGTTTGGCTATTTTTTTAATAAATATAGTATTATATTTATATTTTTATATAAAAACATAAACACTACTATACAAAAACTTAGTAAGATTTTTTTTTTTTACGTTTTTAAAAGAACTGTTCACCAAAGCTGCATTTATTTGATCAAAAATACAGTTAAAAACAATAATATTGTGAAAAATATCATTACAATTTAAAATAACTTGTAATTTAAATATATTTTAAAATGTAACTTATTCCTGTGATGGCAAAGCTGAATTTTCAGCATCATTACTCCAGTCTTCATTGTCAAATGATCCTTCAGAAATCATTCATTTGAACCATGAATCATAAATTTGAATAAAATGAAAACTAAAAGACTTTCAAATCACATGAGCCAATATTTTATTCACAATAGCACATAGATAACATAACAAATGTTTAAACAGAGAACTTTTACACTTTTATCCACTAAATGAGCTCATTTCAAATTTGATGCCTGCTACAAGTCTCAAAAAAGTTGGCACGGGGGCAACAAATGGCTGAAAATAAGACATTTTGAAAAGATTCAGCTGGGAGAACATCTAGCAACTAATTAAATTAATTGATATCAGGTCTGTAACATGATTAGCTATAAAAGGGATGTTTTAGAGAGGGTTAGAATGCGTAAAAATATTGTGGAATACTTTAAACATCAAATTGCAAATCTCATCATCTACAGTGCATAACATCATCAAAAGATTCACAGAAACTGGAGTAATCTCTGTGCGTAAGGGACAAGGCCGAAGACCTTTATTGGATTCCCGTGGTCTTCGGGCCCTCAGACGACACTGCATCCCTCATCGGCATGATTGTGTCAATGACATTACTAAATGGGCCCAGGAATACTTCCAGAAACCACTGTCGGTAAACACAATCCACCGTGCCATCTGCAGATGCCAACTAAAGCTCTATCAAGTAAAAAGGAAGCCATATGTGAACATGGTCCAGAAGCGCCGTCATGTCCTGTGGGCCAAGACTTATTTAAAATGTACTGTTTCAAAGTGGAAAAGTGTTCTATGGTCAGACGAGTCCAAATTTGACATTCTTGTTGGAAATCACGGATACCGTGTCCTCCTGGCTAAAGAGGAGGGAGACTTTCCAGCGTGTTATCAGCGTTCAGTTCAAAAGCCAGCATCTCTGATGGTATGAGGGTGCATAAGTGCATACGGTATGGGCAGCTTGCATGTTTTGGAAGGCACTATGAATGCTGAAAGGTATATAAAGGTTTCTAGACAATGTCTATTTCAGGGAAGGCCTTGTGTATTTCAGCAGGACAATGCAAAACCACATACTGCAGCTATTACAACATATAGAGAACACATAAAAATACGTTAAAGACGACCACAAACTCTACAGCAGCTGGAAACCTATAACCTTAATGCCCAGACTTCTTCTTCAAACTGTTTTGAAAAGAAGAGGAGATGCTACACAATAGTGAACATGCCCCTGTCCTGACTATTTTGAGACCTGTAGCAGGCATCAAATTTGAAATGAGCTCATTTTGTGCATAAAATTGTAAAAATTCTCCGTTTAAACATTTGTTATGTTATCTATGTGCTATTGTGAATAAAATATTGGCTCATGTGATTTGAAAGTCTTTTAGATTTAATTTTATTCGAATTGAAAAAACTTCCCAACTTTTCTGGAATTTGGGTTGTAATATGCTGATTTGGTGCTCAAGAAACATTTCTAATTATTATCAAGCTGCTTAATATTTTTGTAGAGACAGTGATGCATTTTTTTCAGGGTTCTTTGATGACTAGACAGTTCAAAAAGACAGCATTTATTTAAAATGGATTTTTTTTGTAAGAATGTACAGTCATTTTTCATCGATTTAATACATCCTTGTTGAATAATTTATTTTTATTTTTTTAAATCTTACTGACCCCAAACATTTGAACAGTACTGTATAATTTATTTTTATTTATTTCATTTTTTTTATTTGAGTGCATATAAATAACTGATATTATGTCATGCCATCACATTTGAAGTGTTGTTTGAACATTTCAAATAAACTGAACTTCTGCACATAGCAGTGAACACTGCATACGGACCCTGTCAATCGTAACAGTTTATTTGCTATAAAAATTAAATGCTGAAGCCTGTATACCACTACAGGAACTCTTGGCTTTTGTGGTATTGCTTGGAACCGATTGAGTCAGTGTCAGCATGAAAGCAGGATTTTGCAGTAACTGCACAATACCAGGTGCATTTAAAATATAAAACCCTCATTAACCAGTTGCAATTTTGTTTTCTATATCCTAAATCGCAGACTATGTGAATGGAGGTGAGCTCTTCACACACTTGGTCCAAAGGGTTCGCTTTAAAGAGCAAGAGGTTACCTTGTACAGCGGGGAGATTGTACTAGCACTGGAGCACTTGCATAAGGTAAAATAGCAAAAATTGCACACTTATCTTCATTTCCTTTTCAATCTGACTGAACAGTGCCTCATTTTGAAAGAGTAGTGAAAGTAGTTCCTTCCTTTACTCAGGAGGTACTTCTCCTCTCTCCTGCCTACTCAGATCAATTCCTCACTCGTCTAACCAGGCCAGGCTGCATGTATCTGCAGTGCTCAAAATTGCTCAAATGCTGTGTTTACAGAAAGAGGAAGAGAAGTGTTTTTAATGCATGCTTGTTCTGTGCAGCCATTATTCATAGAGAAGAGAGTTGCCCGGGGGCCAGTGCAGGGTTTGTAGAATGGACCTTGACAGTGAGATTAACATTGTTTTGGTTCAGTCTCATTTTTTGTCATTGCCTATTATGTTGCCATTTATTATTTATTAAAGTAGCAGTACATTTTCCAGGTGAATGGCTGCATTTTATGACCCCAGACAAGATGAGGTTGTAAACTCAGCAGTTGAGCAAATAATTTTGGCAAGGATGGAAAAAAATGTGATGAATAGGGGTGTTAACGGTACACAAACATGACGGAACGTACCTCAGTCACGGTTCGGTACGGGTTCAGTACAGCAGGGGGAGAAAACTAAACATAAAATTGTTACTTTTTTCTTCTTTTTTATTAAACAGTAGTTTATTGAACAAATTGTCTCTTTTTAAATAAATTCAATTATAATTAACATTTTCTTAAGGATAAAAAAGTCTCTCAGCTAATGCTGTAAACTATACAGGGAATCCCTTCTTGCACATTACTATAATATTAAAGCTTAACTTCAGAGCCCAAACTATTACATTCAGTTGATATTTATTTTTAGATATAATAATCATCATACAAAAAAAACAACAAAAAAAAACATGTAAATTGCACACAAGGCAGGTTTTGCATTAACTTCTCCAATTCATTTTTGAAATATAATCATTTACAAGGTTAAATGAGATTACCAACAGGTAAAGTAAATATAATGAATATATAAGCTAATATAGTGCATATATTTAGTGAAATGCTCCCTCTAGTGTTCATTTCTCTTGTGTACTAACATGCTGTGGACACTAAATGACTTGCCTGAGGTAAATGTAATGCTAAGTGAGATATTATTATTTTCAATCTGATTTATTGATTTCTTTCCATGGTTGAAGCACTGGTTGAAAGATTACACATAAACTATGCGTAAATCGTCTGTTCTTCTACTTCTGCGCCTTTTCCTGTTGTGGTGGTTAGCAAACAGCATTGCATTACCACGTGCACCCCCTTCTGGCCTGGAGTATGGATCACCTGTGACTGACTATATTCGTCAACTGTCTGTATGCACTGAACCGTGACGCTCGTACCATACGGTTCGGGAGGAATAAATATGTCGTTACACCCCTAGTAATGAATGATGATATGAAATAAAGTATTTGGTCTCAAATCTAAACATAAGACCTTATTTGGTTCTGTTTGTTTTTTCAGCTAGGAATCGTCTACAGAGATCTAAAACTTGAGAATATCCTTCTTGATGCAAACGGTCACATTGTGTTGACGGATTTTGGCCTTAGTAAGGAATTTCATGAGGTGAGTTTGTGTTTATATATTTTGTATTCTTGCCAGTTCTCCACAATTTAAAAACGACCTGTGGTGAAAATCAAGTTTTTAATGTTGTTTATATGTCTATGTGGTGTTTTTAATATGCTTTAAGACAATCCATGTGCAAATTCATAAGTCAACACCATTGCTGAGTGTTTTCTCCTTAAAACTGCAGCGTCAAAAACGCGGTTTGAAATCGCCTGTGTTTCCTACATCACAAACATGTTGTAACCAATCACATTAATGTGTGGGCGGGCTTTAGCATATCATTAACTATGTTGCGAAGCAGGGGAGTCTCAAGAGAAGCAAGGTTATCCTGGTATATTTTTCTGTTGATATGAAAAATTAGGTACATTTACCAATATAGAGGTGAATTATGTATATATTGTATATTACAATGTTATGATGACTGTTTGATAGCCAAAGGCTAATTATATCAATTACTGTTATGTGTCCAACATTGTATAGAGCAAATTTTTTAATATAATCAATATTTAAATAAATATATTACTTTTTTAGTTACTGTAAAAATGTAATGCCTCCAAAACCAAAATGGCATTATCAAGAAATTTTTTGAGTTTCTTTGTTAAACCAGTAATTAACCCATTATTTAACAGTTAGAGTTTCTTTGTTTGACCATTGAACATCTCACAGGTTTGTCGCATGGGGTATTTCTGCTTAGATTCTCGGCCACATGGGTTTGTCGAAAAAAAAAAAAATCTGGAACAGAAATTTAGAGGGAACATTGTGTTAGAGTGACATGCCAGTTTGAGAACTGCTAAGGGTGAAAACAAGTTTTTTGATTAGACAGGCCAACAAGTGTTTAATATTTCACAGCTGTTGTTGTCATGATATTTGGAACATCTCAGTACTCAAATTTTCATGGCTTTTATGTATGCTTGAAAAGAGTGGTTTTATATTAAAACATTAAAGGTACACTATGTAACAAAATTGCATGCATTTTGCAGAAGAACATTGTTTTGGTTGTGCTTTGGCTCTGTGTGACTCTGCGGATAAATATAGTTCTTTCTCATAACTAAAAAAAAAGAGAGCGAGAGATTATTATACTGCTCATAAAACATTCATTACTAGGCAAGAGATATAACCAGTTTAGATAGAAAGGATCTCAAGCTGACTAGCTGAAGACGTTATTATAGCTATAGCCGTCAATAGACACGCTACAACAACCATGATGAAACAACCCTTCACAATAGATAATACTTTACAATGAACTCTGTTAAAAGCTACAAATGGCAATTTATCTTTTCAATAAAAAACATACTCACCTGTTGAGTAATAAAGATGCCATCTCCGCATCACTTTTACAACATTTTAAAGCGGACCTATAATGCCCCTTTTCTCAAGATATAATATAAGTCTCTGGTGTCTCCAGAATGTGTCTGTGAAGTTTCAGCTCAAAAAACCCCACAGATCATTTATTATAGCTTGACAAATTTGACACTATTTGGGTGTGAGCAAAAACACGCTGTTTTTGTGTGTGTCCCTTTAAATGCAAATGAGCTGCTGCTCCCGGCCCCCTTTCCAGAAGAGGGCGGAGCTTTAACAGCTTGTGCTTCAACAACAACAAAACTGGAGAATCTCACACAGCCAAAATGTCAGAAATTGTCAGTAACGGTGTTCAGCCTTACATGTTCAAACCGGAGTCAAACACTGATAGAGAGATGCAGTTATAATTTTCAAGACCCGCTTTGTTTAAATAGCAAATGTACTCGTGCCCATCTGTTCGTGCTGGTCTGAAAACGAGGTGTGTTCAGGTGCATTTTTGGCATGTTGCTATTTTGAGGCAACTGAAAACGATAAAGCAATCTGCCATGGTACAAGTGCAACTGGCTTTTAAAGGGAATGGGAGATGACACTCTGATTGGTTTATTGCCCAAAACACACCTAAGACTCATTAAGAGTCTAGGTACAACCCTTTTGGACCATGCACCTGGTGCACCGACCCTTTTTTTGTTCTTAAACTAGCAAAAGTGGATTCAGACATGCCCTAAGTGCACCTTCGCAATGAGTTTTACCTGTAACCAAAAAGTTACATGGTGTTCCTTATTAAAAATGCCCAGACTTTCAGTTTTCTAAATGTGTTTATGAGTGCATGGGACCAATGTTGAAAGATCTGTATTGAGAGAGTTATTGTTGCATCATTGTCTGGGATTTTGACATTCATCCAGAAGAGAAGAGCATCTTTTACTTAGCTAACAAATGACTGTTTATTCCCGGGACCACCCAATATCCTGCACGCGCAGGTCCTGGCGTGTCCTGTCCTGTCAAAGATGATGTGTTTGATGTTTCATTAGTTCACAATGAACCTTCCTCCGTCCCATGGATGCAATTAAAATGCAAGACTGTTTACTCAATGCTGTAATCACTTATCATGCATGTTTTGATCGTGCTCTTTGTTCTAAAAGATTATATTAACTTTTTGTTTTTCTCAGTTTGACCTTTTTTGTACCAGCTAACAACCCATTTCAGCCAGAATTTCTTTTTACGAGTGTGGTTTGAAAAGACGCCTGTGACTATTAAGACTTTATAGCGTACATATAAACCAGAACACATAAAACGAGTAAATTCATCCGGCAGAAATATGCTGATTATGAGATGCATAAAAATAAAAGCAATTAATAAATGTACACAGGAACTTTAATTATAAAAGCCATGTGCTTGTAGCGGTATTCAAACGTGGCAAGAACATTAAATGCTCATAGGATATTAAAGAAGATTGTTCCAGATGTTTTCATGTATTTCATTCCATAAATATGCCGCATAATTCAGAAAGCAGTTTTGCCCAATTTAGAAAGCACAGATGGTGCGTTTAGTCTTAGCCACAACGGCATCTAAGTGCAGTAATTAATCATTCTAGACTGATGAATCTTGTTTCGATGTATAGGTTTATATTTAATTGTATTTTTAACTTTTGAAAGACTATGTTGCTATTGAAGTATACTACACTCAAGTTTGGGGTCAGTAAGATTTTATTTTTGTAAGAAATTTATACTTTTATTCAGCAAGGTCACACTTAATTGATCAAATGTGACAGTATAGACATTTATAATGTTACAAAATGTTTCTGTTTTGAAGAAATGAACTTTCAACATTAAATCTTGAGCATCAAATAAGCATATTAGAATGATTTCTGAAGGATCATGTGACTAAAGACTGGAGTAATGATACTGAAAATTCAGCTTTGCATCACAGGAATAAATTCAGTTTTAAATAGAAAACAATTATTTTAAATTGTAATATTTCATAATACATCTGTTTTTACTGTATTTTTGATCAAATAAATGCAGGCTTGGGGAGCATAAAAGATTTTTTTTTAACTGTAAAAGGTTTGCCACAAATTCAGCTGACTGGCTTCTCTGTGTTTGATTTCATATGAGTCTCTTCAGCTGTACATGATTTATGAGCTTCTACAGCTTTTGACTTCCTAACTAAACTCCTTTCCACAAATTGATCATAAAAACATTATAAATAAAAATGAATAACAGTTTTCTCTTAGTCTTAAGTGCAAACAATAAGTGCAACCTTATTCAAAGTAAAAAAAAAAAAAATCAAAGTGCAAAAGAGAGCAAATTTTTCTTCAAGCATGATACAGAGCTAAGAGATGGTTATAACTACACAGCCCAGCCTAAAGGCCCCAATATACTTCAAGCGAAGTTCTTTTTCGTTTTTCGTTTAGGGATAAAACGAAGTTCGAAATACATGAGTAGCGATATAATGTAATCGAACTTCTGACGCCGCCCACTCCTCTGAGAGCGACGGTTGGATGAATATGTAAAAATGTTGCGCATTTTCCTCTCAGTAACAAAATAAATACAACAAAATTGAGAAACTAGCAAAGATTTTTTAATAAAGCATAAGAAAAGCATCTGATCATGGCAATGTGGATATGTTTTGTTTGAATGAGCTCTGTAATTTGGCACTCCATAAAGTCATTTATATTTATAGCATTTTATAAAATAGATTGCTTAAAATCAAGCAGCTTTACCATAATAAACACGAAAAAAGTGTCAGTCTCTCATTTTATCAGAAGTACAGCTTCGTTTTCTACTATAAAGAACCTCTCCAGTGTTCATGTTTTCACTCGCGGATGTCTGACTTGTATGGACTCGAGAGGAGAAATGAACTGGAAAAGATTTTCCGAGTGAAAGAAGTCGGAGCCTCAGTGCACACCTACCTTTCGTAATGGCCACAGACCAATGGTAGTACAAAGGTGTTTAACTGCCGAAGCAAACTTTTTCAGAAAGCTTTGGCAAGCTGTTTCGAACTTCCAAAACTAACTTTGTTTCGGACTGATTTAGTTCGAAATGACGTCACATTAGTTCGTTCTTGGATTTCGTTTGAAGTATATCGGGGCCTAAAGATAGCTTTCAGATTGGGTGATATTTGCATGCATCAGGTAGTCAATATTGAATATTGTCAATATTTTCAATATTGAAATTGCATTTAAATGCATGCTCGCGTTTTACTTTCGCTTTCGCGTGTACTCTATGTATAGGTAGAGGCGATGCTGAGTGTGCATTCTACAAGATAAGACATTTGTCAGACGCTTTGGCTCTTTTGTGCAACGAATTCTCCGCCATGGTCTTGTCAGTCATCTCGTCACTTACACTCGTCATGTGATCAGTGAACTCTGATTCCTGCTGAACTACGTACGACTCTACAGCTTGTGTTAGATGAGCTGGATGGAACTGAAGCGACCGTTATCCAACTGAATTAAATGGTTTTTATTTTCTATATAAAGGAAAAAAAGATGTAAATGTAGCGGTGGCATATTCTATCCTAATTTCACCCTCACACTTAGTCATGGCAATATCACGAGACTGCTTTTCCCCCTCAACGAGAAATCTTTCACATTTTAATCTCGCAAGATTTTGTGGAACACAATTTCGCATTCATGATGTATCGAGTCATGACTTGTATTTGATATTTAACATTGCCTTTGATATATCATGATGCAATTGCTGATACCCAGCCCTAAACAACATCTACACTTCCAAAATAAAAAAAAATTTAAAATCTGGATGTGACAAAGGCAACTGTGAAAACTGAAACTGTACAGATTTTGTTTACAGGTTTTTACAAACCGTAAAATAAACACTTTTTTTGTCTTGTAGGTAGAGAGAGCTTATTCCATCTGCGGCACTGTTGAATACATGGCGCCTGAGATTGTAGCGGGAGGAGAGTCAGGACATGACAAGGTAAAGTGAACTGCTCCTCCGTCCATTTACCACATTTCATGTTATATGTGAAATTTTCTTAAGCAGCTTTAAGTTAGACTTTTATTCAACAGTGATTCATTCATTAATTTTTAAAATGTTCCTGCATACATTTGAATGCTGTTGGGAATATAACCAGTGTGTTGAACCGATGTTCTCCTGCAGGCGGTGGATTGGTGGAGTATGGGAGTTCTGATGTATGAGCTGTTGACCGGAGGCTCTCCTTTCACTGTCGACGGCGATGAGAACTCTCATTCTGACATTGCTGAGTAAGACAAGCACATACATATACCAATACTTGATGGGGTGGGAAATGTAAAGAATTTAAGCATTTTGGTTCTGATTGTGATTCTTCTTAGCAACTCTGGTTCAATTAATAATTCTCTAAGTTCTTTATTGAACTAAATTTATTTAAAGTCCCTCTCTAGTAAATAATTTTATCCCTTAACTCATTTTTGATCACCAAAAATTACATATTTAAATGTTTTTTTCCTTAAAAAAAAATCTTCATGGCTTAAAATAGCTTGAATGCAACCCTTGCTTCATTTAGTATTCTATGAATATTCAAATTAGCCCTGCCTCCACTCATACCAGCTCAGAGATCCACTCGTTGATGATCACACATTGACGTGATTGGTTACAAGATAGTTTGTGACGTCAGAAACACCGCCGGCGATTTCAAACCGTGTTTTTGAGACTGTCTGTGTTTCGCTGCAGTTTTAAAGGTGCCATCGAACGTTTTTTTTACAAGATGTAATATAAGTCTAATAAGGTGTCCCCTATATGTGTCTGTGAAGTGTCAACTCAAAATACCACATAGATTTTTTTTTTATAATTTTTTTTAACTGCCTATTTTGGGGCATCATTAACTATGAACCGATTCAGGCTGCGGCCCCTTTAAATCCTCACACTCCCCGTCCCCGGAGCTTGCGCTTGACTTAAACAGCATAAACAAAGTTCACACAGCTAATATAACCCTCAAAATGGATCTATACAAAGTATTCGTCATGCAAACTGCATGCATACATCAGATAATGTGAGTGTAGTATTTATTTGGATGTTTACATTTGATTCAGAATGAGTTTGATAGTGCTCCGTGGCTAAAGCTAACATTACACACTGTTGGAGAGATTTATAAAGAATGAAGTTGTGTTTATGAATTATACAGACTGCAAGTGTTAAAAAATGAAAATAGCGACGGCTTTTGTCTCTGTGAATATGGTAATAAACGATGGTAACTTTAACCACATTTAACAGTACATTAGCAACATGCTAACGAAACATTTAGGAAGACAGTTTACAAATATCATTAAAAATATCATGGATAATGTCAGTTATTATTGCTCCATCTGCCATTTTTCGCTGTTGTTCTTGCTTGCTTACCTAGTCTGATGATTCAGCTGTGCACAGATCCAGACGTTCATACTGGCTGCCCTTGTGTAATGCCTTGAACATGGGCTGGAATATGCAAATATTGGGGGCGTACATATTAATGATCCCGACTGTTACGTAACAGTCGGTGTTATGTTGAGATTCGCCTGTTCTTCGGAGGTCTTTTAAACAAATGAGATTTATATAAGAAGGAGGAAAAAATGGAGTTTGAAACTCACTGTATGTCATTTCCATGTACTGAACTCTTGTTATTCAACTATGCCGAGGTAAATTAAATTTTCCATTTGATGGCATCTTTAAAGAGAAAATACTTAGCAGTGGTGTTGACTTACCTTTGGTTTGTTTAAAGTATAATAAAAACACCACATAGACATATAATCAACATTAAAAACTTGATTTTCACCTCAGAGGGACTTAGTTTATTTTTTTTTAAATACCACTTACTAAAATACAACAAAATGCATGATGTGTATCTCATTGTCAAATGAGCGATCAGTTAACTACACTGACTTTAGTGTCATAAGCCTGCATACACATAAAAATATTTTTTTTTTGTGGTTAATTTCAAATCGGAAATGATGAAATTTGATGACTGATAAGAGTTATTCGTTCAAGAATCTGACTTAAACAGATCTGAAAGCATATGAAAATTTTTAGATTGTTGCTTTTTTTAAAAAAGTGGAACTTGCTCTGAATAAGAACTGTTTCTTGGTTCCCAACCCTAGTTCTCTGTACGCCTTTATGTGGTTTAACACCAGTTTCCTTTCCATTATCTAGAAGTCCATCTTGTTTTGAAATCATGAATTTGGTTGCATCAGCATGTTGACAGAATAACATCAAATTACTTTCTTAAAGGCACAATATGTAAGATTTTTGCATTATAATATCCAAAATCTACTAGCACAATGTTATATATCTTGATAACTTGTGTGCTTATATTATCCCAAATGTTTCCAACAATGTTTAAATTCAGAGAAATTCACAATTTTAACCAGTGTTGTCTCCCTCCTCATTGCGTCACCTGTTAATGGTGCCATGCCCTCGTTTTCAGCTTTTACTAGCATATACACCATGGCAACACAGTGAGTCTCGTGAAAAAATGCGGAAGTAGTAGTTGTAGTGTCTAGCCAGAGCCACTTCAAGGCCATAAGCCAAAAAATAAGACCATCTCTGGTCTAGCATGCCACTCTGTTGTTGTTTCGCACAGCCGTCATGGACCACATTTATTCGTTATCTTTTGTAGCAGGTTCTGTCGCCAAAGATTTCTCCAAGAAACGTAAACGTACGGATGAATCAAAATCAAAAGATTTTTGGACGAGAATTTTTTTTTTAGTGCTCTAATTATTATTTAAGATACAGTTTTCTCTGTTACCTTTGTTCTTTTATTAACATTAATGACTGACATTAGCGACTGGTTTATTAGGCTGCTGTCACTTTAAGAGCTGCTGCTGCCGAACATGATGTGGATCTGACACGCATCTCATTTTCTCACAACTTTTTAATTTCATTTAAGACATTATTTAACTCATTTAAGACTGCTCTTTTACTAATACTCGACAAAAAAGGCATTTTGTTTGCATAATTGTGTTTGTTCAAGTTTTAATTATAATAATTATTGTTTGTTCAAGTTTTGTTGTTGTTTTGAATATGCAACCTCTAGTGGGGAAAATTGCATACTGTGCCTCTAAAGCTGCATTTGTTTTTTATTACAATTCAAATATGAATCTGCAGGAAGGGTTTGGTTTTGATTAATTCTCTCTCTTTGCCCAATAGGAGAATTATGAAAAAGGATCCCCCGTTCCCCAAAGACATG
Organism: Chanodichthys erythropterus; assembly: GCF_024489055.1. Lineage (NCBI taxonomy): Eukaryota > Metazoa > Chordata > Actinopteri > Cypriniformes > Xenocyprididae > Chanodichthys > Chanodichthys erythropterus. Next base: position 35,590,298 of record NC_090238.1, on the reverse strand, counting down.
GGCCCTCTGGCCAAAGACATTATCCAGCGACTGCTAATTAAAGACCCAAAAAAGAGGCTGGGCTCTGGCCCCTCAGGGGCCCAGAATGTGAAAAGCCATCCATTTTACCAGGCAAGACAAAAATGAACCATTGACTTTTTTTTTTTCACAAAAATTAATTTTAAATTAAATGAGAAGCATAATTATTTCCCTTGTCATTTTGTTGGCTTGTTAAAGTTCATTTAGGCTTGAGGGACCAACATCAAAAATGTTTGACTTTTGTTGCTTCAGAAAATGAATTGGGAGGATCTAGCTGCTAAGAAGGTTCCGGCTCCTTTCAAACCTGTAATTCGTGATGAGCTGGATGTGAGCAACTTTGCAGAGGAGTTTACGGAGATGGACCCCACCTACTCTCCTGCGGCTCTTCCTAACAACTGTGACCGCATCTTCCAGGTAGGGGAATTAAAGGATTAGTTCACTTCAGAATTAAAATTTCCTGATAATTTACTCACCCCCATGTCATCCAAGATGTTCATGTCTTTTTTCTTCAGGCAAAAAGAAATTAAGTTTTTTGAGGAAAACATTCCAGGATTTTTCTCCATATAGTGGTCTTCAACAGTTACCAATGGGTTTAAAAAAAAAAAGAGCTCTACATGATCCCAGACAAGGAATAAGGGTTTATCTAGTGAAGCGATCGACCATTTTCTTAAAAAAAAAAAAAAAAAAAAATTTCTTAAAGGTGCCCTAGAATCAAAAATTGAATTTATCTTGGCATAGTTAAATAACAAGAGTTCAGTACATGGAAATGATATATTTTCATTTTTAAACAATTGCAGTTTGTATAACTCATAAACACACATTCTTTATAAATCTCTCCAACAGTGTGTAATGTTAGCTTTAGCCACGGAGCACTATCAAACTCATTCAGAATCAAATGTAAACATCCAAATAAATACCATACTTACGCAATTAGACATGCTGCATGATGAACACTTTGTAAAGATCCATTTTGAGGGTTATATTAGCTGTGTGAACTTTGTTTATGCTGTTTAAGGCAAGCGTGAGCTCCGTGGGCAGGGAGCGCGTGATTTAAAGGGGCCGCGCAGCCTGAATCGGCGCATATTTAATGATGCCCCAAAATAGGCAATTAAAAAAATGAATAAAAAAAAATCTATGGGGTATTTTGAGCTGAAACTTCACAGACACATTCAGGGGACACCTTAGACTTATATTACATCTTTTAAAAAGACGTTCTATGGCACCTTTAAATAAAAATATACTTTTTAAACACAAATGACCTTAGCAGCATTTTTTTTGTTTGCGAAGCCTTAAAGGGATAGTTCACCCAAAAAAAGAAAATGAAATGAAAATTCTGTCATCAGTTTCTTTCTTCTGTTGAACACAAAAGAAGATATTTTGAAGAATGTTGGTAACCAGACAGTTGACGACAGCCATTGACTTCCATAGTATTTTTTCCCTACCTGCTACCGTCAACTGTCTAGTTACCAACATTCTTTAAAATATCTTCTTTTGTGTTCAACAGAAGAAAGAATCTCATACAGGTTTGGAACAACATGAGGGAGAGTAAATACAGACAATTTTCATTTACAAAATTTTAATTTTTAGGTGAACTATCCCTTTAATGGGTATCATACAATTTAATACATTATTATTTTGCTCTGTTAATGTTGCAGTTTCTAATGAAGTTATCATGCAAAATTTACTCACCAATGCAAATTTGCAAATTTGTGAAAATTAACTAAATGTTAATTTTTTTATTAAATGTTGCCAAATATTATTGCTACAATCAAATGAACATACACTACAGTTTAAACATATAGGGCCCTATTTTAATGATCTAAACGCAAAGTGTAAAGCGCACGGCGCAGGTGCACTCAGGGCATGTCCAAATCCACTTTTGCTATTTTAACGACGGAAAAACGGTCCGTGCGCTGGGGCGCATTTTTGAAATGGGTTGTCCCTATTCTCTTAATGAGTAATGGGCGTAACGTTCAATAAACCAATCAAAGTGTCATCTCCCATTCCCTTTAAGAGCGAGATGCACTCGCGCCATGGCGGATTGCTATTTACATGCCGAAATTTGTTGGCGGAAAAGCTGAACGCTTTTCAAGCGAAGAAACTGATCTGCTCGTGCGCGAAGTTAAAGCGCGCGAGCAGATCATCTACGGGACAAGCAGGATATAACATTATATATATTATATAATTATATATTATATAACATATAACATTATAAAATACACTGACTTATTAAACACACCGTTTCAACTGAGGAGTTCAACGAGTGATGTTTTGCTGAAATTACCTGTTAAGTGGCCAGTCAATCTTTCAGTCGTCTGCGTTGGATGCGGGCTTTCAAATAGCTCCGCGCGATCAGTCAGTTAATATGTGTGTGTATTGGCAAGATTGTTCAATTAATTAGCCAGTTTCGTTCATCATTATAAGTAGTAATAGGCTGAATTGAAAATAGGTATCCTAATTCTAATACACACAATGACTATTCATCATTACATTTTTATATTTATGTAGCCTACACAATAATATTCTTTTACACTGTAATCCTTTTGTTTTTAATATTTGGCATATTTGTGTGATGCGCATCCCTGTGTGTAATAAGCAAAGTCGACGCTCACTGTGGACGCGCCCGGAGGTGCAGTTTCTACCAACGCGCTCTAACAAAAAAATATTGCGCCACTGACTTTAGACTTTAGACCAGGTTTGAGTTGGTCTATGGCGCAGTCTATTTTCAGCTGCTTAAAATAGCAATGCGCCGGCAATGCGCCTGAACACACCTCTTTTTTAGACCAGCACGCCCATGGGCGCACTAACTGGCGCAAATGCATTTACTAATTTAAGGACGTGGCGCTGAACGGGAAAACGCGAACGGCGCCGGACGCAAACTAGCAAACACACTTGCGCTGCGCCTTGCGTCGCATTGCGCCAGGTGTATTATAGGGCCCTTAGGGTCTGTAAATAAAAAAAAATAAAAAAAAAAGAAGAAAACAGTTTTTCTTTGCTCACCAAGGCTGCATTTATTTGATCAAAAATACTGTAAAAATAGTTTTAAATTTAACATTAGCAACATGATTTCAAATATATTTTAAAATTCCTGTGATGGCAAATCTGAATTTTCAGCATCATTACTCCAGTCTTCAGTGTCACATGATCCTTCTGAAATCGTAATATGATGATTTGCAGCTCAAGAAACATTTCTTATTATTATCATTATCAGTGTTGAAAGCAGCTGTGCTTCTTAATGTTTTTGTGGAAACCACAATACCTTTTTGGGGGATGAATAGGAAGATCAAAAGAACAGCATTTATCTGTAACAGAATTTGTAAATGTCTTCACTTGAATTTTTATGCATTAAAAGTGACCCCAAACTTACTCAAATTTCACTTCAAAAATATTTCAGGGTTTGAAAATGGCCAAGTATCAGCTGATTTCTTTGCCAGGCCAATATATCTACCTAAACCAGTGTTGATTCACACTGAGCATTTATTTATGATACTGAGAATGAATTTCTGCACACGAGTGGACATTTGATGTTGCGTTAGGATATAATTGTTCAGTTAACCCTTCATTATCAGTAAGCAGGAAGTACTGAAGTGGATATGGGCAAGTCAGCCTTTATAATGATCACTTACGCAACGTGAGCCCGGCTGTCTGTGTTGGTATTCAGATGAATTAGAGAGCTGTTTGGAGATGTAATTATGGTGATATGTTTCAAGCATCAGATGTGAATGACTATTTTTGATGCGGCTTGATCCATAACGTTGCCTATAGCATGATGCCAGCTGAAATGGGAGGCTGCGAAAGAGATGGTGTCTATGATTGCCTTCTGAATCCTTCAGTCTGGCGGATCAATGCCGCCATTAAACGGCTCTGTCATGGAATAAAAGGTCGGCGTCTGCGAGAACAACCATGTCTGGCTCAATTACTCCTTCAACCTTTGATTACCAACTTCATCTTGGCTTTTCTGAGCGTTCGCCTTTCATGTGCGCTGGAATTTTGATCCTTCATAATTCTCGGGCGGTACAATTGCAGCGACGTCTGCAATGATAACTTTCGAAACGCACCACCACGCACACACATGCATAGCCGCATATAAACCCAGCCACCCCCTCGAACTCCTCACAAACTGAAATTAGGCTGCATTAGAGGACTGTGATAATTTGAAAAGCAGGGCAATCAAATACCTTGGCTTAGCAATTAAAAGCATTTCAACCATTCATCTCCTCATCCTTCCGTCCAGCCATCCTCTCATTCCGCCAGCCACTCCTCCGCCCATGTAGCACACAGCTGCAGTCTGGCCGCGTAAGTGGGACATGGGCTGGCAGAGGCTTTATTTAGTTGGGTGCACATGATGCAGTCGTTGCAAACAATGTGACTGGAGTCCCTTGGCATGTAAGATTTGCAGAAATGCAAAAGGCTGAGTTGTTTGAGTTCCTTCAGTGACCCTGAAAACTCCTCTGCATCAGTTCCCTCTTCTCTTAGTGAGTGTGTTTATTGATGTTTGTATCTGCAGGGCTATTCCTTCATGGCTCCCTCCATCCTGTTTAAGAGGAATGCGGTGATGGACGACCCGGCTCAGCTGTGTGGCGTGTCAGAGAGGCCGGGCTCCGCTGCTGTTGCCCGTAGCGCTATGATGAAGGTCAGTCTGCATATTGCTGTGTAGTAACATTTAAAGCTGACCTGTCTTTTTTTAAAGGGATAGTTCACCCAAAAATCTAAATTAAATGCTACAAAAGTGTAGAACAGGGCCACTGTTATGCAGAGTTTAGCTACAACCCTAATTAAACACCTGAACCAGCTAATCAAGGTCTTCAGGATTACTAGAAACTTCCAGGCAGGTGTTTTGGAGATGGTTAGAGCTAAAATCTGCAGGCACTCCAGGAGCAGAGTTTGACACGAATAGAATATGGTCCCTTTAAAGGTGCCATAGAATGGGAAATTGAATTTACCTTGGCATAGTTGAATAACAAGAGTTCAGTACATGGAAATGACATACAGTGAGTCTCAAACTCCATTGTTTCCTCTTTCTTATATAAATCTAATTTGTTTGAAAGACCTCCGAAGAACAGGCGAATCTCAACATAACACCAACTGTTACGTAACAGTCGGGATCATTAATATGTATGACCCCAATATTTGCATATGCCAGCTCATGTTCAAGGCATAATAACTGACATGATCCATGATATGATATTTTTAGTGATATTTGTACATTTCTAAATGTTTCGTTAGCATGTTGCTAATGTACTGTTAAATGTGGTTAAAGTTACCATCGTTTCTTACTGTATTCACGGAGACAAGAGCCTTCGCTATTTTCATTTTTAAACACTTCAGTCTGTATAATTCATAAACACAACTTTATTCTTTATAAATCTCTCCAACAGTGTAGCATTAGCTGTTAGCTACGGAGTATAGTCTCACACTCATACAGAATCGAATGTAAACATCCATATAAATACTATACTCACATGATCCGATGCATGCATGCAGTATGCATGACGAACATCTTGTAAAGATCCATTTGAGGGTTATATTAGCTGTGTGAACTTTGTTTATGCAATGATAGAGTCGAGAGCTCGGGGGGCGGGAGCACGTGATTTAAAGGGGCCGCAGCCTGAATCGGTGCATAGTTAATGATGCACCAAAATAGGCAGTTAAAAAAATGAATTAAAAAAAATCTATGGGGTATTTTGAGCTGAAACTTCAGACACATTCAGGGGACACCTTAGACTTATATTACATCTTGTGAAAGAAGGTTCTAGGGCACCTTTAAGTAAATTAATATCATCAATTTTCCTTGACTTCTGACAAACTGACCATAGGACTCGCCATTCTACATGAACTATGAGATGGACCTGAGGGAGAACGCTCTGGGAGAGGGAAGCTTCTCCATCTGCAGACAATGCACTCACAAGAAGACCGGACAGAAATATGCTGTAAAGATTGTCAGTAAAAGGTACCGGCTATGCAGCCTGACAAGAGAGTATTTTTGATGTATTTAAAGTTCAGTTATATTTCATAATAATCATTGAAGTGATTTGTAGTGCTCATTTATCATTCTGCAGAATGGAGGCACAGACGCAGAAAGAGATTGCCGCTCTCAAACTGTGCGACGGACACCCCAACATAGTCAAACTACATGAAATCTACCATGACCAGGTATGACAGTGTTTGAGAAAGAGCTCCTGTACGCATCAAAGCCTCTTTCATTTAAAGGACTGGGCTAGCCTGAATAAGTTTGAACCCTCTTTGTCCTCACACCTGCCCCAGATTTAATTCCATCCCTCCTGTTCATAAACTGTCCTCTTCCTTTTCTTTGTACTTCATCTTAATTACCATCCAGTCTTTATCAGATGCAACCGTAAAGAAGGTTAACACTAACTGGGATGCGTTTCTCAAAAGCATTGTAAGCATAAGTAGATTGTAGATCCATTGGCACCAGTGGTCTTTACAATTATCTTGATGCTTTTGAGAAACGCAGCCCTGGAGAAATAACACCATGGTTGATTTTCAGTGGTCAACAAAAACATCCAAACGTGACTTATTTAATAAGCATGCTCTGTCCCTTTTCCTAAAGAAAAAAACCTACTTAAATTTCCTGAAGGAAGTGTAAGTCCTCGCAAGGCAGCAAAACAATGGAAGTCCATCAGATCTGCTTTCTCATTGTTCTGGCCGCTGTGTTAGAATTTGATATAGGTTGAACAGAAGTAAGAAAAAAGAACAAATACAATACAGTATGCCAATCAAAGCAAGACAAATCAGATGGCAAATCAGAAAAAATCTTTTGCAAGAGAATCCTGGCCAAGATATTCAGCAACACAACTCATGTGGTTTTAACAGATAACATCCATCCATCCATAGATACATACAAACACACAAGTTAAATAAAAAAAACAAAAAAAAAAAACAAAATATATATATATATATATATATATATATATATATATATATATATATATATATATATATATATATATACACACTGTGAAGGGATATCAATACATAACTAAATCAGACAAAGCATCTACAACTTGATGTTTCTGTCTCCAAATCTTTAAAAAAAAAATCACTTTAAAAAAAAATCACTTTAAAAATGTCCAATGAGACCAGCTCATTAAGTTTCGACTTCATTTGCAAATTATTCCAGGCAGAGGGAGCAGCAAATTTAAATGCCTTTTCCCCTAATTCAGTACACACCACTGGAACAGATGGTAAGAGAAATTCCTGGGACCGAAGGCCATAACTACCGACATGTTTTTTTACAGACGTAGGTCTGAAGATATGAAATAAGCAGACCCAGGATAGATTTATAATTAATAACATGCCAGATAAACAGTGTCCAAAGCATATAAACACTGAGAAGATGCATATGACATCACCATAATCCAGTACAGACATAAAAGTGGTGGCAACAAGCCTTTTTTAAAAGGTGCCCTATAATCAAAAATTTTATTTATCTTGACATAGTTGAATAACAGGAGTTCAGTACATGAAAAAGACATACATTGAGTCTCAAAGTCCATTGTTTCCTCCTTCTTGTGTAAATCTCATTTGTTTAAAAGACCTCCGAAGAACAGGTGAATCTCAACATAACACCGACTGTTACGTAACAGTCGGGATCATTAATATGTATGACCCCAATATTTGCATATGCCAGCCCATGTTCAAGGCATTACACAAGGGCAGCCAGTATTAACGTCTGGATCTGTGCACAGCTGAATCATCAGACTAGGTAAGCAAGCAAGAACAATAGAGAAAAATGGCAGATGAAGCAATAATAACTGACATGATCCATGATATCATGATATTTTTAGTGATATTTGTAAATTGTCTTTCTAAATGTTTCGTTAGCATGTTGTTAATGTACTGTTAAATGTGGTTAAAGTTACCATCGTTTCTTACTGTATTCACGGAGACAAGAGCAGTCACTATTTTCATTATTAAACACTTGCAGTCTGTATAATTCATAAACACAACTTCATTCTTTATAAATCTCTCCAACAGTGTAGCGTTAGCCGTTAGCCACGGAGCGCTATCAAATTAATTCAGAATCAAATGTAAACATCCAAATAAATACATGATATGATGCATGCATGAAGTATGAAAGACGAACATCTTGTAAAGATCCATTTGAGGGTTATATTAGCTGTGTGAACTTTGTAAATGCACTGTATTATAGTAGAGAGCTCGGGGGGCAGGGAGTACGTGATTTAAAGGGGCCGCATCCTGAATTGGTGCATAGTTAATGATGCCCCAAAATAGGCAGTTAAAAAAATTAATTTAAAAAATCTATGGGGTATTTTGAGCTGAAACTTCAGACATATTCAGGGGACACCTTAAACTTATATTACATCTTGTACAAAATGGTTCTAGGGCACCTTTAAGAATTGATTCTAAAATAAAAACCCAGTTTCACTTTCAGTCTTTTCACCAGTTGTTGAACATGAGGGCCAGAGGAGAGAGAGTCATCAGTTAAAATCCCAAGATAACTATACTGAGACACAAACTCAATCTCTGAACCTCGGGAAATGGTAATTGAAAGAAGATTGAGGGATTGAGTTCAAATAAGTTACGCTGAACAATATTTAAAGCAAGCTGCAACTGAGAGATCCAGATTGGGTGTGGATCCTGAACTATATACAACTGTATTATCAGCGTGATAGTGAAAAATTGAATTATGAACATTTTAATCAATATTATTAATATATAGAGTAAATAGGAGTGGTCCTAGGACTGACCCCTGTGGCACACCCTTAGTTACATTAAGTGAACAAGAGATAAGACCTTCTGCCTGTACACAATGAGTTCTGTTTGATTAAACCAACCAATAGCATATTTAGATAATCTAATACTGACAAGAGGTGCATCAATTTTTGGTCAAGATCTTATATTGACAATGCAAGAGTCAAGCAGTCTACTCTAGTCTACTCTATCATGGACTCCATCTGGACTCAATTCATGTGTGAAAATGCTTTCAGTGTCACACGATCCTTCAGAAATCATTCCAGTATGCTGATTTGGTGCACAAGAAACATTTCATATTAAAGGGTTAGTACAGAAATGTAAATAATGTCATTAATTACTCGATTTATTAATTGCCGTTTTACACCCATAAGACCTTCGTTCATCTTCGGAACACAAATTAAGATATTTGGCTCAGTGAGGCCTGCATTCACAGCAATGACATGTCAGATCCATTAATGTACTAAAAACATATTTAAATCAGTTCATGTGAGTACAGTAGTTTTACCTTAATATTATAAAGTGACGAGAATACTTTTTGTGTGCCAAAAAAAACAAATAACTTTTCAACAATATAGTGATGGGCCACTTTCAAAACACTGCTTCAGAGCTTTATGAATCGAATCAGTGATTCGGATCTCCTATCAAACGGCTAAACTGCTGCAATCACGTGACTTTGGCGCTTTGAGTCACTGATTCGATTGAAAAGTCGTTATTTTGGTGTACAAAAAATATTCTCGCTGTTTTATAATATTAATATTGAACCACTGTGCTCACATGAACTGATTTAAATATGTTTTTAGTACATTAATGGATCTTGAGAGAGGAAATGTCATTGCTGGCTATGCAGGTCTCACTGAGCCATCGGATTTCATCAAAAATATCTTAATTTGTGTTCCGAAGATGCACGAAGGTCTTACGGGTGTGGAACGACGAGAGGGTGAGTAATAATGACAGAATTTTCATTTTTGGGTGAACTAACCTTTTAATGTTGTAAACAGTTGTGCTGCTTAATATTTTGTGAAAAGCGTGATGCATCTTTTTAGTATTTTTTGAAGAAGAGAAGCTTCAAAAGAACAGCATTTATTATATAAAAAATCTTTTGAATTATCTTTACTGTCACTTTTGATCAATTTAATGCATCCCTGCTGAATAAATGTATTAATTTCTTAAAAAAAAAAAAAAAATTATTTACTTTCTTATATTTTTCATCGTCACTGTTGCTGGGGTTTATTAGGCCTTTAGGCGTTTGTGTATTATTTTTGTGTTTTTCACTGTTTGCCAGACATCCTGATCCTTCGTCCTATTCATTAGTATGATAAGCTAGAGTCAGTTGGGCTGCTCTTCACATCTGTGAAAGTGTGTATGTGTGTGCGTGCCCACTTGCCAATTGGAGGTTATCAACCCCACGCTCTGTACCCAGTGCCGTGCCCCAGATGAAAAGCAGAGCCGCCCTGCCCGGTCAGGGTCTTTGTTCCTCTATACCAGAGATAATGAGAGATATTAGCTTGCTCTTTTTCATTTGCCTTTTTTTTTTTTTTTTTTTTTTTTTTTTTTCTTCTGTGCGCACACACACATACACACTTGCACACTCGTACACTCTTTTCTATCTCATCCCACCCCCATACAGGACCCAAACACTTGTTCTGCGGTTCACTTATTCACACTCATTCAGCGTATAATGAGACTGAAGCCCATTTTAAAAATCATCTTAAATCTGAACCTTTGCCAAACGGTTTTTCCAGTCCTTCAAAGGCATCATTCCCTCTGTCTGTCATTAAATGTACGTCCGTGCAAGGATAGAAGGCTTTTCATAATATCTATCTGTCAGTTTTGTGTAATTGCGATCATATACCATTCCATGTGGTTATTCTTGCAAATATTGCATTTCCATGTGCTCGCTAATTTTATGTTTGGACTCTTACCTCTTTTATTAGGCAGAATGATAGTAGAAAGAAGCTTGGCAATATATGCCGCTTGTAAATGTATTTTTTTGTACCTTTGTAAGGGCAGTTTTTATGAATACCTCATTGAATATATTTGGGTTGTCTTTTATGTCAAATACTTACGTTATATATTTTTTTCAGTTTATAATATAGACCAGGGGTTCAAAACTCCAACCTTGATTAAACTCACCTACTTATAACTTTCTAGTATTCCCGAAGACCGTGTGTGTTCGATTTGAAGCAGACCGATCGGTGCATGACATCAAAGTATCGCAAGAGCAATTAGAGAGATGGCTCTGAATTATTTGAGCTCTCTAATATGGTGAATTTATGTTTGTGTGCTTGTATAGCTACACACATATCTCGTTCTGGAGCTCTTGCGAGGTGGAGAGCTGCTGGAGAGGATCAGAAGGAAGCAGCACTTCAGCGAGACGGAGGCCAGCCGTATCATGCGCAGACTGGTGTCTGCCGTCAGCCACATGCATGATGTTGGCGTGGTGCACAGGGACCTCAAACCAGAGGTACAGCAGCACGCCACAACACATCCGCTGTCATTATCGTAGAAATACAACCCACATATCACAGCACTTTAGGTCGAGGAGCCCCAAAGTGCAGGTTGGGCAGAACTTTACATAGTAGTTAGGCCGCATGATTGACAAGTCTTGCTGAATGAAATAGAAAATGTATTCAAGAAACATCTGCGTTCAGTTTGGTGAACAGTGAATTAGTAAATGTTTATAATGGTAAACTAATAATGAGATTTTACTGCCTCAGTCTTTAATTTTCTGACTGTGTAATGGAGATGTTCTCTCTTTTCTCTTTGTAGAATTTGCTCTTCACTGACGACACTGAGAATTCAGAGATAAAAGTTATTGACTTTGGCTTTGCACGGCTCAAACCCCCCGACAATCAGCTCCTGAAGACTCCCTGCTTCACTCTTCAGTACGCAGCACCAGAAATCCTTAAATACGACGGTTACGATGAGTCCTGTGACCTCTGGAGTTTAGGAGTCATTTTGGTAAGGCCAGTATTCACACTGTACATGTCATGCTGGTATAGAATGTAATGTATGTGTACTAGGAACAGATGTGTAGACATTTGACAGCAAGGAAGTCCACTAAGGTTTAAAACAGTTGTGTTCACTATAGAGTAGGGGTGTGACGAGATGAGACAAGACCAAATTTTTCTTCAAGCATGATACAGAGCTAAGAGATGATTACAATTACACAGCCCAGCCTAAGATAGCTTTAATATTGGGAGATATTGGCATGCATCAGGGAGCTGCTTTCAAAATGAATATAATATAAGATAAGAATATAAGATAAGACATTTGTCAGACGCTTTGTCTCTGTATTCTCCGCCATGGTCTTGTCAGTCATCTCGTCACTTACACTCATCACGTGATCACTGAACTCTGATTCCCGCTGCACTGCGCATGACTCTGCGGCTCGTGTTGGATGAGCTGGATGGGATTGGAGCGACTGTTATCCAACTGAATTAAATGGTTTTGTACTTCTATAACAAGTAAAACGACAGTGGAGGTGTTATATAAACATACTATATCCAAATTGCACCATCATACGTCATGGCAGTATCATGAGACAGCTTTTTACCTCGATGAGATATCTAGTCACATTTTAATCTTCTGGCATGAGATCTCGTCACACCCCTACTATGGAGTGCTGCTGTGATGACGTATTTTTGTAGGCCAACCCGGAAGTTGGCATCACCCTGAAACTCAGGAGCATTTTTCTATAGGCCTTTGGATTAATGCAGAAAATGAGCTCTGTGTGACCAAGAAAAGTTGCAGCGAGCAAGTAATAAATAAATATACATCACACCATTCAGCTTTAGGTCACTTGGAAGTATCTTCTTGTTCAGGATTTTTAATGGAAATGAAATATTGAATGGTGAATATGAGTGCTTTCTTCCATTCCTGTATACTTGAGCTTTTATCCTGCTTCATGTATATTATTTACTCCTTTTGGATATGAATCCATGTTTTGCTGTTTCTGACACTTATTCAGTTGAACACAAACCAAAATAAACAAACTATCAAGCCCTTTCCCAGACAGCTTAGCATTGCTGATTGGAGTCATCACAGCTACCCTTAAGCGGAAGATTTCAGCCAGAACTTCATTGAGAGAAAGATGAGAGGAGATAGAGCCTGGGGGAGATGTCCATGGCTGAGTTATTTGTGTAGGAACATTTCTGCTTGCTCTGTATTGGGGAGCAGGACCTGACTGGGGGGAGAACAAGAGTAGTGCAGCAGAGTTTGACATGATGATCTCTGACAGGCTGTGAGCTGAGAGACCCTGGAGCTCTGCACAGCAAAGAGAGAGACCATAGCACTGAGAGAGATGAGGGCTATGTAGCTTATTTAGCTGTGTACATGTTTTCTTTTCTATTTTCTTACATTTTCATGAATCTTAAAGGGTTAGTTCACCCAAAAATGAAAATGATGTAATTAATGACTCACCCTCATGTCGCTCCAAACCCGTAAGACCTCCGTTCATCTTCAGAACACAGTTTAAGATATTTTAGATTTAGTCCGAGAGCTTTCTGTCCCTCCATTGAAAGTGTATGTACGGTAGACTGTCCATGTCCAGAAAGGCAATAAAAACATCATCAAAGTAGTCCATGTGACATCAGTGGGTCAGTTAGAAATTGTTGAAGCATCGAAAATACATTTTGGTCCAAAAATAACAAAAACTACGACTTTATTCAGCATTGTCTTCTCTTCCGGAATCCTTTCCATTGAATTGATTCCATTGAAACTTTTTTTTTTTTCAGGTCAAAGTTTAAACTAATTGTTATATACTTGCACTAGCATATTGTATATGACAATTTAGTTCAAACTTTGACCTGAGGAGGGCAGTAATACACTTAGCAGTCTCTACACTGCCGGAATTCAAACAGAGAAGAAGAAGAAGAGAGCTAGTTCAAGATGAGCGTTTATGGTTAAAACGTATTAAAAAAAAATTATTATTTTTTTTTTAGAAAATGAGCGATGGTTTATAAGACCCTTATTTCTTGTCTGGGATCGCTGTAAACTGTAATTTTGACCTTCAACCGTTTGGGCTCCATTGAAGTCCACTATATGGAGAAAAATCCTGGAATGTTTTCATCAAAAACCTTAATTTCCTTTCGACCGAAGAAAGAAAGACATGAACATCTTGGATAACATGGGGGTGAGTACATTATCAGGAAATTTTAATTTGAAAGTGAACTAATCCTTTAACATGCTTGACAAATTTAAAGGTCCTCTAAGTGATGTCACGCGTTTTTAGGCCAAAACATTTTTTGTCACATACAGCAAACATTTCTTCACTATCCGCTAGCTGTCCCCTGAACACACTGTAAAAAAAACGCGGTCTCTGTAGTCGCCACAAGCTCCGAAAACGGCAATAAAAACAAACTGGTGCAGCCTGGACCATGAAACATAATAAACACGCTCCAGCCAATAACCGACAAGAATGATTTTAAATGCGCGTTCATGACTGTTTCAGGAAGCACGGTTGGGGGGAGGAGGGAGGGTCTAGCTAGCCTCTGTTTTGTTTGACAACACTAAGAATGTCAACAGGAAGTTACTCCACCCAGGATCGCTTAGAGAACCTTTAAGGGCTTTATCAAACAAAACCTGTTGGTTATATAGATGATGATGATGATGGGTTCTGTCCAGGGACTACAAATGAAAAATGGCCTAATTCTGGCACATTTACAGTAATCTTATGTGCACGGTCCCTGCTGAATATAAATAAAGTGACAAACAAAGTCTATATAGTAATTTATAATGTAAACACTGTTTTGTTCTTTGTTTTTTAACCAGTGAAATATTTTATCCTCCATTTAAACATTGCCCTAACAATCAAAAAGGATTTAAAAGGGTAATCATCAATGAGTGTATTCAACGTGTACAATATTGACACATTTCCTAGTGAAAAAGACAAAAGGATCAGTAATTGATTGGATCAAGGAAAGCGTTTACAGTCAATTTCTCAAGGACTATTTCCCTCCATAGCACAGTTGGTATTTGGAAAATAAATTAGGTCATTTTTTCATTTCATGTTTACTTTAAAAGTTAGACACAGCTATTTATAATCAGCATAACTGAAGATAAATGTCTTTTTTTTTTTTTTATGAAGCCAAAGAGAAGCATATATGAAGAAAATGAAATAGGTCCTAAGATAGAGCCTTGAGGTACCCCGCATCAAGGTGCTCTTATATGCTTTGTTTTGTTGCAGTACACCATGCTATCTGGCCAGGTCCCATTTCAGTGTCAGGGGAAGAGTCTAGCGCACACCAGTGCAGAGGAGATCATGAGGAAAATCAAACAAGGAGACTTTTCTTTTGAAGGTGAAGCCTGGAGGAATGTGTCCAACCAGGCCAAGGATCTGATACAAGGTGAGACACAGCTGGAGATGTTTAGAGACCATTTTTGTAGTCTAAATAGGAATACATGTTAAAACTAAAATGTTAATGTGTGGTACAGAGCTGCTGACGGTGGACCCTGACAAGCGGATAAAGATGTGCGGCCTACGTTATAATGCCTGGCTGCAGGATGACAGTCAGCTCTCCTCTAACCCTCTTATGACCCCTGACATCCTGGGATCTTCTACCATATCAGTGCACTCTTGTTTCAAAGCCACCTTCAATGTAAGAAAACTGGAAGGAGGCTATAAAATAAAGATTACAACATAGTATAAAAGAGCAGATAGGTGTGGATAAATGTTAATGATAAATGCATAATTTTGGCCGTTTGGTTTCGGGGAAAAAATAGTGATTTTTATATGCAATTTACAGAACATGCTGACAATGCAGAGTAGGAAATTTGGTTATTTTTGTAACTTTCCAATTTATTATTAGTAGTATGCTTTGTATATTATGACTGTAATTTTGGCAGATAACAATTTTTTTTTTTTTTGCATATCCCTACTTTTGTTGTGTAATATGGTTATGTCTTCCCCAGGCCTTTAATAAGTGTAAGCGGGAGGGCTTCCGACTTCAGACGGTTGACAAGGCTCCTTTGGCCAAACGCAGGAAGATGAAGAAGACCAGCACCAGCACAGAGACCCGCAGTAGCTCCAGTGAGAGCACACACTCCTCTTCCTCTTCCTCCCAGTCTCAGGATAAGACGCTACCGGAGGAAGAGACAGCCATCATTCCCCAGGCCTCCGTGAGCACGCCTCTCACTCTGGTCCCTGACGATGAGGAGCCCTCTCAGGGCGAACTCCAGGTTACAGAGTGATAGGACATAACTTTCCAACTGTCTCATTCTTTCTCCTCACACTTTGGGCCGTACAACTCCAGAATTTGCATGTGGGAACCAACTCAAATCCATCATTAGCAATAGATGCACACCATGAGCACTGAAGACCGAGCTGGAGTGAACTTCTGGCTCAAGTCTTGCATGGCTTAATATCACTGTATCCAGTCCAGAGTCTCAAACACGAGAGAGAAGTTCACTTTGAGGAGCATCAAGACCTTCTCCACTGATAGACAAAAAGAAGAAAAGCCTGCTTGTGCATTGTCCTGACCAGGTGCTCTGCTTCAGGCTAAAAAAAGAGAAAAAGATAAGGAATATGTATTTAAAAAATAAATAAATAGAATTTATTTAAGAAGAGATTTATTGTTTATACAGACTTATCTCAAATTTAATAGATATTTGGTATATACCAGTTTGTCAGATTTAACAGCTCCATTTGTGCTGGGAGCTTTATGGTGTTGATTCACATATTTAACTTCAATCTTTGACTTCTTCCAAAAGATTTTACTGAAGTAGCAACAATTAGGTGTAATAGTTTCTGTGTTCTGTGTAAAACTCTTGTTTATGTAGTTACCCTTGGCAAGGTAAAAAAAAGACAGTTTGTTTCACATTTACGTGTTATTTTGACTTTCCTCAGGTTATTTATTTGTTCTTATAAACTTGAGCTCATTTTTAAAGAGTTGAAGACAAAGCCACCGGCTGAAGGTGCGGTCACATTTACTCTTGCTCTGCGAAATTTAGTCGCTGAAATCCAATTTTGTATTTGGTTTTGGTTAGATTTCACAGTTTAGCAGCGTTGACCAACAAGAAGAAACTGCTTGGTTTGAAAGTGACTGTGTGAGCATTGACAGTGGACGATGGAACATTTTTAGCTTTTTTGCTGAAATTTCGCTGATGTGACCGTGCCTTAAAAGAGAAAACGCTAGAGGTGTTGCCTGGGATGTTGGATTTCGTTACTCAAGGTTTTATGCTCGAGTATAAATTTAGGCTGTACATGAATCTGCCGATAGATGTTTAAAGTCAACATGAATTTAAAATAGACCCATTTTAAATTATTAATGGACTTGATTCTATTGATTCATCGGTGCATGTTGTTACAAAGAAAAAAAGTTTAATCAAAATGTAGTAATTCTTGCTTCCTTTGCAATGACTTTTCCATTGACATCACTTAGGCCCTGCAGGCTATTGGGGAACGCTAACTAGTAAATGGCTATTTAGCCGAAGATTTAGCAAACTCACTTTTGATCTGGGTGTATTCTAGTTTGTATCACTGCCTACTTTTCAATTCCTGATGGATAAACTCATGTCCAGTGTTGCCAAGTTCATGGTTTTCCCATGGAATTGGGCTACTTTAACACTGTTGCCGCGGGTTGTTTTTCATGTCCACAGGTTGAAGTGACCCCAAATAACATATTTAGTCCCTGGAATGCGAATTCTACCAGGGGATCCCTGCCAAAAGCGAGGATTTTACCCCCTGGAATTTTTATCCACCTTGAAACATGATTGGGCGGGTTTTGTCGTGAAAACCTGTCGACCCTGCTCATGTCCCAACCTTGTTATCCTGTTTTTTGAAAATGCATCCTATTAGAGGAAGTACTATGAGTTGCACTTCATGTTGACTATAAACTATGCGTGTGGAAAGTCTAATGACACGTTTATCTTATATAAGATAACCATGACTGCAGGCCACATTTTACCCTGAAATGAAGTGATATGCCAGAAGACATCTGTGGCTTCCTGTTTGATGGTGGCACGTTGTGTTTTTTTGGCCCTGTGTTTGTTGACTGATGCTTCGAGGCGGGCTGCGGTAGAGTTTGTGGTGTTTAAAACAATGTGCTTGCATTTTTCATCTTTGCAACGTCTGTTTCACAAGCCTTGGCGGTTTTGTGACACTGAGCTACGATCTTGTAGTACTCAAGTCTGGACAAGATTGGACATTTTCAGGAGCATTTGAACTCAGTCTGGACTCGAATGAGCTGGTCTCGACTAGTCGTAGAAAATATGGACTTTTGAGATGGACTTAAGTGCGAGTCCAATGTTGACTCTTAAAAATAAATGTTCCAAAAGAGGATTTCTGCAGCGATGCCATAGAGGAACCATTTTGGGTTCCTTAAATAACCTTTTATAGCTCATTTTCACTAGAATAGTTTGAGGCCAGACCTTGTTCTCGGCCAGGCGAACTGGAGCCTGTCGCGAACTGGCCGTGTTTTTCCACAGACTTGAGGAACGAATGATGACGTAACACTGCTACGTTGTTTACCTGACTATAAACGGTCTAAAATCAAGTGCGCGTCCTGGTTTTTGTGAAGGCAGTGCGGCACTTCTGTTTTGCTGTTCACAGTACCGGGAGTAATTTTAGCGTATCGGCAGCTCGCACAAACTATCATCTGTCCTTTTTGGAGATATTTTTTAAACTGAAACCATTGATTCACTCGCTCTTTCATGCGCAGATTATCTTTCGTGTGTAATTTTATATATTTAGATATAAAGAGCAACGCCTTCGAAGGCCATGAGGGTCAGGTCTAGCCTACGGATTGTTTTTGTCGCCTAACAACTGTGACAGCTGCCGTTGACGAGCGACAGTAACGTTTGTACTGGACTTTTTTGAAAGTTTATATTCAACTGTCTAAAAACAAAACAGGGTTCACAAACTGTCTAAATATGTTCACCTTGGTCCATTTCTGTATATAACAAAGAGTATAAACTCTATGAAATTGCATCTTAGTAAGATATAACATTTGAACCGCTTTATATATATAGATTTTACATTTGTATTCAAGTAAGATGGAACCCAATACTTCTATTTAAAAGTGGAATCCGCCAATTTCCCTCCAAAAAAATCCTGTCGTCAACAGCACGGAATGAATCCTGCGGTGGGGTAAGCGAAGGATCCGTCTGTTGTATCCTTAATTGCTCTGGAAATGAAGCATTCGAATTTGGGACTGCCTTCGTCACGCCGCTGTGACGTAATCGGCCTTCGAACGTGCCGTGGACAACCCTGCTGAGCTGATCGTATGGTTCTCTGTGTTTGTGTCGTTTGTATTTTCTAGTCGTTCTACAGTTGAAAAGGAATGATTTTATCTTTGGCCTAAAGGACCATCTGTATTATTCAGAGCATTATGCTATCATTCATTCATACCTTGCAAGCACTACGAAACTATTTGAAAGGCACTTGAACTCTACATTGCTATGCAAAAGTTATTTTCTTCCTTTCTTATTTTTATGTCTCTATTCATATCCTGAAATACCTTTATGCATTAGAAAATAATGAATAGAAACGGTGCCTCATCAGGACGAACATAACTGCCAGTCGTAAGGCTCCGGTCTGCATTCCGCTTCTTGTGCACTAACCGAGATTGAGTGTTTAAACGGCGAGGGCTGGATCTGGGTACGCATACATGCACGCACACACTCTAATTGGTGCTCCTGCCCACTCGAACCCGGGCAAAGGACAAGAGCAATAAGAACAGCAGGAGCTTGGCTCACTTTCATGTGGCTGAAAGCTGCCACGTTTGGCCTCTTCCCCATCACTGTTCTCCCTGAAGCTCCCTCATTACTGCCTCCTCTTTTTGTTTGGGTGTATTAATAGAACAAGAATGATGGGAGGCTGAGAGAGTCCTACATTGAACTCTCCTCTGGGAGTGAAGCTTTATTGGATGATTTGCTGTGCTGCTGTTTGTCCCACCGGCTCCCTGCGCCCAACTGCACAAACATAGAGCTTGTTTTACGGTCTGATAAGTTTTTAGGGGGTTTTGTTTTAGCTGTTATGAAATTAAAGGCCAGACATTTTGAGTTTTTGTTTAGCGTTTATAAAGGTGTAGTGAACATGTTGTGAGCATCGGCCCTCAAACTGAACTCGCTCCTTTGATCTGTGCACTTCATTTTTGTTGCCCTATTTTAGTGCTTGTAAATTGTGTTGTCTGGTTGTGAAATGTAAGCGAGGGGCCCCGTTTGCTTGTATCTGTGATAGCGGCGGGTGTGTGCGGCTCATCTGCTCATGGAGGTGGGGTGATTAGACTCTTTAAACTTTGTTTTTTAAGGGGTTGTGGATTTGAAAGTGGAGAATTGAGTTGATGTTGGAATGTAAATGAATTTTTTTTGCATTGCATGGAAATTTGTCCCCGTCTTTAGTAGAATTACCTTGTTTTAGAGGTGGCTATGCTTTAGCGGTAAAAGTTCTTGAAATAAAATGTCAGCCACCTAAATACAACTTTTTAGGTCCCACTTTATATTAAGTGGCCTTAACTACTATGTACTTAAATTTAAATTAATCATTTGATACAATGCACTTATTGTGTACATGCATGTTTTTTCATTGTACTTCATGTGTACACCTGCATGTAATCACATCTGCAATTAATTTCTGTAATTACATGTATAATTACACTGTTGACCCATCCCTTACACCTTACCCCTACCCTTAAACCTACCCATACCACCAAAGATTTCCCTAACCTTACCCATATCCCACCTCAATAGCAGCAAAAGTGTTTTGCAATTCAATATGAACCCAATAAGTACATTTTACTTATTTTTTTATGCAAGTACATAGTAGTTAAGGCCACTTAATATAAAGTGGGACCACTTTTTACATTAGTTTTGACACTACCAGTTTGGGTATGTTTTTTTTTTTTTTTTTTTTTTAACAAATTAATACTTTAATTCAGCAAGGATGGATTAAATTTAACAAAAACGAAAGTAAAGCAAATATGATGTTAGATTTTGTTCATCCAAGAATCCTGAAATCATGGTTTATACAAAAAAATATTAAGCAGCACAACTCTTTTCAGCATTGATGATAGTACGACATTAATATTAATGTACCAAATCAGAATATTACGATTTCTTTAGGATCATGTCATGTGACGCTGACTGCTGAAAATCCAGCTTTACCCTCACAGGAATAAATTACATTTTAAAAAATATTTGGGGCTATTTGAAGGACTAATTCAGAAATCCGTATTATTAGTGACACCAGTGGCCATTAAATGAACTGAAGCCAACAACTTATTGCTTGTGCTTGTACTTGTGCACACTGTAAGAGACAGAACGTGATTAAAGGCCTCGATACTCACGGAGAAGTTCTTTTCATTCTTGGTTTAGACGTAAAAAGATGGTGGAAATACCTTTGCAGTGATATCCTACTGTTAACAACATCCCAACGTCACTGCTGAGGTTAGATGAATATGTAAATATGAGCTGCGCGCCTTCCTCTCAATAACAGAATAAACACAACAAAACGGAAAGCAGCAGGTAAGAAATCTTCTGATCATAGCGATGTGGATATATCTTACCTGCTGGTAGTTCACTGTCATCAGATGAGATACTCAGTTTACACAGTTTAAATTATTATAAGGTACAGGCCTATATTTCAAACTATAGTTTTGAATTAATCCCTCTTCTTTGTATAACACATTGGCATTGTAGTACAAAACTGCTCTTTCGGCATTATCCTGATCATTGAATAAGCATCGTTGAATGGAAGAAGGCTCTTGGGAACGCGCTTAAACGTCACATCCTTTTGATTTCCCGCTCACACCACACATCATGTCAAAAGCTTACTTTTGATAATAAAGTCTCAAATTTGTAATTTTTAAAGAAATTTAAACAATATTAAATACCGTTTTGCAGATCAGCGCCTCATGAATCAATCATCTCTTCTTATTAGTTAAAGGGGCTCTATGTAAGAATGACAGCTAGTGGTTGAAATGGGTACTGCAGTTCAAATTCAAAATATTGTTCGTCCCGCCCCCTCCACCTCAGACTCGATGCTCTCGCGGGTTGCCAGTTTGAAGACACATGACGGAAGTGACTTTGTAAGGCGAGTAGACTTGCACACTGTAAGATAATTAGTTGATTTATTGATTTATGATGAGTTGATATCGCGTTTTAGTATGCTCCCGTTCGTAGAGATTTTTAGATCTCTGACCCAGTTTGTTCACTGGCTTCCATGGCTGCAATTTGCGCCAACTGGCAACCCGGGGTGGCGAAATACTATTGGGTAAATTGGCAATGTGTGATCTTGCACAGACCAAAACAAAAACAGAAACTCCGACACGGAACGCAAATTTCAAAGTAAAATAACTGGCTGTAGCAATGGTTTTCAGACAAACGAGTATGTGAACTGAGCATGTTTAATAAATATCTGCAAACATTTTTATGCTTTAAAACAGTCAAAAACTTATATAGAGCCCCTTTAATTTATATCATCAAATAAACTGAATGAACCATATTTCAACCACAGAAAGATGTCAGTACACATCATTTTTCAAGTTCAAGTCCACCAACGTTAATCTACTAATTCCCCTGACTGCTTTGTCCGACAAAATGTGGATTCGGCGTTATGATTGGTTAGATCGCCTGTCAGTCAAACTCCTAGTGAAGGGTCAATTAATACATGAAAATTCGTGAATAGCTCCTTTAAAATAGAAAAGTTATTTTAAAATGTAACAATATTACAGTTTTTACAGTATTTTTGATCAAATGGATCTTTGGTGAGGATGAGATTTCTTTCAATTAAAAAAAAAAAAAAAAAATACTGACCCCAAACTTTTGAACGGTAGTGTAAATACTGTAGTCAGTATTATCGGCTCTACGCCTGTATTGTCTTTATGGCTAATGTGACCAGACACACAATTTCATTTTGGATACTTTGTTGGTTTTGACACAAATCAGTTATTCTAAAACATTGAAGTTACATTAAATCACAGGTATTTATTCAGTATTTTAAACATGTAACAGTTTAACATTTAAAATGCATTGTGAAATGAACACTGACTCTGTACGCTGAAGGTAATTCTTATTGTTATTTTGACGTAATTGTCTTCAGCTTCGACCACTTCGTCTGTCCATGTCAATGCCTAGGACTGAATAATTGACACATCCATTTTATTTTTTACCAAAGTCATGATTTGTAGCAGTGAAACTTAATGCAAAATGTTTCAACATACACTGAGCTTTAATTTGCTTTGTAGTAAAGTCTTTAAAACTGTTGGTTTGGTTAGGTTCTTGTCCATGTGCTTCCTTTCTCTAGCATTTCCTGCTGTGAAACACATTTATAAATGTCATTTTGTTGATTATTTGTTTGTCCGATGTAGAAATGGACCAGGTACTTTCACTGCACTTTCCACAAAGCCACCAAAAAGCGCAATGCAAAATGTACATCATATATACGTTCCTGTTGTCTGTGGGCTTATGGGTTTGATAGTGTAACTGCCCATATTCGATTGGTGTCGCAGCAAATTCAGATATTGTGATCGTGATGATCTGAAATGTATGGTGTTTTACAAAGATGCTCATTTTTGAAATATGTATTTTTGCTGTTTTTGCATTTTGTTGTCCAGTTGTTGCAGCACAAGCTGCTTTAAATTGCAAACAGCAAACAGATTTAAAGGGAACTTTCACAGGCTGTTTTCCTACTAGTGTACAACCAAATGCTGCCACCAAGGGGCGCTGTTTACACAGATTTAGCCTGTTTGCATTGATGGTCATTTCTGAGGAAAGGAAAATTTGATCATGGGATGTATAGAAGAGCTTTCCTGTCTCTGTACTCTGTACTAGTCTTCACTGTGCACTAGATGTTTAATGTTTAGGCATTACATGAAGAAGATTTGAACATGAGACCTGAATGGTTTATCATAAATGCAATTTTATATTAGTTACCTAGCTGGGCTAGATTTTTTCTCACATTAATTTATTTAAATTGAATTATTAATAAACTAATGCTTACAAGCACCAAAATAGTCATATTTATAGTGAGTTGTAATGCTACGTATCTATTTTGTAAGTGCTAAGCCATATACTTCACCACACAGTATGACATTGAACCCTGTTGATGTGTCCAGTCCTTTTTAAAAATAATATTCTTTTGAAATAAAAGGACACAGTATACATGGAAACGTCATATTTTCAAGGATTGTGTGGTTATATTAGTGCATTAAAATGCTTTGAGTTGGAGTGTCTTGCATGAGTGTTTTAGTCTCAGATGAGTTGAATCTGTCTGTCAGAAAGTGTGCTTCTTTTATTAACTAGTCTTGTTAGCAGCTGTTTTCCCATTTGTTTTGTGATTCAAAATATGTTTGAGGTGGTTATTAAAAAAAATAAGGGCTTAAAAAGTTTTAAATACATATCTTATTGAACAAGAGTAATATAATTTAAATTGTCACACATGGAATAAAATCTCTAAATTCACAAAATGTTTATGTAATATGTGTATTTATTCTTATGTGTTTTTGTAGAAAATATTTTCAGTTTATATTATGTTCATTGTTGGCTACAATGTTTTATTCATCCGTATATTCCATCAGTATTATCCAATTTGTGCAAGTTTTACTTTATAAAAATAGTTTTTACAGACCTGTTTGAAGCCCGTAGATTTATTACACCTTTGATTTTAACGTTTGAATTAGTTTTAAGTAAAATGACAATTATGTTAAAATGTGAGGAAAAGCAAAAAATTGAGTAAAATTCATGTTTCATATTTTCTGAATAGTAATTATTGTTGTATTCTGATATATATTCAAATATAATCTTGATAACCCCAAACTACACACACACACACACACACACACACACACTGATCAGGCATAACATTATGACCACCTTCCTAATATTGCGTTGGTCCCAAAACAGCCCTGACCCGTCGAGGCATGGACTCCTCTAGACCCCTGAAGGTGTGCTGTGGTATCTGAAACAAGATGTTAGCAGCAGATCCTTTAAGTCCTGTAGTTGTGAAGTGGAGCCTCCATGGATCGGACTTGTTTGTTCAGCACATCCCACAGATGCTCGATTGGATTGAGATCTGGGGAATTTGGAGGCCAAGTCAACACCTCAAACTCGTTGTTGTGCTCCTCAATCCATTCCTGAACCATTTTTGCTTTGTGGCAGGAGCATTATCCTGCTGAAAGAGGCCACAGCCACCAGAGAATACTGTTTCCATGAAAGGGTGTACATGGTCTGCAGCAATGCTTAGGCAGGTGGTACGTGTCAAAGTAACATCCACATGGATGGCAGGACCCAAGGTTTCCCAGCACTGTTCACCACTGTTCCTTCCCTGGAGCACTTTTGATAGATACTGACCACTGCAGACCGGGAACACCCCACAAGAGCTGCAGTTTTGGAGATGCTCTGACCCAGTCGTCTAGCATCACAATTTGGCTCTTGTCAAACTCTCTCAAATCCTTACGCTTACCCATTTTTTTTCACTTCACCTGTCAGTGCTCATAATGTTATCCCTGATCGGTGTATATATTAAGCTTACAGATATTTTAAATATTACTGTGGGATACAATAGAAGGAACATCTAAGATTTGAATAAAGCACAAACTGTTTAGTAAAGAGCTCCACAATGCAATGAACGGAAATGAGAGCAGAAAAGCCTTTGGGTCTAAAGTGGGAGGTGTTGAGGAGTCAATGGCGGGAAATACAGGATTTCAGCACGGGACCCACATCTCCTATTGTCTCCCTTAAATTTTGACCAGGCTGCCCTGGCGAGCAGTGATGGGACTTTTTCTTTTCTTCTGCACCTCAGACCCGGGGCCCTTCCCTCCTGTCTTGCCCGGCATTCCACTGGGCCACCAGAGAAGCTGCTTTAGAGACGGGGCCGCTCGCTCTTGGGTGGCCTCTTGTGCAGGGGGCTGCAAAGGGGAGGAGACGATGTCTTATTAATTGACTGGGTGTCTTGGAAGGAGTGTAGGAATTTGGCTGCAGGAGAAAAGGGAGAGGAAGGACTGCCTCACAGCTTAGCCTGGACCTCCTACTCAATCATAGATGTCAACTAGATATTTACATTTTCTGAGAAAAAAATGGAAGCAGTGCTAGGAAGAGCAAAAGTCAATGCTTCGATGCTATAGTGCTGTCGATGGTTTCTAGGGTGATGTTAAGTGTTCTGAGTGGTTGTTAGATTTATGTTTTGCAAGGGTGTTTTGAGCGGATGCTTACAAGTCTCTATATCTCTAAATGCTTTGTCAGGGGAAAATCACATAGAAAAGGTGTTTCCCTTACTGAAAAGTACTGACTGTACCATGGTACAGTGATCCTAATGAATCAATGACAAATAAGAGTCACAATCAATACATAATTTAGGCTTCATGTATCTTTCTGCATGTTTATTGCAACATTTCTTTACATTTGGCTGACAACTGTTTTCAAATGGTCATAAAATTTTAACAAAACTACTTCACTGTATGTTTTTTTAATATATATAATTATGAAAGATAATGCCAAACTACTAAAAAAAATTTTTTTTTTCATGAGTTTCATTTTTTTAAATAAAACTTTTGTATTCATTATGATATCTGTGTATAATACACTGTCATTCAAAAGTTTGGTGTCAAAAAGTGTTACAAAAGTGACAAAAGTTTACAAAAGATTTCTATTTCAAATAAATGCTGTTCTTTGGAAGCTTGGTGCCGCCTTGAAATAAATAAAAAGGGTAATTGCAGCATTTATCTCACAATTATGACTTTTTTTTCTCAGAACTGCGAGATATAAAGTGACAATTGTGTGTTATAAAGTCAGAATTGCAAGATATAAACTCGCAATTGCGTGTTATAATGTCCAGTTGTGAGGGAAAAAATACTTTTTTCTCAGAATTGCGAGTTTATATCTCACAATTCTGACTTTATAACACAATTCTCTCTTTATAACTCACAATTGTGAGTTTATATCATGCAATTCTGAGAAAAAAGCCATAATTGTGAGTTATAAAGACAGAATTGTGTGATAGATAATTTGCAATTGCGAGAAAAATGTCAGAATTGTAAGATAAAAAGTCAGTTACATTTTTAATTTTTAATTAAAAAAAAACGTATAGCTTTTTATTCATCAAAGAATCCTGAAACAAATTTCCACTAGAATATGAATCAGCACAACTGTTTTCAATAATCAGAAATGTTTCTTGAGCAGCAGATCATCATATCAGAATGATTTCTGAAGGATCATGTGACACTGAAGACTGGAGTAATGATGCTGAAAATTCAGCTTTGATCACAGGAATAAATTATTTTTTCAAATATTCTCAAATTGAAAATTTTAAATTGCAATTTTTCACAATATCACTGTTTTCACAATATTTTTGATCAGATAAATGCAGCCTGTGAGCATGAGACTTTTTCTTTCAAAAACGTTTTTAAAAAATTAAATGGGTTTTATTACCTTAAAGCCTTAAATTAATTTGTTAATGTAGCTTTGAATAATAGTTGATTCTGACCAACAAACTATTTCTATGTATAATCTACTGTCTACTATGCACTGTACATCAAAAAACACCCATATGATGTTCAAATCCCTAATCCTTTAGTGATGCTTGCTTTAGTTCTTGTTTCCCACATGCACAGATTTTGACTATCAACCTTAAAAAAAAAAAATGAGACAACTACTGTCATAAACCTGCCTTGTATGGCAAGTGGAATGTAAAAAAAGAAGCAGAGGAGGTTTCGGTGGGAAAGGCCCGTTCAGGTTGGAGTGCTCCTGGAGGCTCTGAATGGGCCTGCTGTGGCTGAGTGTGTCAGTGGGATGTGATTGAGTGGGATGTTCTCAGGGTACGGCAGGAGGGACAGACAAGGGGGAGGTGTGTAGAAGTGTAGTAGCTACCAATGTGGTCTCCCCCCTCCCCAACCTTCACCATCAGTGTCCAGAGCCGTAATCCCGTTACATGTGTCCCCATTAGCTCCGATGGGAGCTTCTATTGTCTCCTTGTGAGTCGGTCGGTGTCACCGTCCAGGCCTTGCCATGTTTGCTCTAGCTTCCCACAGCCAGCTGTCCCCATGGCAATCCCACACACACAAACGTGGGTCGCAGGGTGAGGAGAGAGGTGAAACGGCACTCAACATGAGTTTAAGCTCACACGCTGTAAAAAAGAATTGTTGGTTTCACTTAAAAAGTAAATTATTTTGCTACATAAAAAGGTTTCGTTTCATTCGGTTTAACCGTCCAAAGGCCAATACAGCCATTTAATTTGTGACTAATATATCTTAAAATATAATAAATGTAAATAATTTTTTTTTTATTCTGGCATGATTTTATAACATCATATATCAATATGGTGCACAATGGTATTAAAATTATGTGTAGAAGTCGTTGCTTTGTTAAGAGAAAGAATGTCTGGAAAAATGAATTTCATTGATGTCATTCGGAGTAACCAATATAAAGGGACCATTTTGGATCAAGTCATGCGATCAGTATCATGTGACAGGATGTGACGTCATTCAGACACCTGCAAAGGACCACATGGCCATGAAGCAAAGTAACTAACTCTGTCTTAACTATTTGATAAATTCATGTTTTCACTTGTTCATACGCATGTCCCGAAACATCAGGTCATTCGGTACAACAGTTATAAAACATGGGAAATGTTGTAATATTTAAAAAAATTATACTAAATATATAATATTTGATTGTCCTTTTGATAGCTAGTTAGATATCAGCCTGTTAGCATTGTTTGAAAATATCGTCATGCGGTAAAACTGACTTTTTTGGTGACAAACTTTGTACATCTTGTAAAAAATGACAAAAGCAGTGTTAATTGATTATAAAAAACACATAATCTCATTGTTAACACTTAATAAAACTTCAAAATTAATTATATCTCCATTAGTTTTTTTTTTTTTTTTTTACACTTTTAAAAACCTTATTCGTCAATGACCCAAATATGTAAATGTTATAACACAGTAGTTCCACATGGATGATGCTAATGAAGAAAGTGAAGTTTGATGTTTTGAGTCTGTCTCCTCTGTCCAGCGCACAGATCCATCATGTGATTGATGGAAAGCTAGACAGACAGAGTTGACCCAGACCTGATCACCACAACCCCCCTGTGCTTCCTGTGACTTCAGCACAAAGCCTGCACTCAGGCACACAAACACTGCAACAGCTCAGTCTGACTTTCCTTTTCCTTACGATAGATAAATATCAACAAAATGTTAAATCAGATTCAGCTCTTTGTGTGCATTTGTTGCGTTTTACAGCATTAGCGAGGACAGCAGTGTAAATCTTTTGCTCCTTCACCTTCTCTTTATGTCTCTCTGCATGTGGATTTGAGTGTCTGCCCAATTAGAATATATTAGCTGTGTAATTTGAGGTCAACAATTTCACTGATCCATGCCATGCATTTGAATGAAAGTCATTTGTGTGGATTTGGGTGCTAATTTAAGGAATCTGGCTCTCTGGAGCACATGACAGCCAAATCTAAAAATATTATTATAGATTATTACAGATGGCTTGTGATCACAGTATTTGTTATTTAGTATTCAAATTTGACCATTTGAGAGCCTTAAAGGGATAGTCCACCCCAAAAATGAAAATTCTGTTTTCATTTACTCATTCTCATGCTGTTCCTTCCTAACCTGTAAGACCTTTTTCTGCAGAACTCAAAAATATTTTGAGAAGCAGTTTCGGTTCCCATTGACTTCTATTGTATGTTAATGGAAATCGAAACTGTTTGGTTGCCAACATTCTTCAAAATATTTTCTTTTATGTTTCACAGAAGAAAGAAAGTCATATAATGAAAGGATTTTCATTTTTAGTTGAACTATCCCTTTAAAGGGACAATAAGCAATTTTTCTCCGCTAGAGGTCGCTTATTCAAAACAAAGGCGTAGCTTGATGACGCCTTGATTTCGTGGAATCATGGGAGGTGTTGTCTTCACGTCTACAGCCAGTGGAAAAGAATCCCATGGGACCTGGGCAGAAATCATTTTCATGGATGAGCTAATGTATTAAAGGGTTAGTTCACCCAAAAATGAAAATAATGTCATTTAATACTCACCCTCATGTCATTCTACACCCGTAAGACCTTTGTTCATCTTCGGAACACAAATTAAGATATTTTTGTTAAAATCCGATGAGTCAGTGAGATCTGCATTCACAGCAATGACATTTCCTCTCTCAAGATCCATAAAGGTACTAAAAACATATTTAAATCAGTCCATGTGAGTGCAGTGGTTTTACATTAATATTATAAAGCAACAAGAATACTTTTTGTGAGGCAAAAAAACTAAATAACGACTTTTCAACAATATAGTGATTTCAAATCACTGCTTCGGAGCTTTACGAATCGAATCAGTGATTCGGATCTCCTATCAAACGTCTTAACTGCTGAAATCACATGACTTTGGCGCTCCGAATCACTGATCACGAAGGTCTTACAGGTGTACGACATGAGGGTGAGTAATAAATGACATTATTTTCATTTTTGGGTGAACTAACCCTTTAATGATTTATTAACATTACTGTAGTATGAAGCGGGGTGAGGCTGAGAGCCTTTGGAGAGGAATGAGCCCGCTGGAGCGATTGCTAATGAGAGACGAGTGCAACACACAGCTCGAGAGCAATGGAGTATGGAATTACTTTTGATCCAAAAATAATGAACGTAACTTTTCAAAAAAACTAATAAAAATAGAAATTGAAACTGAATAAAATGTCTTTGAAACTTAAAAAAAATAAATCGCAGGCAAAATGTTTGACTTTGTTTTTAATACACTGCATGTTTTGTTAACAGTTTCTTTTCTTTCTTTCACTGATCTTTACTTACAAAAGCATTTCCAGAGTTTTCATTTATGCTTCTGAAGTTTTCGTTTACGATCCCAGAGTTTTCGTTCGTCTTTCTGACACAAATCTCTCGCGGGGGCGGGGCCAGCAGTGGTGTGTTCTCATTGGCTTACTGAGTTTTTGATTGACAGCTTCTTCTTGACCTGGAAGTGAAGACGTCAGCGTTGTGTTTACAATTACATGTGTGGAGGTGAGCGTCTGTAAGCGGCTTCTTATTTCATTTTAGTGATGTAAAGATAGGCGTTTTTATTATTTTATCTGTATCTGCTGCTACTATAGTGAGATGATTTCTTAGGCCTAGCACAGACGAATGATATAATCATCATTATCATCAGTCATCGTCGTTATCTGGCTACTCGCGGTAAGTTAGTATTTTTTACGTTTACAAAATCAATATAAGTAACATTACTTGCTTTTGCTTTTTCAGATGGAGAGGTATTTTAGAGCTCATTTAGAGCCTACTTTATACAGCAGTGTTGTCTTGATTTAACCCAATCATTACAGGATCTGGTTATGTACTGTACATACAGCCTTGGATTAGATCATATTTAAAGGGGAAAAGGTAGTCTTTAATAATAATTCATATAAAGTACTGTGCAAAAGTCTTAGGACACCATTAGATGTTGTTTTAGCAATGGTATAGTGACCATGTAATTTTTTTTTCAGTCTTCTTATTAGAATATGACCAGGAAATACTTTAAATTTGTAAGCATTATTAAAAAACAGGGAAAAAAAGACTTCTACAGGCTAAAGTGGCAAGTATTTAGTGACCTCTCCTTACACTTGAGTAATAGTGAGAACCTGGCTCTCTCAAACCTAAATGGAATGGAAAATGTCTGGAAGGCCAAGAAAACTTTCAAAATCTGATCACAAGTTTCTCCTTTGAAAAAACTGGAAGTCTAGGAGGTCACATTAAATACTGATTTTTGCTTATAGAATCCATTTTGTTCTGATTTTTTTGTGTGCATATTTCCTGTTTTTTATGTTTGCATTGTAATAAAGACCAAAAAAATAAACATGGGTGGTCATTAAAACATTGCTAAAATAACAAAGCTAAGACTTTTGCACAGTAGGCCTACTGTATGGCTAAATGCAAAACCTAATACATGAAAGTAATTATGGCTGAAATTATATATAATTTGTTTGAAATAAATATTTTAAGTCTGCATAATTTGTTATGTGGGAATTCAAAGCAGTTTGTATTGTTAGATTATAATACATCTGATTTCTTATTTTCCAGGGAGTGGAGCAACTTTTCCATTAACAAAATTCTGATGCTGACCCAGAGGAGGGAGTGGTAGCCCCAGAGATCCACTGTCCCCATCAGACAAGAATCTTATTTTGTTCAGACACATCACCTTTGACTGACTGGGATCTTGATCTTCAGACACCTGATATTATGCAAATATTTTAATTTTTTTGGAGATCTAGATTAAAACAAGACACAGTTCACAAACACACAAGAGGTTGTACTTTATTCTTACTAGTCCATACTGATCTTGTCCTAAAGACACATTAATCCATGCGACCCCAGTGGATGAATCAATGTCTTCTGAAGTGAAACAATAGATGAGAAAAATACTAATAATTTAAACTGTTTTAATTATTAACAATCGTTTCCCACCAACCATCATACGTGTATGGGTTACAGTCCACTTATGAGATGGACACAGAGATGGACTATTTTCCTAAAGATATTTGTGCTTATGTGGAGAAAGTCATACATTCAAACCAAAAATGTATTCAGACAACATGAACATTTCATTCCATTCATTAAGTTTATTCACTATAGTTTAAAAAAATGATAATAAAATGAATTTTATGAATTTTACACATGTATTCTATAATAGGTGCTTGTGCATTTTTATAGTAATGTACTGTATATCATGAGAATACTGCATTACATGAATATGCAGTTAGTGTTTTGTGGATTCTGGTCATTCTTTTCACAACATAATTGCATCCAACACTTTCACTTTTATACTTGTGTGTATGCTGTAGTGACAATAAATAATTTAAATTTATTTGAATTGATTCATATTTTCATTTATTCAACTGTTATATATATATAAGTCACAATTGAAACTGTTGATGATTGTTAAAAAAATCTACTTTTATATGTTAGATGATAATGTTAACTAAATAAAATTATTATAATGATAAAAAAATGGCAACAAGATCATTCTTTATGTGGAGTACTGAAATGCCCTTTGAGGTCTATACCGTCTTACAGCAAGCCACGACTGTTATTTTCATATTTGAATCATTCAGAATTAAGTGATCATTAATTGTGATGGTGTATGTGCATATGCTAACAATGGGTAGAGTGATGGCCATGGTTGCCAACCTTGATTACCTGGTTGGAGTGAGACTTTCTTGACGGCTGAATATATACATGTATATGATACTAGTACTATTCTCTTTAAACTGTAACAGCACAACCTAATCAGACCCAACAATAGAGAAGAATCATCAGAAATAATCAAATATTCTCCGAAAACATTGGACATTATGCAATATTTTCAGTATTATAACCTTTAATGTACAATTAAACCTCAAGACATTCATTTTCTCTCGCGTTTGATCTCTCACGCTCCTAAAAGTTTATGTGACAAAGTAGAAGCCGCAGATAAATACAGATAAAATTAAAAAAAAGTTTTAAATGAAATAAGAAGTCGCTTACAGACGCTCACCTCCACACATGTAATTGTAAACACAACGCTGACGTCTTCACTTCCAGGTCAAGAAGAAGCTGCCAATCAAAAACTCAGTAAGCCAATGAGAACACACCACTGCTGGCCCCGCCCCCGCGAGAGATTTGTGTCAGAAAGACGAACGAAAACTCTGGGATCGTAAACGAAAACTTCAGAAGCATAAATGAAAACTCTGGAAATGCTTTTGTAAGTAAAGATCAGTGAAAGAAAGAAAAGAAACTGTTAGCAAAACATGCAGTGTATTAAAAACAAAGTCAAACATTTTGCCTGCGATTTATTTTTTTTAAGTTTCAAAGACATTTTATTCAGTTTCAATTTCTATTTTTATTAGTTTTTTTGAAAAGTTACGTTCATTATTTTTGGAACAAACGTAATTCCATAATGGAGCTTTTATTATGCCGCAGTCGAGCGCTTCCGTTTCTTCCAGTCAAGCGTATGTGTGGTAAAGCAGCACTGTTTATAATATTAGATATATTTGTGTGTTGAAAGTTATAATGTTACTCTAGTGCTAGATCGATATTAGGCATAGTACAAACATGGTAGTCATGGTAAATCAAAAAAACGAGATTCAAACAATAAGACTTAAAGGGTTAGTTCACCCAAAAATGAAAATTCTTTCAATTATTACTTACCCTAATGTCGTTCCACACCCGTAAGACCTTCGTTAATCTTCAGAACACAAATTAAGATATTTTAGTTGAAATCCGATGGCTCCGTTAGGCCTCCATAGGGAGCAATGTCCCTTCCTCTGTCAAGATCCATAAAGGTACTAAAAACATATTTAAATCAGTTCATGTGAGTAGTGTGTGGCTCAATATTAATATTATAAAGTGACGAGAATACTTTTGGTGCGGCAAAAAAAATAAAATAAAATAACGACTTATTTAGTGATGGCCGATTTCAAAACACTGCTTCAGGAAGCATCAAAGCATAAATGAATCAGTGTATCGAATCATGAATCGGATCGTGTGTCAAACCGCCAAACTGCTGAAATCACGTGACTTTGGCGCTCCGAACTGCAGATTCGACACACTGATTCACAATAATCCGATGCTTTCTAGTAATTAATGACAGAATTTTCATTTTTGGGTGAACCCTTTAATGTGTTGAGCTATATAATAATTCTGTCAATGAATGTATCCAAACAGTTGCTCACCTGTCTAATAAAACACATAATATTAAAGCGTCTTTGGTGTTTCCATGGTTTCTACAAAATAAAACTGGAAATCGAGGGTAACGCAGGTATGATGTCATTGATAGGCGACGCACGGACAGTCGGACACAGTCCGTGTCCTGGTTAAAATTGCTTATTTCTCTGGATTTAAACATTCTTGGAGACATTTGGGATAATGTAAGTACACAAGTCAACAAAATATATAACACTGTTCTAGTGGTTTTTGGCTGTTTTAATCCAAAGATCTTACATGTTGTGCCTCTAAGTGTAATTAAGAGGAAAAGTTAATCAACATTGATTAGTTAGAGGGTTTGGGGCTCACCAAACTTCTCTTGAGTTTGTTTATTGCGTGTGTGTGTGTGTGTGTGTGTGCCCTCTGTGATCTGAAGTACTTTCCGGTTACCATGACAATAGCGCTCGCTGAGGGTTCGGAGAACAATCACCTGTGAGTCGCTGTGCTGGTCGCTGAGGTCTGTGCAGGCTTTGAGAACAATAGTGCTACTATACTATATGTATTTTTCAAAATGAACGAGCCTCGTACGACCACAGCCACATAAAATCCGTGGAATTGTAGTCCATGACATTGTTTAAACCAATCAGATTACACATCATCACATTTGTTTTGTATTTGCACAGCACTTTGCACAATTCACAAACCCTTACATAAAATCTTTACATTAGAAAACACAACACTGGCAATGTCCCGTTCACCGTTTGCTTCTGTTCAGACCCCTTTTGCGTCACGTAATAAATGCTGTGCATTTTTTGCAAATGACCAATTACTCTCTTGAACAGTCACCCTTCACTTTGACAAAACTGGACGGCTGTCTGCGGGGCTTGTTGAGACCCAGTCTCTGGCCCCTAAATGCTGGGCTGAGGGTCTCTCTCTTCTGACCTCATTTGCAATGCTAATGGTCAGGAGACAGCTGCCATCTTACATGGAACATGGCCTCTCAGAATTTCCCAAAGGAGGAAAGAGGAATAAAAAACAAAGGCAGCCGATAAATGGGTTTGCCTATTATTCCCCAGGCCTTGTGTGCACTGGGTCCTTGAGAAGATGAATTTGAATGACAGTCAGCGAGAGAGACAGAGAACGGCGCGGTAAAAAAAAGCAAAGATGTCAGTATGAATATATAATATCGAAAAAACAAAACCCTGAAAAGTATGATTTTTAAAAGCGTGCGAGTTGAGCTCATCAGCAGAATGCTGTTTTAACAATAGCAAATAGAGAGCGCTCTTAATTTAGCCCTCATTCTCTCAGTCACTCAGCCCCGCTCCCATGCAGACTATAAGTGTCTCCATGAGTGATTGCGCGCGTTCTCGCCGAGTGGAGAACACTCGTGGATATTGTAGCGAATATGGCGCATATGTGCATATCTGTCAGAATGGCTTTGTGATATCGGCGGTGGAAATATCTCCATTTAGAATTAGAGACTGCCACGATACTCCAGCTGAAGGTTAATGGCTAAATGCGCTTCGTGCTGCTTTTGCTAAAACTCTCTTTCTTTGGCTTTAAGGGATGTCCAGTCACAGTGTTTGGTGTACATAACCTCTCACAACTAATACAATAGTGATTTGTTAAGTCTGTGTTTGCTGATGTTGGCTATATGTTTGTTAAAGGTGATTTATTGGCTATTACACTCTAAAAAAACGCTTGGTTAAAAATAAGCCAAGTTGGGTTAAAATTGGGACAAACCCAGCGAATGGGTTGTTTTGACCCAGCGGTTGGGTTAAATGTTGACCCAACCTGCTGGGTAGTTTTATTTAACTTAAAAAATACTATATTGCTCGGATAAATAGAGCCCAAAATAGGTTGGAAATGAACATTTATTAATATGTTTAAAATGAGCATTAATTAATACGTTTAATAAACAATAATTAAATAATAAACATTTATTAAATTGCTTAATCACCTTTTGATTATTACTGTCTAGTAATTATGTGTCTGATTTTTAATTTCCAACCTATTTTGGGTTCATTTTAAGCCAACCATATAGTAATTTTTTTAAACAATAGTTGAGTTAAATAAAACTGCCCAGCACTTTGGGCATACATTTAACCCAACCGCTGGGTTTGTCCGTTTTCAACCCAACTTGGGTTGTTTTTAACCCAGCATTTTTTAGACTGTATCATCACAACAGAAAGACAAAGTTCTTGTTTTGTAAAATACATTAATAATTGATTATAATCTCTGATATATGTTGATATATGTGTGTAAGATGTAGGAAACACATTAAATGTGCTCTTAGGCTCCATTTGAATATGCATATCTATGTCCAAATTCACAGAATTCATATAACAGTATAACACATATAACCGGATAATGGTGAGTTTCCAAATGCAAATCAAAATCCCTTTCAAGGGATATCTTGGGGCATCCAAGACCAAGTCCTATCTGCTTGAATGGGAATATCCTGAAATTTTAATATAACATTATAACATTTAAAATAAGCAACAAAATCCGACATGAACTGTCCCATGTGTTGTTTCTTATGCTCAAATAGCATTAAAAAGCTTATATATTTCAGGCTGAACCAGCCAATGCACATATCCTAAACTGGTGCCTCAGCATCTAGTATCTCTTTTATTTAGAAGGCAGGACTTTTCCGCCATATTGTGTGTGATGCACTTTCTCTTTTTCATAAGTAATATGAGTGCACCATCTTTGTAAATTTAAAAAGGACACTTTACTATCCCAAGAGGCCTCAGGAAAGCAGTGACACAGCTGATGCTGCAAGTATACATGACAATAACGAATGTAGGACGTCCGTATTACATTCATACTGCACACATACTGCGGTCGTGAAGTAAAAGAAGGGTATGCGATTTTACAGCCTAAGTATTTTTTTCACCAATGTTTCAGTGGCTTATATGGTTTTCAAAATGTACACCTATTGGTGTGGATGCAGTATTACGCAAAAGATTTTGGTTACTGATGCCTAATATCCTATTTACAGGTACTTTTGTCACCTATGATAATTAAAAAAACAAATCCACAAGACGTGGTAATAGGGTATTTACAGGAAAAGGATGTTCAACAAAATAAATGTAAGGGAGATCTTAATTTTTGGCAGGCTTGGTAATGTCAACAACAAAAGAGAAAAGAAAAGTCCTTTCAGAGGCAGAACAAGTTATTACTTCTTGATGAATCATTTTTTGACAAATTTATTTTTTGGACAATGCACACTGATGAGTCATATACGGTAAGATCAGAAATATCTTAAGAAAATAAATAGGGCTGATTCTGATTTAAAGGGGACCTATTATGCCCCTTTTACAAGATGTAATTCTCTGGTGTCCCCAGAATGTGTCTGTGAAGTTTCAGCTCACAATACCACAGATCATTTATTATAGCTTGTCAAATTTGCCCCTATTTGTGTGTGAGCAAAAACACACCGTTTTTGTGTGTGTCCCTTTAAATGCAAATGAGCTGCTGCTCCCCGCCCCTTTTCCAGAAGAGGGCGGAGCTTTAACAGCTCAACAACAAAGCTGGAGAATCTCACACAGCCAAAATGTTGATTGTCAGTAACGGTGTTCAGCCTTACATTGTTCAAACCGGAGTCGACACTGATGGAGAGACTCATGAAGAAGTTACAACTTTTAGAATGAAACTGGACGTTTCTGAATGGTTAATGGATAAATTTATGTAGTTGCTGTGGAGTTGATTCAACTCATCCACTAGCATGTGCCGTCATGTTCATCTTTTGTGTTGAATTGACCCTTGTTTGTGAAGCAGT
The DNA here is from genome assembly GCF_024489055.1 of Chanodichthys erythropterus. Taxonomy (NCBI): domain Eukaryota; kingdom Metazoa; phylum Chordata; class Actinopteri; order Cypriniformes; family Xenocyprididae; genus Chanodichthys; species Chanodichthys erythropterus. The sequence goes on along the minus strand of NC_090238.1, from coordinate 35,552,161 downwards.
CTGGAGTAAAATGACGGCATGTCAACAACACTCTACTACAACAACTCTTCCTCTTCTCTAAAGCAGCCCAACATGGCCCCGCCCCCTTTGTTGTGTGTTCACGGGGGCGGGGTTTATGTAAATTTTAGGGTTTGTGATGTCACTAACCCAGGAAGAAGCTCGTTGTAGTCCCTACCAGCCATTTGTTGTAGTCCTTAAACAGCGATTTCTGTAAATGAAAATATCTCTCTTTGCATTGAACTTTGAGCGTCATAACTTTGCAGATGTTGTTTATGCTCAAACAGCAACATTACACACTAACTAAAGTTAAAAAATGAAATCATAATCAACCACCCCTTTAATGTTACATATTGGCATCATATTGAATTTCTCAGATGAAGCTGATGCTGGCTGAGTGAGTGAGTGAGTGGAGATGTGGATGTATGCAGGGGCCATAGGAAGTAAGAGCCTCTCTTCACAACTCTTTCATTATTATTACAATTACACTAGCTCTCTCCAGTGCCCGCACTCTTCCCTCTTTATAATGTTTGCTCAGGCTGCAATTGGGAAATGAGGTGGAAAACGATGTGTGTGTGGCTATAACAGTGGGAGTGAATGTGTGTGTCCCGGCCATTGATACCACAAGTTAAAGAGAGAGTCTGGAGATGCCAAGTGAAAAACACAAGAATGTTTCCTTTAAAGACTCGCATGCCCTCGTGGGGGTCCGTCTCTCTCTTGCTCACTCCCTTCCCACCCTGTGGGTGTCACAACCATAATCTAACCCCGGTACAGCACCTCCCAGATCATTATAGACTCTGATCTGGAGTCAGTGAAAGGGGGAATTAGTTTGGAACACAATCCCAGCAACCTTTGTGACCCCGGCACAAAGCCAGAGCCGTTGGGGGTCCCAGCGGCCTAAACCACTCCATATGTCCAGACAAAACTGTTACAATGGCCAACACAAAGGAAACACAGTGGGAGGGACAGACTCTGTGTGTGTGTGCCTCAGAGGAATTATTTAATGTTCTGCCCGTGTATTTGATCATTACTGCGGTTGCGCTCACATCCGGGAGATTAATTGCTGGCATTATGAACATATATATAAACAAAGTTATAGTGACATCATGATTTTGCCAGCATTGGATGGGTTATAAGCCCCTCCCTCTGAAGGTTTCCTGCTGTGTGGATGTTAAGTAGCTCTTTGTGTGTGTTAAGAGCAGGGATATCCTCCATCCGTCCACATCTCTCGCACACTACACACTGCATACTAAAGCCGCCACTGTGACTTTACAAGAGAAAGTGACACAGAGATGCACTCGTGATGGTTGTATCACTTTCCAGTTGACGTGTCTGAGAGATTAGAAGGTAGTGTGGCAGTCTGTGCTATTGTCCGTGGAATTGTTTTTGGTCAGACTGTATGTAAAAAGTATGCAAATTTTGATCTATTGTTTTCCCAATACACATTTCATTTTCTGTAAATACAGTGTTGCAATATAAAGCAAAGCATTTAGTAGGGGTGTACATGAGTTACAATTAACAACAACACCCAAACTATTTAATTCAGTTCATTTATTTTTAGATATAATAATCAACACTGAAATAAAATAAAAAACATGCAAATTGCACATAAGGCACGTTTTGCATTTACTTCTAAATCTAATTATAAAATTATTTTGTAATTATTTTTTACTCCAATTCATTTTTGAAATGTTACTGTCATAACTTTTCATGACAAATTTATTTAAACATATATTAAGTAAATATAATGAATATATAAGCTAATATAGTGCATATATTTAGTGAAATGCTCCCTCTAGAGTTCATTTCTCTAGTGAACTAACATGCTGTGGACACTAAATGACTTGCCTGAGGTAGATGTAATGCTACAAGAGATATAATTCTCACGCTGTTTTATTGATGTCTTTCCACATTTGAAACACTGGTTGAGAGATTATACGTAACATATCTATGCACATATCATCTGTTCTTCTTCTGCGCTTTTTCCTGTTGTGGTGGTTAGCAAACAAGCTTGCATTACCGTGCGCCCCCTTCTGGATTGGAGTGTGGATCGGCTGTGACTGACTGTATTCGTCGTCTGATGTATGCAGGCCTGTACCGTGATGGTTCGGGACGAATACATGTACCGTTAAACCCCTACCATTTAGTGATCATTACAGATAATTTTAAGAAGTAAAATTTGGTTTGTATTTCCCCTCTAACAAAAATGTATCTGTAGTGTGTGAGCAGGAATGAGGAGAGGCGAAAATCCAAATGCATGCACAGTTTATTAAAAAAAACAAAACAAACAAACAAAAAAACCCCACAGATATTCCAGGCCTGGAAAATGAATATAATCAACACAAGGGAATCAGGAACGTAATCCAAGCAGAGAAACCATGGAGCGCAACAACATAGAACACACATAAAGGAACAATGACAGACAAAAACACAGGCGTATAAATAAACATGGATCACAAGAGCTAACCAGGGACAGGTGAAGGATATTAGTAACTATGCTAACAAATGAGGGGGTCCCACTTTATATTAAGTGGCCTTAACTACTAAGTACTTATATTTAAATTAATCATTTGATACAATGCACTTATTGCGTACATATATGTTTCTACATTGTACTTATATTTTAATAACACCTGCATATAATTACATCTGTAATTAATTTCTGTAATTACATGTATAATTACACTGTTGACCCATCCCTTAACCCTTTCCCATACCCTTAAACCTACCCATACCACCAAAGATTTCCCTAACCTTACCCATATCCCACCTCAATAGCAGCAAAAGTGTTTTGCAATTCAGTATGAACCCAATAAGTACATTGTACTTATTTTTTGATGTAAGTACATAGTAGTTAAGGCCACTTAATATATAGTGGGACCAATGAGGGTAACTATAGAAACTAACAAGGTAGGCAATGAAAACAAAGGAAACTGGAACTAAACACATGAAGAAATAACACAGAAATGGGAACAGGGTTGCCAGATTTTTACGACAAAACCCACCCAATTACTACTGAAAACTAGCCCAATCACATTTCAGAGGGTGGTCTCCTGGTAAAAATTGCATCTCTGGGGGTAAAAAATGCTTTTTGGTGTGGTCTCCCCTAGTAACATTAGCATTTTAGAGGCTAAATATCATGTTATTTGGGGTCGCTTCAACCCGCAGACATGAAAAACATATGGAGCCCTGCAAAAAATTTTAACCGTGTGCATGATTTACTAATTCGTTCGCTTGATTTACTAAATTGTGCGCACATTTTAGTAAATCAAGGAGGGAATGAATTAGTAAATCGTGCACACAATTTAGCCTACCATTTTTTCCTGCATGTCATGTCTGGGGCTCCGTAAAAACAACCCATGGCAACAGTGTTAAAGTAGCCCAATTCCATGGGAAAACCGCAGACTTGGCAACACTGAATGGAAACAAAACTAAACTTCAAAATAATAAGTCAATTAAACACAGGCTGGGATCATGACAGTATCATTGTAACCTTTATTTTGTCTACAATAAAAAAAAACAGTGAAATATTACTATACATTAATATTGGATATCATTCAGAGTCTTTGTTTAATATGGAATACTAGCATGCTCACTGAATACTATGTACATACTCATACATATTGCATGCTTTTTGCTGTAAGAAAAAGCATGCAATATTTACAGAGCCCCACGTCATGTGTTGCCCCGCTTTATTAATTTGTGGCAAAATGTCCTTGTTTTAGTTATTGTGCCCACTTTGTACTAATTAGTTTTCTAATATTATTTAAGTTAAATCTATTACTAATTATTCATTATTATTATTATTATGCAATTTTACGGAGCCCCTAAAGAGACATGTTGATGAAAAAACTATGAGATGGGAGGAAAAAAAAAATATTTCAATGCTTTTGCATTCACTTACAAAGAACTCAAAAGGTTTGCGAGCAAACACAAAATATGGTTCTCAGGGGGAAAGCAAACATTTTGCGAGCTTTTAAAGCATTAACTTATTATTTTTCCTCCAATGTTATATTTTTTTCCCACCACCATGTCCCTTTAGGGGCTCCATACAATAATTTTAAACACCAGATATTTGGTTAATTTGTCACACGAGAAATGAATAGTCAATCTGAGCTCAACAGACTCGTGTATAGACGGTGGAAAGGGTCATGCGCACAAAAACAAAACACTATCAGGGTAACACACGGGACACTAATATAATGCAATAAACATTAACTAAATGACAGAAAATGTAACACAAAACACCATAATGTATGTTACTGATAACAATAATAAAGCATTATCATGTGATGTCACATGCAGAGATTTCTGGAAATGCCCTTTCATTGTTTTTCCTACTAAATGAATCCTTCCAAAAGCCAAATTTTTAAAGTAAAGTTACATATAACAGATGTTAAATCATAACAGTTAACCATTTAATGTTACGCATCATGCTCACAGTCTTTTTCTGTAAAAATTAACAACATTTTTACAGTATATGCTATTCCAAACACAGTCGATTTTATTGTTTGTACTTTTTATGATGACAGTGGCTGTTACCATGTTACCACAGCTTCAGAAACATTAAAATCAATGGTCCAATGAATGAAAATAAGTTACCATGGTAATTCATTCTCTGAGCCATTGATTAGCTCCAACCGGAAACATGCATGGAAAATGGCTTCTCCACACAAGACCGTCCTAAGCTTTAGTTTCTAAATAGCACATCGACTTATACCCTTAATATTATATCTGCTTCATAATTAGGCCAATAGAGCAGTCCCTGTTTACCCTTTCCTCCTCCATCTCTCTCTCTCGCTTTCCTTCGTCTCTCCTCTTCAGCTCTTTCTTATTAGAAGGCCCCCAGCTGTGCGTCGGATAGGATCAGAGGCTGCCTCTATTAGCCTGGTCCATTTGTTGAGCGATTGAATCGCTCTCATCCCTCTTCTCTAGTATGGCCTCTAACCCTCTCTCTCTACCTTAGCCTGCCAGAAGGGCCTCTCAGTGCTCAAAACACAATGGAGCCTGATAGAGGCCGTCTCCCTGAGGCAAACCAAATGCAAGGTGACTGTGTGTGTGTGTGTAAGAGAGAGAGAGGAGAAGGAGACAGATGAAACATATGATTCCATGACTACTGTTTCATTTCAAGAAACCATGCAGAAGTGGGTTTCCAGGCAGTTGCTCAAGGTGTTGTTTGCTTGCGATCCAGCAGGTGGCATACTTGCACAAGCACAGAGGCCAAAGTGCCCCTCCCCCTCCTTCTGTGCCCTTTCTACCACTCTTTCTGAGTCCTACATGGGAACCACAAGTATCCTCATCTCCAACCTGTCTACTCTCCAGAAGTCGTACAGTTATCGTACCGCTCTATCTCTCTCTCTCTCTCTCTTGTGCAGTCTTTCAATCTTTCTACTCCAATGCATGAAGTGGTGTTCAAAGGGAAGAGAAGCACATCTGTTTCTAAACTATGAAAGAAACAGGATTTATACACTGACATTCCTGAATGTCATTTCCAGCACTGCACTGACAACGTCAAACATCGGTGGGTGTGTTTGTGCTGTCGAGACGTTTTAGCCGTTGTCAATTACTGGAGGAGACTTCGAGATGGTTCTCTCTGAGCTTCTCTTTACACTACAACCCCCCCATATTCACGTGCTCTCATATTCTGACCTGCACTCAAGAGAAACGTCTCTGCTTGAGGAGGAATGGCACTGAGGTGTTCTGCATGGTTGCATCTGAATGTCCCTTTTTCTACAGTTTTGAGGGGCTCACTTGACCGCCCCTTTCTGGCACACTGAGAGATGGAGGAGAGAGGTTAGAGAGCTGCTTAAAGCTGTCAGTCACACGCTCGCTGACTCCATTGGAGCCTATTGAGACTTGACACAACTGCTTCCTGAACGCATGACCTTATAAAACATTGGTGGTTTGCAACCCAAAAATGAAACCCAGACCTGTGTTGATATTGTCATGGACTGCAACTTGATGAGTGCAAAAAATAATATGCAACTGACTGATATAATGGTGCACAATTAGGATAACAAATTAAGTAGGAGGATCAGTGTTTTAAATTGAGGTGAAATACTTCCCATATCTTATGTTGACGTCACAGGCCATACTTTAATCGATTTTGACCAGCGTAAAATTAAAAGCTAGAAAAAGTGAGCAGATGGCGATATGGACAGGTTGCATGACGTTCTTATCCTAAGAAAACAAGTTATGCAAGGTAAAAAATATACAGCCTAGACTATATTAAATCATTTGTGGCCCAGTGTGTTTTATTCCAGTCAATTGTTAATAGTAAAAGTATTATTAATATTAGTAATAATAATAATAATAATTATATAATGTGAATTAATACTTATGATTACTATTATATACTATCATAATACAATTTTATGTTTATTTTTATGGGCATTTTTGTTTACTGTATGCTAAACAATGGATCCTTTTCGCATTTCACACTCTAAAAAATGCTGGGTTAAACACAACCCAAGTTGGGTTAAAAATGGACAAACCAAGCAAATGGGATGTTTTGACCCAGCGGATTGGGCTAAATGTTTGACCCAACCTGCTGGGTAATTTTATTTAAATCAACTATTGTTTAAAAATTACTGTATTGCTTGCTTAAAATGGACCCAAAATATGATATTTATATATTATTTATATATGTATTAATATGTTTAATAAATAAACATGTATGGATATGTTTTATGAATAATAATTAAACACTAAACATTTTCTAAATGGCTTATTAATAAATTTCAACTTTTGATTATTATTGTTGCCTCTAGTAATTATGTGTCTGATTTTTAATTTCCAACATATTTTGGGTTCATTTTAAGCCAGCCATACAGTCATTTTAAACAATAGTTGAGTTAAATACAACTGTCCAGCAGGTTGACTCTAAAAAATGCTGGGTTGTTCCATGCCAAATTTGGGTCAAATATGGACAAATCCAACTGTTGGGTTAAAAATTTAATTAAAAAATTTAACTCTTGGGTTTGTCCATTTTTGCCCAAATTTGGCTTGAAACAACCCAGCATTTTTAGAGTGTTGGTCCAACATGTAACCCAACCGCTGGGTCAAAACAACCAAAACATTGGGTTTGTCCATACTTAATCCAACTTGTGTAGTTTTTAACCCACACTCTAAAAAATGTTTGATAAAAAACAACCGAAGTTGCGTTTAAAATGGACAAACCCAGCAATAGGGTTGTTTTAACCCAGTGGTTGGGTTAAATGTTTGCCCAACCTGCTGGGTAGTTTTATTTAACCCAACTACTGATTAAAAATGACTGTATGGCTGGCTTAAAATGAATCCAAAATAGGTGATAAATTAAAAATCAGACACATAATTACTAGAGGCAACAATAATAATCAAAAGGTGTACATTTATTAATAAGCAATTTAATAAATGTTTATTTTTTATTATTCATTATCTTATTAATAAATGCTCATTTATTAAACATATTAATAAATGTTAATTTCCAGCATATTTTGGGTTCATTTTAAGCAAGCAATACAGTCATTTTTATACCAAAGTTGAGTTAAATAAAACTACCCAGCACGGTGGGCAAACATTTAACCCAACCACTGGGTTAAAACAACCCATTTGCAACTTGGGTTGTTTTTAACCCAGCATTTTTTTGAGTGCATGTGTTCTCAGAGGTGAAAGTCAGCAGTGTTTGGTAAACTCTATAGTGGTGAATGGAAACTACAACAAATATAATTTTTGCATTCTCAATTGCCAATATTTCTTCCTCCAATAGCAATAAAAAAAAAAAAAACTTATAAAATATATAAAGAGATTGATTACATTGGTTAGAAGAGAGAACATTTGCCATTACTCCTCCAGTCACTCACGCAGCAGTGTATACTAGTTTTTTGTCATTTAATGCCAAGGTAAAATAAGCATAATGTTTTTTTACAATGTTAGTAAACGTGTCATCACAGTCTGTGTCATTGAGATATTCAGCCATTTTCATTGCCGTGCGCTTTTATATTTAGACCGGTGTTTCGTTTTTCCTCAAATCCGTCCTCGTTGTTCTTGGCTCGGCTGTGAATGAGGTCTCGTCCTCTGCGGTGCCCTTTGATCGTGGCCGTTTGTTCTGGCAGACTCCATCTCCATGGAGATGAAGGAAAAACTCGAGTTTCTGCAGAGCACAAAAATAAACCGACCTGGCCTTGCCTGAAATCTGTCCTTTAATTGATTCTATGTACCATGCAAATACTTCCTCACTAATGGATCCTATGTTTTGTGTACATTATGCTGTAAATCTGTCCATTCTCCATCTGATGCGGCCAAGTAACCTTCATGGCACACAAAAAAAAAAAACCAAGCCACAAAATTTTTCATATAAATCTATAGAAACACTGACCTTGTTGAGCAATCCTTAAGGATTCTTTTTTGTCACTTGTCAAAGGCCTCACTTGGCCTTGACCCACATAACCATTAGGTGTCCTTGTCCTTTGTTTGGGTAAAGGCTTTTATTTTTCCACCAGCCTTCATCGCACTGATGATAACAGGCCTGGATTCGGAGGTAATTTACAGTTGATTGTGCTCCAGCCACAAGGTTCAAGAATTGAATGGTTTACATGTCTTATGTGTTTTTTCCTTCATTGTGCTGGTCCGTGTAGGCTGGTAATTTGTCTTCTTTTCACACCTCAGGTTCATCATCATGTGCTTTTTCATGAACACTTGGAGAAAGAAAAGGCTGCATTCCTTCAAGTCCCCATAAGAGCCAGCAAAAACAAGGCTTCATTGAGTGTATGTGCATGTACAGTTTCGCCTAAGCTTAAGGATTCAAGTACCAATTAACCCTCTGAATCAACCTGAATCTACATTTTTATTGCCGGCACACTAGATGGAACGCCTGACACTTGTGGGAGGCCAGATGTCACGTTATACGATGCAAAAGTTGTTTCACGATCATTCTTGGAGTTCAGAGGTGACGCTTCACCTTCTTCTTCGGTATTTCAGTTCTCGCCGTCATTGACTCGGGCCACGGATGGTGTCAAAACCATCTCTGAAACTTTTAAATTGCACCTTCAACTGGCCTTTGCTAACTCCTCAGCTAATTCTGATTGTGATTTGGTGTGGCTGAGGGGCGGATGGATGTGGGTGTCGCCGACAGAAAAAGACAATACAATTAAATGATTAACGCACAACAGGGCCACCGACAATTAAAACTATTATGGAAATTAAAATGACATTATGTCACAGCGGAGAGTTGATGATACCCGTGTCGTCTTTTTAAAAGCAATTTTCATAATTCCAATAATTGAAATCATAGCATATTCATTCATTTACCGGGTGAGGGGGGCTAAGAGCGGCCACTAATGAAACCCAATCATTAGCATCCAAACAAAGTAATTGGCTAGTCCTTTATCTTCAGAAATAGGTGACAAGGCACAATCACCCCCCTCCATCAGAATGCAAAAACAAGTAATTAAACCGCAGACAAAGATGAGCCCAGCTCGCTGTTCGTGCTCGGTGCACGTTTGAAAACAGCACTGATTGCCTTGATTAGAGACCTTACTGTATCCTCTGATTTTGTTTATGGTTATACTTTTAGGGATGGGGTGTAGCGGGGTTGGAAAGGGATGCATGTGAGCGTGCGGGAAGGTGCGAGAGTTATGCTTATGCTTGACAGCTGAAGATGTATGTTGAATGCTCTTCTGATGCTTGGTGTAAGGAACGAATCAATGTTATTGTACATTTACTACATCAATACTCGACTCTCATTGGTCAATCGCGTCATCTAACAATGCTGTATGTTTGGGTATTACTGTAAAACCTGTGTCATGAACACATGAGTCAGTCATTAGGTCTTTTAATAAGTAATCTCTTTTAGTCTTAATGATTTGATTTGATTATTTGATTAATCTTTATTTAACCAGGCAAGTAACATAGCAACGGCCTGGCAGGAGAGTTAAAATCTCTTGAAAGACAAACAAACATACATTGCTGTACACACATATACATTCAATTAAAACATTTAAAGGCTGTAATGAAAACACTCCCTACTAATTGAAATGTATGTCTCCAATTTCCATGCCTTTTGTACAATTCCAATCATTTGGAGCAGCAAATCCAAAAGCGGAACGACCATAAACAGTCTTAATTAAAAGAATATGATTAGATGATCTGGTTGTGTATGTACTAACATGATGTTTCAGCAACTCTTGAAGATATTCAGGTAACTAACCTAACAGGACTTTATAAATAAAAATACTATGCATGTAGGTGCCAGATACATTTTGATGTCTTTTATTTTGAAATTGTCACTTCCACTTAGTTACGTCACTTTGTGTAGGTGCATCTTAGTTTGCATGTGGATAGCATGGAGGAAGGGGGTGAGTAACTGGGACGCTCACACACTGTGTTGACTGTTTCGTTTGTTTGTTTCATTTTATTTGGTTTATTTTGTTTTCTATCTTACCATCTTCATTCAACATGTTGCTGTTCATTTCTACATTGTAATTAAAACCTTTTGCATCGAAATGCATCATGGATGTATTCCCACTACTTAGCCTCTTAGCGGGTACTGGCTGCTGCTACAATGCATATTACTAGAATATTGGCTGTTTATTAGTACTTATAAAGCACAAATTAATGCCTTATTCAGTGTGACCATATTCTACATTCTTAATCCTTCCCAATACCTAAACTTAACAACTACCTTACTAACTATTAATAAGCAGTAAATTAGAAGTTTATTGATGGAAAAGTCATAGTTAATAGTGAATACATGTTCCCTATACTATAGTGTTACCAATATTTCTTATTCTTTGACCACTCAGCATACTAGCTTTGATAATTTGGTATGAACATGCAACTGTGAGCAAGCTGCTGTGAGCAAGTAAGACATGCTGCTGCTGTACAATATAGCTTACATGAATTACCCATAGCAGATCTATACAGGTGGAGCTGGGGTAGGTGGAGGGTTTCTGAAAGCACACTGCACTGCTAAGGCAAAATGCTACCCATGTATTTAAGTTTGAGCACACGAGCTCATTGGCTACTGATACAGCAGGACCAGTCAGCTGTGTCCTATAGATAATGATGTGATTATGAACAGGTTGAGTTAAGGACCTGTTAGCCTGCCCGTCTAGAGTTTCATTACAGAACTTTGTATTTCTTATTATTATCACAGTTGAAAACAGTTGTGCTGCTCAATATTTTTGTGATGCATTTGTTTCAGGTTTCTCTGATGGATAGAAAGTTCAAAAGAACAGTATATATTCGAAATATAAATCTTTTGTATAAATTACGGTCACTTTTGATCAATTTAATGCATCCTTGCTGAATAAATGTGTTTGAGTTAGCAATTCTGCAAGTAAATAACTCATTTGATTTGCAAGAACTCAAAATAAAAAAAGGTAATTAACTAAATATTTTATGTTGATTGCTATCAAAATGTATGAGTTAGTTAACTCAGTACTTCAAGTTAGGAGCAATTAACATGCATGAGTACTACTAACTCAAAACTTCCTGCTTACTCAAAATTGGGAACATTATAACTCAATTTGATGTAACTGATTAGCTCAAATATTTTGAGTTAGCCCAACTTATTCGGGTTTACAGTGCATTCAAACACTTGCACAGAGTACTTTTTAGGCTGCTCATCTGTTCCTACTTTCCAGCTAAAAGTTTGTCTGTCTCTCACAGAATGACTGACACATCTAAGAGGCTTGATGGGGCGTAGGGTTAAGGGGACAGGTGGAGAAGACAGAGTAAGGGGGTTGAGAAAACACCCGAAGGAACATGCAGCCATGGATATCAGGAGTCTCAAGAGATTGAGCTGCTCAAACTCACCCCTTTACCTTCCACACTCTCCTGGATTTCTTCAGCAGGGCATTTTTCCTGCCCTGCACCCCGAGGCCCATTATCCAACCCTTCCAATGGAGAGAGTCAACAACATAATGCAAGAAGCCTGACAAAGCATCTCCCAACAACAGGACCCCCCTTTTCTCATTAACACCCTCCCTCACTCCTTCTCCTACATCCTCACCTTGAGCTTCCCTTTTCCCATCCACTTCAGTCCCATCCTCGTGTAACCTTGTGCTCATTCGAGAGCTTTTTTTTCATCCTGTGAAGCTGTAGAGAGGTTTCTTGAGTCTCACTGGTGGGAGAAAGCACCTCGTCTCATGCTCCTTCCTTTCCATCAGCTCTTCTCTTCTTTTTTTTTGATAAACTGATGGCTTAAAGGTGCCCTAGAATCAAAAATTGAATTTGCCTTGGCATAGTTGAATAACAAGAGTTCAGTACATGGAAAAGACATACAGTGAGTCTCAAACTCCATTGTTTCCTCCTTCTTGTGTAAATCTCATTTGTTTAAAGACCTCCGGAAAACAGGTGAATCTCAACATAACACCGACTGTTACGTAAAAGTCGGGATCATTAATATGTACGCCCCCAATATTTGCATATGCCAGCCCATGTTCAAGGCATTACACAAGGGCAGCCAGTATTAACGTCTGGATCTGTGCACAGCTGAATCATCAGACTAGGTAAGCAAGCAAGAACAACAGCGAAAAATGGCAGATGGAGCGATAATAACTGACATGATCCATGATATTTTTAGTGATATTTGTGAATTGTCTTTCTAAATGTTTCGTTAGCATGTTGCTAATGTACTGTTAAATGTGGTTAAAGTTACCATCATTTATTACTGTATTCGTGGAGAAAAGAGCCATCACTATTTTCATTTTTAAAAATTAATTCATAAACACAACTTCATTCTTTGTATATATCTCAAACAGTGTAGCATTAGCCCGTTAGCCACAGACCACAGCCTCAAACTCATTCAGAATCAAATGTAAACATCCAAATAAATACCATACTCACATGAACCGACACATGCATGCAGCATGAATGACGAACATCTTGTAAAGATTCATTTGAGGGTTATATTAGTTGTGTGAACTTTGTTTATGCACTGTATAACTGCACTTATAGTCGAGAGCTCGGGAGGGCAGGGAGTGAGAGATTTAAAGGGGCCGCAGCCTGAATCGGTGCATAGTTAATGATGCCCCAAAATAGGCAGTTCAAAAAAATTAATAAAAAAAAATCCATGGGGTATTTTGAGCTGAAACTTCACAGACACATTCAGGGGACACCTTAGACTTATATTACATCTTGTAAAAACTGGTTCTTGGGCACCTTTAAAATCCGAACTTTCTACTTTCTGTCCTGTTGCTTTCTTTACCTGTTCTTTGTGCCTACTTGCAGATGGGGAAAAATTCTTTGTGTGTCTTTTTCTCTTCAGGTTGGACAGGAGAATTGATTTTCATTTTGTACACACTTGATCTGACCCTGTGGCAGGCATTGGGCATATATGTGTGTGTCTCGGTTGGTGCTGATGGTCCCATTACCAGTTTGTTCTCCCCCACCTCACTAGACAGCGTTGTGGAATGACCCCGGCCACGGATAAATGCATTGGAAAGAAAGGAACAGAAATTCTTTTTCCACCCTCCAATGGACGAATCAGACTGAGGGCATAGGGGAGAGAGAGAGAGAGAGAGAGAGAAAGAGAGAGGGGTGCATGTACGGAGCGTACTAACATGGCTAAGGGGATGTTCACAGGCAGTGTTTTTGCGATTGAGCACCAAAAATAGGCTTATTTAAACGCTTATTAAAACATATAACAACATTTAATATTATTTAAAAATACCAAATTGTTTAGAAAAAATCTATTTCCTTTGTCCCTGAAAGGAGTCACCATATTCCAAACTAAAAAGTACTAACACTTACTTTTTAAACAATAATTTAGGCTGTCACTTCGTCTGTCATCATCACACTCCTCTCTGAATACTTTCTGAAAACCCATTATCATGAAACACCTGACATTGTGTGCTGGGAGAGACAACACGCCACCATAATGGAGAGAGACAAAAGGTCGTACGTTCCTCATACCTGCATGAGTGAATGCTTTTTAATTGCTGGTGATTTTCACTTGTTGGTGTTTTGCACACCTGAAACAAACTCCGAAAAGTCACCAAAAAGCCGCACCGAAAGAAAACGAGACGAAAGAGAAAAGGGATGCTGAAAGAATGTGTTTGATTGCAGCTAGTGCTAGTTATGGTTTAGTTGGTAGTGTTAAGCAGTTGGTCCATTGTGTTCTTTGTGCATTTCTGAGTGTTGCAGCTATTGAAGTGCAAGAGAGAGGGGGAAATGCGTGCACTGACATTCTCTAATCAAATACAGCAATCAGGAACCTCAAACCAGCATTACACCATTTACAATCCATTTTAATTTATAATCAAAAATTGAGCGGGAGAGGGAGATGGGAGGGAGAGGGAGAAGAAGAGAATGACAGACACAGACAGGTCATTACATCTCTCTTTACTGGGCCGATGAGAGCAATGAAGAATTAATCAGTGGCCATTAGACTGTATTTACTCACCACTGTAGGGGTTGTGATCAGACCTACGCTTCCTCTAACGCTCTCGCTCTGTCGCTGGGTCTTTTTCTCTGTGCTGTGGTGTCTGTGATGGACATTTCATATGTATACTTCTCCTTGACCTTTTTGATGGAGGTCAAATCAGAGGCAGAAAATTGTGTTGTGGATTAATGGATACAAGCATGTGCACGAGAATGATTCTGTGGTGAATACTACAGAAAAAACAAATGTCATTTCTACCTGAATAGGTTAGTTCAGGCAAGAATTTAAAAAAAGTAAATTCTTAGTACTCAATTTAAGCTTAAAGGCACAGTATGTAAGTTTCACCACTAGAGGTTACTTATTTAAACCCATAAAAAATATTCACCTCCACAGCTGAGGGAATGCAACCCAACCGGACTCGGGCAGAATTCATGTTCATGGATGAGCTAATGTATTAAAGATTTATTAACGTGATTGTGGTATGAAGCAGGGCGGGGCCGACATTTTACGCTGCTGTTTTTATTATGGGCCTAAAGATCCAATTAGGCCTAAAGATCCAATTCTGGCTGCATCTATAATTCAGATTTTTAATCCCCGTATCCGCTTACATATATTTATATATAATCGATTTTTAATCTCTATAATAAAAATGTACAATTCAGATTTTGATCTCCATATACATTTACATATATATATCTTCCAAGGGGTTTTTTCCCTCCTAGGACTTTTTTCCCAGTGCTAGCACGCTGGGTTTTTCTCCTAGGGGGTTTTTTCCACCCCTGGAAGTCAGCCGACATTGGCTTAATGTAGCACCATCTTGTATATGTTACATATTACCACGCTTGTTTGTACAGTTTTAACCACTTCCCTTTTTTTCTGTGCTTCTAATATGTAAAGCTGCTTTGAAACAATTACCAATTGTAAAAGCGCTATATAAATAAATTTGACTTGACTTGACTTGACTTGACTTGACTTATTATGTTATGTTTGTTTTACGATTAAAGTTACGTTTATCCCTCGCATTTTTCTTCTTTCAATAATTAATAAAGTTTTCAAGCTGTTTTTACAGTTTTATCATTGCTTTTGTTGTTTAGTGGTTTAGTAACTTGCTGTTTTGTGACATCTGTAGTTCATTTTCTACTCAAAATGACGCATTCATACTCAAAAACGAATGTTACCGTTACTGAGATCTCTGTGTTTGGGTGGGTACCACATTACTTCTATTATGTAGATATGTTGTCTACATAATATCTACTGTATTATCTACTTGGATGTTCTAACTAAAGCATAGACTTTAAAAGCATGGCTTAATTCAGGGTTATATTGTTTGAGTAAAATGTACTTGAAAGAGTATTACAAAGTTCTACAAAGTAGAAATTACTCAACAAGCTTTAACTGGCCAAGTTAGTTATTTATTTTCTTTGTTAATTTTACTTAAAGGGTTAGTTCACCCAAAAATGAAAATTTCTGTCATTAATTACTCACCCTCATGTCATTCCAAACCAGTAAGACATTCATTCATCTTCAGAACACAAATGAAGATCTTTTTGATGAAATCCGAGAGGTATATCACTCCTTCATAGACAGCAATACAATCACCACTTTCAAGGCCCAGAAATTAAATTCAGAATTAAATTTAATGAATTAAATTCATTAAATTCATTAAAACAGTCAGCGTGACTACTGAGGTTCAACCATAATTTTATAAAGCAGCGAGAATCCTTTTTGTGTGCACAAACAAAACAAAAATAACGACTTTATTCAACAATCTCTTCTTTTCCCTGTCATTATCCTTACACGGGTGACACAGTGAAGGCTTCCGAGTTTACGTCTGAACCCCGGCTCAATATTGGCCAAAGATGATCATGTGAGCAGCACGACGCATGCATGCGATGCTGACGCAGGAGCCGGCCAATAATGTGTTGGCGTTCTGACATAGAACCTAGAAGCGCTAGACGTAAACAACATATGAGAATGACACAGAAGAGAAGATATTGTTGAATAAAGTCGTTATTTTTGTTTTGTTTTTGTGCACAAAAAGGATTCTCGTCATTCATAACATTTAGGTTGAACAACTGTAGTCACTTCGACTGTTTTTACAATGTCTTTAGTACCTTTCTGGACCTATTGCTGTCTATGGACGAGTCAAATACCTCTCAGATTTCATCAAAAATATCAAAATCTCTTATGATCTCTTTATTAACTTTCTGAAGCGTCAAAGTGGTAGTTGTGTAGCTGTCTATGGAAGGACAGAAAGCTTTCAGATTTTACCAAAAAGATCTTCATTTGTGTTCCGAAGATAACAAAAGTCTTAGGGGTTTGGAACAACATGAGGGTGTGTAATTAATGACATTATTTTCATTTTTGGGTGAACTAACCCTTTAAAGTATTTGGTGCTGTGATGAACAACATTGAGATTACAAAAAAATGAATGGCTGTTTGAAGCAGTTTAAAAATTTCACTAGCGCAGTTGCTTTGTTTGCAGGGTTTCCAGGGTAACCGCTGCATTCTGCTGTCAGAAAGTGAACGCGCACATTCATTCAGCGCATCTCCTTCACTCTTTCACTCTTTTCTCTCATGCACGTTGGGCTTGTTTACATCTGAGTGCGTGTCCCTTTGATGCAGAATACAGCGGTGTCGTGCATTTTATACGGTTGATGGGGACAGTATTCTTAAATGCATTATAAAGATTTTAATAATTGGTAATAAATGATTATTTTCGGTATTTTGAAGTGCCCCCACGATAACAATATCGTGCATATGCATTATCGTGATATATCGCATGACCAAATATCGGCACATGTCTAGCGACATGCTAACATCAGACTCCTTTGTAATCAGTGTCGAACTTCCTGTACACAGCATGTGACGAACACTAAATATAGTGTGCTCCAAACCAGCTACTTATGAGATTCCATTTCACTTCAATAGCAGCTTGCTCATGTAGGCAGTATATATTAAGGCACCTCACTAGGTTTTGAAACCAAGCTACTGTATTTGCCAAATGCAGGGGATTACTTACAACATTTCTGTTTGCATTTCAATGGGTTTAAAGCAGTGCCGTTTCTTTCCTTTTGTGTTGAGTGAGTGAGTGTGTATGTGTGTGCGCTGGTGTCAATGCCATCAAGCATAGTGCAGGAAGCGAGACAGGTCGAATCTCTCTTAAATCACCTCCTTTAATCTCGGCCGTGGGCTCCTCTGACCTGTGTTAGCTCAGGCCAAACATAGAGTACATCTTCTCTCCACAAATCAACCCTCATTCCTTTCGCTCTAGAGCTGGACAGGATACTGAACTCTGTGACTTCCTGTGGTCCGCGGATATACTTTCTAATCTCAACAGTGTTTAGAGGCTCAGATTTTATATAGGCTAAGGCTAATTTCTGATCTGTGTGCAGGGGAGTTCAGCGGGTGAATCGCCACTTGAAAGGACTGTCACTGCTGGCCAACCCCATTATGGTACGAAACCTCTTTAAACTCCTGATAGCAGCACAAAAGACTCACCGCCACACTCTCTGTGGCCGATAGGAGCAAACAGTTAATGATGTTTACTCAAGATTATCAGCCTCCCTCCAGAAAACCCGTCAGCGGTAGAAAGAAAAAGGAGGCAAGGCTTTGTTGTGTAGATGTTTGTAGGGTGTGACTGTGGCTATGAGGAATGTCACCTTTAGGGTGAATTATTGGCCAGTTTTTTTGTGGTAGTTTAGTTCACCAAGAGGTAATGCTGGAAGGTGATTGAAGACTGAATATGATTTAAAAAAATGTGTTTTATATTTGTAAAGAGCTACTTATTAAGGAGAATCTCCATGAGAAGTATCACACAGTGAAATAGATATTGAGGGCCAAATTGTACATGAGTGTTTATTTGTTTCTGGACGAGAGCTAAAGGAAAGCTAGAATGCCGAGTTGCTCCGATCCTTCGTTGTCTTAGCAACCTGTAAGTATCCAGAGGAGGGATCAGTACGCTGAGTTGAATGGTACGCAAGGGTGAAAAACTCAGCAATTAAAAGCAATGGAAGTGACAATTAATATTGTGAGTGCGCAAATAGAGTGCTATGCCCTTTCGAGCATGCTCAACACTCACCCCATGCTCAACTTAGCACTTTTCTCTTATTAAAATCCTCCCTGAAGACCTCTCCACTCTTCCACTTGGTGAAATGGTGCTGCATGTTCTTTTCTCCGCTTGCATACTGTAGGCAGACATGGCTGGTGCTCAAGAGGGAACTTATCTCAAGCATATAAGAAAGAGTTAATCGTTGCTAGAGCTAAAGCTTGTGATGACCTCTAACCTGAACCTTCCTCTGGGTCAGAAACATGTTTCTACTCTCATCCTTTTACTGAAGGTAGAGCTTTCTGGTACTTTCTGTACCCTACATAAGGGGTGGTAGCTGATGTGTAGTTAGCTGATCATTACCGCGAAAGAGGATAGCAATACCCTACTTCTACAATGCATGGTTGAATAGTCAGCCGATGGACTCGAAGCACGATCGCTTCTACATTTAGCTCAAGAGCCACTGCAACTGTGCAATGTATGGAAATTTTTTAGAAAATCAAGCTCAAAATTAAATGTTATGATCTGCCTTCACACTAAAGTATTTAAAGCTTTTGTAACATATTATATATATATTTTTTTAATATAATATATCAGTGCATACAGTCAGACAACGAATACAATCAGTCACAGCCGATCCACACTCCAATCCAGAAGGGGGTGCGTGCAGTAATGCAACGCTGTTTGCTAACCATCACAACAGGGAAAAGCACAGAAGAAGAAGAATAGACGATCCATGCATAGATATGTTTTTGTGTAATATTTCAACCACGGAAAGACATCAATAAAACAGATTGAGAATAATATCTTACGCAGCATTACATTTACCTCAGGCAAGTCGCTTAGAGTCCACAGCATGTTAGTTCAATAGAGAAATCAACTCTAGAGGGAGCATTTCACTAAATATATGCACTATATTAGCTATTATATTCATTATATTTACTTTACTTGTTAGTAATGTCTTATTTAATATATGTTTAAATAAGTTTGTCATGAAAACAAGTTATGACAGTAACTGTGTAAATGATTATATTTCATAATAAATTGGAGTAGAAAAATAATTGAAAAATATTTTTCTAATTAGATTTATAAGTTAATGCAAAACCTGCCTTATGTGCAATTTACATGTTGTTTTATTTGAGTGTTGATATCTAAAAATAAATAGAAACTGAATTAAACAGTTTGGGCCCTGTTGTTAATTGTAACCTTTAATATTATAATAATGAGCAAGAAAGGGCTCCCTGTATATAGTTTTCAGCATTAGCTGAGATAGATTTTTTTTATCCTTAAGAAAATGTTAATTATTTATTTAAAGGGAGAAACACAATTTGTTCAATAAACCACTTTTAATAAAAAAAGAAAAAGAAAAGAGGAGCAATTTTATGATTAGTTTTCTCCCCCTTATGTACCGAACCGTCATGTTTGTGTACTGTTCGACCCCTCTATAAATATATATATATATGCTTTAGCTATAACGATCAGCTGACTGTACACCATTCCCCATGGTTACTTGACAGTGGTTGTCTTGTCAACTATGACTCAATTAGTAAGGATGACTAGTTTGTGTAGATTGTTTTTTATTTTGTACATATATTTTTAGTATTGATTTTTTTTGCAGCAGTGTTTCAGTTAGCATCCTGATACCATGCTGTGCCCAGCAGACCATTATGATTGTTGACTAGTTGACTTTATTACAACCAAATCAGTTAGTGAGGTTGACTAGTTTGTATAGATGTTTTTATTATATTTTTAGTATTGATATTTTTGCAATAGTGCTTGCTTTAATTAGAGTGCTGATAGCATGCTGTGCTTTAGCTGTTAAAGCCAATCCTGCTCATGGAGGGTCAATATCCTGCAGGTTAGAGCTAAAACTGGATATTAGCTCTAATCTGCTCTTATGCACTTACCTGGAAGTTTTTATTAATCAAAAGACCTTGATTAGCTGGTCCAGGTGTGTTTGATTAGGATTGGAGCTAAACTCTAGGCAGGGGCGTCCAAACTCGGTCCTGTAGGGCCACTGTCCGGCAGAGTTTAGCTTACCTCAACACACACTGCCTGAAAGTTTCTTGTATGCCTAAAAACCTTGATTAGCTGGTTCAGGTGTGTTTAATTTGAGTTGGAACTAAACTCTGCAGGACAGTGGCCCTCCAGAAGCACGATTGGACACCCCTGCTCTAAGGGGTTGTTTACAGGACTCCATATTCAGAAAAACAGAAAAAACTTTTTTGTGCATTTGGCCGTTCATTTACACGACAACAGCATTTTGGGGGCCTGAAAACACAGTGTTTGTGCTGCTCAAGATACTGAGTGTAGATTTAATGCACCACTATTGCAATTAGATGCTTTATTTACATACGCCAAATTCTAACATTGCCAACTAATTCTATTTCTGACCTCGCCAACTCCTGAATTGGCATGTAATACAGCGTTTACAAAGTTCCCGGGTTCAACTAACATCAGAGTTTGGTTTTTTTGGATGATATGAATGCTGTTTTCCAAACTCTGTCCAGCTGTTTTCAAACGCAAGACTTAATTACAGGAGTTGGACAATAAAACTGAAACACTGGCCAATATAGTGTTGGAGGTTTCACACCTATATATGTTCAGCCTGGTGGCCAATTCTTCAGTGATTTAACTTTCCTTCAATAAGAGCAGAGTGTGAAGGTTGAATTAGCAGAGCAATAGCACAGCTGTACATGAAATATTGCAATCCACACAACATAATGTGGGACATATCAGAGTTCAAAAGAGGACAAATTGTTGGTGTGCGTCTCGCTGGCACATCTGTGACCAGGACAATAAGTCTTTGTGGTGACACACCACCATGTAGGATGAACCACATTTAAAAGGAGTAACTGTTGATGCAAGAGGAAGCTGTCTGAAAGGGATGTCCAGGTACTAACCCAGATTGTGTCCAAAAAACAAAACCGCAGCTGCCCAAATCACTGCAGAATTAAATGCGCACCTCAACTCTCATGTTTCCACCAAAACTGTTAGTCCACGGAGTCAATATTCATGGTCGGGCTGCTATAGCCAAACCTTTGGTCACTCGTTCCAATGCCAAATGTTGGTGTCATTGGTGCCAACAGTGCAAATGTTGGACTGTGGACAATGTGAAACACGTATTGTTCTCTGATGAGTCCACCTTCACTGGCTTTCCCACATCCATGGAGTTACGTTGTGGAGAAGACCAAAGTGGCTTAACTCCCAGACTGAAGCACGGGGGTGGATCAGTGATGATTTGGGTTGCAATATCATGGCATTTCCTATGTGCTTGATGGATGCGTCCCTGCCAAGGACTACTGAACCATTCTGGAGGACCATGTGCACCTAATGCTTCAAACATTGTACCCTGAAGGGGGTGTCGTGTATCAGGTTGATAATATACCAATACACACAGCAAGACTTGTGACAGAATGGTCACATGGCCTGCACAGTCAACAGATTTATATTTTTTTGAGCCACTTTGAGGTGTATTGGATGAGTGAGTCAGGAAACGTTTTCCTCCACCAGCATCAGTGACCTAGCCACTGTTCTGGAAGAGGAATGGCTCAAAATCCCACTGGATTCAGAGTCTGTCCTTCCCAAGATGAACGGATGCTGTATTGGCCGCAAAAAGAGGCTCTACACCATACTAATAAATTATTGTGTCTAAAACCAGGCATTTCAGTTTCATTGTCCAACCCCTGGAGGGTCATCTTCAGGTGAACCTGCCTAATTATTCCGGGTTTCCTTAAGAACGATTAGTCAAATAGCTATTTCGAATGACTAGTCAATTTTGAAAATATGTCGTTTTGCACACCCCTATACCAAATAAATATAAAGTGCTAATGAAATATTCAAGAGACATGAAACTGGCATAGCTATGGATGAAATGAGTAGTAAATAGTATTCAACCAGACCATTAAGCTCATGTATTCAATTACAATTTAAAACATATGATTCCACAGCCTCTATGTTACATGCTGCTGCATATAAGTGTTGCGATACATCAAATTTCTCAGCTCAGGCTTTTGATGTGTTAATTTCTCTTGATGTACTTCTAGGTGTGGGCGTGTTTGTATATGAGTTTCAGGCACATAGATTCACGCCATTGAGAAGCTGGCAGGTGTCTGCCACATAAAGCCGGCTGCAGACGGCATAGTGCACGGATCCTGAAGAACCACAGCTGATTCCTGCTGGAATGTATAATTTTCTCATTTCCTTCACAAGCAGTTGGCCCTTCGCAAATTAGCGCGGGGCTCTGACCTCGACGTTGCGCACGGAGGGAGCGAGGAGACGGCGTAATGCGCGAAATACGGGATTTCAATCAGACGCGCTCTCTTTCACACCCATCAAATCATCTCCATATACATAATTCATACACCTGTGAAGGGATGTGCTTTATTTCCACACTTCTGCAACATGAAGAGTATGATTACAGATTAATCTGCGTCGTTTGCCGTCACTTCATAAGAAAACAGTCCTCTTCTTTTCTAGTTTCTTGGGATTCACTCAGCAGTTTTGGATCATGTGCACTTTCACTCATTTGGGCATTAGGCTCTTTTTTAAGTCTTCCCTGATTTGTGTGGGACACATTTTAGCTTTTGTGCTCATGTGGAATAGAGAGGATAGCAAGCTTTCAAAGTTTCAGAAAGACTGAAAATCACCATAAAAGTTTCCTTAAACTAGTCCATATGACTCATTTGTGCTATTCAGGTCATCTAAAGTCATAAAATAGCTTTGTGTGTGGAAAAGACCAAAATTTTAGTCAAAAATACATTTATGGTGGTTTTGAATCCTTTTTCGATGCTTGAAAGCTGCAGTCCACATTCATTTGCATGGTCATATGGGTGGTGAGGGTGAGTAAATGATGGCAGAATTATGGGTGTAGAAATGGTAGTAGCAAAAGTGTTCACCAGCTCGCCTGTCACTTCAATAGTAGAAAGTTAATGAATAAGTAGATTAAGCAGTAGACATGCTCTAACTTAAACCTCTAAATCTCGCTTTTGTCTATGCTGGTGTGGATTGGATGTTTATTGGTTAGCTAATCTTGACATGATAATGCTAATCATGTCTTTTGTCGTACTAGTAGGCACCTTATGGACAGTCAGGCTTTTGTGCATTCAAATAACATTAACAATGCTGAAAGGCCAACATACAAAACTCATCAATTTGTAATATACTCTGAAATACACATAGAGGCAGTTTCAGAAAAAGGTAAAATACTTTTAGGGTTAATTGAAAATTCTGTCATTAATGACTCAACCTCATGTCGTTCCACACCCGTAAGTCCTTCATTCATCTTTAGAACACAAATTAAGATATTTTTGATGAAATCCAATGGTTTAGTGAGGACTTCGTTGACAGTAAGATAATTAACACTTTCAGATGCCCAGAAAGCCACTAAAGACATATTTAAAACAGTTCATGTGACTACAGTGGTTCAACCTTAATGTTATGAAGTGCGAGAATACTTTTTGTGCACCAAAAAAGTAAATAACGACTTTATTCAACAATATCTAATGATGGGTGATTTCAAAACACTGCTTCATGAAGCTTTGAAGCTTTACAAATCTTTTGTTTTGAAACAGTCGTTCAGAGCGTGTATCAAACTGCAAGTGTAAAGGCCTCACTGAGCCATCAGATTTCATCAAAAATATCTTAATTTGTGAATTAAGAACGACATGAGGGTGAGAAATAATGACTGAATTTTCATTCACTTACCCTTATAATGTGCAAATCTGTGTACATTTGCACTAATTGCTAATAATTAAAATTAAACATGGACTCTAAAAAATGATGGGTTAAAAACAACCCAAGTTGGGTTTGACCAACCTGCTGGGTAGTTTTATTTAACTCAACTATTGTTTAAAAATGACTATATTGCTTGATTAAAGTGAACCCAAAATATGTTTGAAATTAACATTTATTAATATGTTTAATGAATAGTAATTAAACAATAAACATTTATTAAATTGCTCATTAATACATTTTCAATTTATTGTTGCCTCTAGTAATTATATGTCTGACTTTAAATTTCCAACCTATTTTTGGTTAATTTTAAGCCATATAGTAATTTTTAAACAATAGTTAGGTTAAATAAAACTACCCAGCCACCCAATTGCTGGGATTGTCCATTTTCAACCCAACTTGAGTTGTTTTTAACCCAGCAGTGTGGATATCATAAATATTTTGTATTTGACACTCAACATGTGCAGTGACTGATATTATTAACATCAAAAGTTTAGATAGATTATGTGTGTTTAAAAGAAAAAATATGACTCCATATTTCTATTATAGGTTTTTCAAAATGTTTGCATTTTAAAAGGACCAGTGAATCTTTAAAAGCACAAATGTCCAATGTAGTCTCTTAATTAATATAATTAAATTATTAAATAATGATCAAAGCACCATTTCAAGTACAATATGTCACACAGCAGGGCATTTCGACTTTCTAAAAAAACCTGTTTCAAACACATTGGACTTCCATGTGACCAAACAACCCTGCCTTTCTATTACCATACTTGAGACCTGTAGTGTGTTACCTACTTGCTTTCATTTAGCAAGAGTTTTGTAAATACAAAGGAGCTTTTTACAGTGAATCGCCATAAAAATGTCAAGCCGTGAAAGAAGAATCCAACAAAACAAATCACCACGACCATGGCAGAGGTCAATGATTTGCTCGAGAAAGCTGGATATTGAAATCTTTCAAACGGGCATCCTTAGGTGTACTTCATTCTGTGTACGCCTGTGTTTGTTCAAACACGCATTTGCGCATTTCCGTTGGAGAGTGCGGCCGAGTCTGTGGATGCCAGCAGCAGCCCTCCCGCTCTCAAAGCCGAGAAAGCAGCCATTCTCGGAGCAATCAGAGCCCTGCCTGCAGGATCCCAGCCAAACCTCTCATCCTTAGTCTACTCGAGAGCTGCTTTAATTAACCATCATACCACAGATGGGATCGATTTTAACCCCCCTGTTCTTTGGGTCGCTCTCATTCTTTCTCTCCTTCTCCACCAACCTTACATGCCTTTCTCAACCCCCTTCTCTAAAGTCTTTCACCTAGCTCTCCTCCTCTGCCTCTCATCTCGTGGCCCTTCTCCTCTATGCTCTCCTCTCTCTCTCTCTCTCTCTCATTCTCTTCTGTCTCCTGCACTCCACTCTCCTGTACACAAGTCACATAATTGAACTGGAATAGAGCCAGACTTGGCCCCCCTCCTCCTCCAGGCTGCCTGTTTCCCTGCATCCCTTGGCCTCACCTGCTCAATACCTTATTAGTGTCAGGATCTGTGGAGAGCCATTGCGGATTAACTAGAGAGATATGAGATTGATTTCTGCCCCTTGCAGATGAAATTGGGTTCAGTCCTCGTATCCGTAGGTGTGCGCTCGCATGTGTGTGCGTGACGCGTGCGCGCTCGGCGTACAAAAGAGAGCGTGATGTGTTTTTTTTTTCTCCCTGTGCTCAGGAGCATTTCTTTAGCAAGGAAAATGAAAGCCAGCTAATTAACTATCTAGAAGCCCACATGTGTCTCTGTGTCTCCATTCTAATTTCTTCTCCTCTGCAGCTCTTGGTTTTCCCTCCATCTTGCGCAGAGACCCTTTCCCCCCGTCCTCCTCTGAAATTCTAATCTCATCTCTAATCTGCAAGCAATCGCGAGCAGAAATGACCTGTTGTGGCACATGCTTGTCTCTGCCTTGGCGTAAATAGCGTGCTATTGATTATTCATGGGTCCTGTGTGTCTCCTGCGTGGCTCGCCATGTCAAGGAGTTTAACAGGAGTTGCCTATTGGTGGAGAGATTAAGGTCTCTTGTGGAAATGGGTAGCTGTGCGGTGTGGAGAGAGAAGGCGGGTTGGTAATGACAGGTCTGTATGTGTAAGGTAGTGCTGTTGGGGTGGTATCAGCTGGGCCGTCTCTCTGTGTGTAAATAGTAGGGGGTCAGAGCTCTTGCACAAAGAGCTTCGGCTGATCCCCAGATTCAACTCGGTGGTTGACACAATGAATGTTAATGGATTGTTTTTTATGCAGCAGGGCACGTTCATCTGCTTGTCTTCATTTGTGTAATAGCTCCAGCGGTATTTCCTCACACTGTTTTCAATGCTCGATGTGTTGCACTTAGGGCGGTCACGATATTAGATTTTTCACACCACGGTTATTGTGGCCAAAAATATATCACGGTATCGATATATCGTGATATTTATAGAATCCTTGGGGGGGGGGGGGGGGATCAGTCAAAAAAATTTTTACTTTGTTTAGTTTTTCTCTTTCAGGGTTGCTGCACATTTTTAAAAGTCAAATTTAAGGCTTTTTAAGACCTGAAGAAATAAAAATTAATACTAGCATAGTAGCCTATACATTATGGCTGTTACCAGTCAAATTAAATCATTATCAACAAAATCCATCTTTGCAATACAGAGGTGACACAGAATGAGAAGTGGCATTAATATATTTAAACAGCATTTACAATTTGTCTAAATTAATTTAATTCAACATTTAAATATGGATTTTTTTCTAATTTTAACTTTTTAATTAAAATGTATCTTAAATATGAAACTAAACTGCCAGTAGGTGGCAGCAAGTCACTGTCTTAATGAGTGAGTGATTCATTCATTTAACCGATTTGTTCAAATGATTCATTCAGGAACGAAACTCGGATTCACTCGTTCTAAATGCGGATTCAGTCAGAATAACAAAAACATTTCTGTTGCACGGGGGCTTTGTTCTGCTGTTCATCATTTTGTAATTTTCGTTGGCGAAATAAAGGGAAAAAAACAATATTAACAATACTGTATGTACCTCACATTTCTCATTTATCAATAAGTTGAAGGAACATTGCATTTGTGCTAATTTGGGGAAAACTGCACTTTTGCTCGTGTGATATTGTAAAAAAACTACATCTTATAATATGTTATGACAAAAAAATTGTCAGGGCAAAAAATGCCCATGTATCTTGAATTTTGAGGGCAAATAACTGCATGCATCACACTGAATAAGACGAGTAAAGAAAACGCGGTAGGCTTATTAAAATAATCACCCTTTATTTAAATATATGATCACAGAAAATGGCTGTTAACAGGTTAATATAACATTTCCATTCCATGACTAGTAAATTAATCGCAATTTTCTCTCTGTAAAATGGGTAATCTGCAGGCTGATGGACACGGAGGTGGGTAAAAAGGTTGGTGGTGTTGCCACCTTTCGCACTGACTGTAGCTAGGCAAATCCTGCGGATTGAGCTGTCTATGGAGCCGAAAACTTCCATACTGTCGAGCTTATTTACTTTTTTCGGGTACGGACAGAGCCTCTCACTCTTACGCTCGGAATACCTGAGAGCTCAACCAGGTATTCCTATTAGGCTAATTTTAAATATTGTGGTTATCGTCAATACCGGTATATCGTCACACCCTAAATTAACAAGATATCGATATTTCATGCTTTGAATATCACGGTTATCGTCAATACCGGTATATTGCGACACGCCTAGTTGCACTGAATATATAAAAAGCTCTATATACGGCAAAGCTGTCTAGACTATAATCGATGACTTTCATTCTACAAAATGTTCTGTCGTTTGAGTTGATACTTTTACATGGTCATACAGCATATGTGCAAATTACTAGTGGTATACAGTGTTGTAGTACTTGAGAAACAACACAGTTTCTAGTCGAGACCGAGTCCAAATCTCCTGAAAATATGGTCTTGATCTCTGACTTGAGATGGATGAATCCGGTCTTGTCTGGACTCAAGTTCTAGTCGAACATCACTGTTGTTCACCCTGAAGGTCAGTTGACATAATGAACAATAACTATAACTAGGCCTATAGTAGAGATGCACCGATCGACTGGCCTGGAACCAGAATCTGACTATTTTCAGTATGATCAGTCCGGACCAGTATAAAGCCGGGCACACATTTAACGACTAGCTAAAACATTCTAAGACTGTGCTCAACATACAATGATTTTCCTGCGACTGAAGCAGATTTATATACTTTCACATGGAATTTGAACACCGACTGTAATCGCTAACTGAACGCAACTGGCTCTGACTGGACGCGTTTGAGCGCGATCAGTCATAAGTATCAATTAACATTCATAATCGGCCTTGCAATCGTTAAGTGTGTGCGCGGCTTTAACCGGACGATCAGTCTCACGTCTTACCGATTCTGAGCTGGTCCGTTTTGTTGCCAGCAGCACAGGAAATAATCACTCTCTGCTCTTGACTGAATAACTTTTGTAACTAATTGTAAGCATTAATCTGTATTTAATTTGTACAATGAAGACTATCCAGTGTTATTTTACATTTGATTACTTCATTTCTGTAGTATTTCTTAGTTGAATATACTATTAGACCAACCTGATAAACTTAAAGGCGTGTTTATTTCATCTCTCCTTATTTTATTGCATTTATTTGTGCTGTTGTTTTAGATTTATTTGCTCTTATTTTATTACTGTCTTTTTACTTTTTTTTTATGAAAATACAATTTTGTATTGATGAAAAGTAGATTTTTGTATATGCTGTCAATTACAGCTCTTTGAAAGAAAATCACAATCTGCAAAAATCTGTTTTGGCAGGTGTCACACTTACAAAAATATCAGAAATCGGAATCGGCCAAGAAATCGGTGCATCTCTAAACTACAGCTTTAAAAATTGCAACTATAAGCATGTGTAAAGTTTGGGTACCTTGAGCCCAAAGACTGTAGTGTAGGCTACATTGTAAGTTTTTGAGCCTATCAAAAATAAACCGTTGGTTTGGATTCGTTATAGTTATAGTTAACATTCAAAGGGGCTGTTTACACGACACCATTTTCAACTAAAAATGTAAAACTTTTTATGCGTTTTGGCTGTTCATTTACACGACAACAGCGTTTTGGGGGCCCAAACACAAACTTTTGAAAAAGTGCATGTTTTTTAAAACAATACCATTATTGTCTCCATGTAAACTTCAAAAGCGCAAATTTATAAAATAAAAAAGTGACTTCATTACATGTTCAGTCTATAGGTGCTTAGTGTTTCTTCACACAGTGACGTCGCCAACTACTGGCCTAGCATGAATAATACAGCGCTTTTAATAGCTTTCAAGGATCCGTGTGAACAGGGATCGTTTTGACAGCATTGTCGTTTGTATGTAAAAAAATTAAAAGGAGAAACATTTCGGTTTATAGTACATTGTTGTCATGTAAACGTACCCTTAGTGTGAACAGTGTTAACGAAAAAAACCTTAAAGGGTTAGTTCACCCAAAAATGAAAATTCTGTCATTAATTGCTCACCTTCATGTCGTTCCACACCCGTAAGTCCTTCATTCATCTTTAGAACACAAATTAAGATATTTTTGATGAAATCCAATGGTTTAGTAAGGCCTGCATTCACAGCAAGATAATTAACACTTTCAGATGCCCAGAAAGCCACTAAAGACATATTTAAAACAGATCATGTGACTACAGTGGTTCAACCTTAATGTTATGAAGTGACGAGAATACTTTTTGTGCATCAAAAAAAAACAAAATAATGTCTTTATTCAACAATATCTAATGATGGGCGATTTCAAAACACTGTTTCATGAAGCTTCGAAGCTTTACGAATCTTTTGTTTCGAAACAGTAGTTCAGAGCGAAAGTCACGTGATTTCAGTAAACGAGGCTTCGTTACATCAAAACTGTTTCGAGATTTCAATGGTTTACCACTTGGGGGCATGACTTTGGCAGTTTGAAACACTGATTTTGTAGTTATTTTATTTTATTGTCATCACTTCATAACATTAAGGTTGAACCACTGTAGTCACATGATCTGTTTTAAATGTCTTTAGTAGCTTTCTGGGCATCTGAAAGAGTTCATTATCTGTCAATGGAGGCCTCACTGAGGCATTGGATTTTATCAAAAATATCTTAATTTGTGTTCTGAAGATGAACGAAGGTCTTACGGGTGTGGAACGACATGAGGGTGAGTCATTAATGACTGAATTTTTTTATTTTTGGGTGAACTAAACCTTTAAGTCCTTTTCAAAGCAACTGGCCCTAGAATTTTTGCCTACAACATGTGAAAAATTCTCATAGACTTACTTTGAAGCAGCCATATTGTAACGATCACCATACTATACGCTGTTCCAGAAATGATCCTGATTATTTTCTTATTCTTTCTTATAACATTTGATGAGTGTTTTGGTTTGTATTTCATGTATGAGGAGAGTGTTCGCTCATAAAGACCAATGCTGTCGTCTAGGGGTTTTCTTCCACCTTCATTTTCTGTCATCCTAGCACTCTTAAGAACACTGCATTACAATATGTGGGGGCAAGACTAGACTCTTTTGACTTGGGCTAGTAAACTATCATCTAGCAACCACCCAGAGCACCCTTGAAAGTTTTCATTTTTTGTTGAAAAAATGTAAACATTTGCCTTGAAGAGCTTGATAGAGGTAAAACATACAAATGTTATCAGTTTCCCTCAACAATAGTTATTCACTTTATTGACTCTCTACAGAAAATACACTTGACTGAACAAAATGAGAAAAGAAATGAGACATCTAGTGATATGGATAATGTCTTTCAGTAGGTGATCACATCACACTTTGGCTTTTGTGTGTGTGTGTGTGTTTGAGGCAGTTTCTGACCTCAAAACACAGAGTCCAAGCTTATTGTGGTGTAATTTCCTCGTCCAAAGGCTGGAGTGTTTGTGTCAGAGCGAGGCCTCTGTGTGATTGCCTTTCCGTCACCAGTGTAAACCGAGGATAATGCTATGGCCACCTTCCCCGCTGCAAAAACGGGATCAACACAATCCAATTTCTCTCTCTGTGCAAAGATGGAATAATTTGAAAGAATGGAGTTGCCAAGCCCAGCGCCTGGGATCCAGGGGGGAAGATAAAGTGCTGTTAAAAAACAGCCATTATGAGAGGAATTGGGCGAGAGGTGTTTCAGGACAACAGAACCCCCAAGTCGACAATACAGATGGGAAGTGGCTTCCAAAACACCAAGTGAGAGAAAGCTACGGGTAAATTGATGTGACTAACTAGCAATCTAGCCCAAAACAGAGCTCTGCCGAGACATGAGACATGCGGAAACATATTTTATGTGGATTACAGCTTAGATGCAGCAAGATGAGGTTTCCATGCCATGGGAGAAACTCGCACTGCGTTGTTTTGCATTTTTTGCGGATAGGTGTCTAGGAGAATCTCGCATCGAAGTTCTGCTTTTCCTCGTGCAATTACTAAAAATATCCTGTTTTGTTTTGAAGCAGCTGGGCTCCAAAGCATCTCAAGTGCTTCGGAATCAGGTTTGTGTCTTCGCATGACAAAAACATCAACCAGTGGGGGGAAAAAGTTTGAAAAGCTCTCAAAAAGTCACCAGTTCCAAGCTACGGTTGAGCCCCTAATTGCTTTCAGGTGTCTTCCTCTCACTGCACAGTGACTCTGCCACCAGAAGGAGGGCAGAAGTGATTTGTGTAGATGCTGGCGTTGCAGGAGGCCGGAGTGAAGCTGGGATGGGTTGGAGTAATCAGGATGGGGAACACACCCCCACCTCTCGCCCATGTGTGTCAGACGGGTCTACTCTGATGAATGGACCCTAGATTAGAGCTCACACAGGGCAGGCACAGGCCTCAGGTGTGCAACCTAATGCATCGATGTTCAAGAGTGTATTTGTGTTGGAGCGCGATATGCACTTTGAAAAGCTTGCTTCTTGTAAGGTGGAAAGACTCCTCGCTGCATGTTTTCGCTGGGTGACAATATGAGTTGCGCGACTCTCTAGTTTCCTGCACGACTTAAGACGTTCTCTTGTAACATGACAAACTGTGTAAATAATTGGTAAATCATGACATAAGTCACCAAGTGTTTCATGTTTGACATGAAAACAACCAGTCCAAGCATTTGAGAGGATAATATACAAATGTCCACCCCCATGTAGTCAACCAGAGCAGCCGTTACATTGCATATTTATGATTTCCAACAACACGGATGCACTCCTGGCTGAACGTGAGAGAGTATTTGTAAGAATGGGATGCAGGGATCTAAGGCTGTCCAGCAGGGGGGGTTGGCAGTCAGCGGAGAGGACCAATGGCTGAGGCTGTGTGGCTAAGTGTCTCATCAGCATCCTACTCATGTTCCAGGCCCACGCTCTAACTGCGCCCTGACTTGATTGTAATTGCCTGAATTCGGCTCCCGCTGCTCCATCCTGGCAATATAACTGCCACATTTTAACCCCAGCGAGCCTAGATACTGCCACACAGCCCTTTGGCTGTTTGGAAGGATGTTATATTTGACTCCACTTGGACAGCATCTGTGCATATATGGTCAAAGGTTTCCAAATATACTGCTTTTCCTTTCAGATTGAAGTGCGGTTGAGAAAGGGGACAAATGAGCTTTTATATCCCCCTCAATTATTTTGGTTTAAATATTTATCTTTAATTCTGTTCCAGTAGCTGGTAGAGCACAGCGAAGGTCATGGGTTTGAATTTCAGGATATTCACACATATTCGGGTTAAATCTATACCTTGAATACACTAATCGCTTTGGACGAAATCTTTGGTTATTTAAAAATTAAGACTTTTGAATTGCAAATATAAAAAATGCATCATTTTTATATTTTTCTGCTCAACTTTACAGATACCTTCTGGTAAAAATTGCATGAGTCTGGCTGTAAATCTCGTGCCATTTAAAAAAATACATAAAAAATGACAACAAAGATCTGCTATTTTTTGCCACACCTTGTGGGATTTTCTGGAAGATTCATTGTGCATTTAATATTTGCCTATATCTGCCTCTATTCTATTCTATTCTATTCTATTCTATTCTATTAAAAATGCTGGGTTAAAAACAACCCAAGTTGGGCTGAAAATGGACCCAGTGATTGGGTTGTTTTAACCCAGCGGTTGGGTTAAATGTTTGTCCAACGTGCTTGATGGTTTTATTTAACTCAACTATTGTTTCAAATGACTATATTTCTTGCTTAATGAACCTAAAGTATGCTGGAAATGAACATTTATTTATATGTTTAATAAATGAACATTTATTAATAAGTTTAATAAATAATAATTAAACAATAAACATGGCTGGCCTAAAATGAACCCAAAATAGGATGGAAATTAAAAATCAGACACATAATTACTAGAAGCAACAGTAATAATTAAAAGGTGAACATTTATTAATAAGCAATTTAATAAATGCTTTTTATTATCCAATAAACGTATTAATAAATGTTCAAGTATTAAACATATTAATAAATGTTCATTTCCAACATACTTTGGGTTCATTTTAAGCAAGCAATACAGTCATTTTTAAACAACAGTTGAGTTAAATAAAACTACTTTTGGGTTGTTTTTAATCCAGCATTTTTTAGATTCGATTCTATTCTATTCTATTCTATTCTATTCTATTCTATTCTATTCTATTCTATTCTATTCTATTCTATTCTATTCTATTCTTTACCTACTTGTTTATTTTATTTATTTATGTTTATTAATTGCTAATTAATTTGTATTTTTTCCTTTTTCCCCCAAAAAAATTCTGTTCCTGTTGGAAATGTGTGGGAGTGTCACGTATGGCTGTGCATCTTATAATGAGATGCAAAAATAATAATAAAAAGTGACCTTATGACCAAATAAATGCTTAATAGTTAACGATTCATGAAATATAATGAACATTTTTGTGCTTCTCTTGGTTGAATCAGTTTAACTCGTATCCGTTAACTGTAGTATTTTCCAAAGTCAAACAAATGCCCATTACCAAGATATCATTTAATGAAATGCCTTGAAGATTTACCTACATTCCATTAAAACTTGGAAAATCAAAAAGTACATCCAGAAACCTCTTGAAGCAGATGCATTGTACCAGCGTGAGCGTGTGACTTCCTGCTGCATGGCAGGAAGCGTGCGGGCTCAGACCGGCAGGGTTAACTTCAGAACTCCCCTGCAGAGCTCCTCTCTCTGTGATAATAGTTGCTCGCGTAATGAAGAGCAGCCTGCTAACCAACAGGTGGTCCTTTTTAAAGAGCCTAGCCGCTGCACTCAGGACGGAAAAAAAAACTGCCATGCTAAAATGTGTCAGAATCTAATGTTCCACAGAATGAAAAACCTGTTTTCTTCCCTTTGTTCAGCGCTAGAGATTCAGCCTTGTTCGCCATTGTTCCCCGCACAAACGAGCAACAGTCTTTTTTGACACAGAGCCATGGGGGGAAGAAAGACTGAAGCTGACTAGTCACAGGAGAGTAGGGCTGGAAAAAAAGCTTTCTTTCCTTCTTTTTGGAGGGTTGAAGCCCATTAAGAGTTTGGGAGTTATGAATGGTTATGAGTCCATGTCTCTCCCTCGCACAATGTAGGAGAACCAAAGAAAAAAAAGAAAAACCTAACTGGCTTTGCAAAAAGTCTTAATCACACACAGGCCGAACAGAGGAGATAGTAAAAGGTAGCGAAAGAGCGAGAAAGCGTGTGACAGAGAGAAACCAGTAAACGAATCAGGACGGAAGTACCTTTTGCTTCAGACAGAATGGCTGGGTGAAGTGGAGTGGATGGGGGTGGGGAACGGAGTTAATCCTCCACCGGGCCTCAAAACGTCCCCCTCTACCCTTATAAAATCATGAGAATATAGCCGTTGACTGCTCTAAAGACTTCTTTGGGTGCTGTGTATTTGGTATGTCTCTACTTCCTGGAAGAAAAAAAAAAGATTTTGTTTGGCATTTATCGTGATTGAGGAGAAATGCATCGATGCTGTAACATTAAAGTGTAAGATTACTCAACTCTCCTCACTGTAAAAAAAATAATGTGTTGGCTCAACAAAAAAAATTAATGCCACAGTTTGCATAAATTTTTTTGGTTTATGACAACTTTTAGTGAATTTACATTCAACCAACAAGCTACACCGAGTTAGAGGAACTTAATTTGTAGCTTAAACACTAATTTTTAATTAATAAAAAATTAAGTCGCTCCAACTACCAGACTTGTAGTCCTGAACCAAATAATCTTATCTATTTCAGTTCAAATCAACAGTTATCATAGCACATGCTAACATAACTTATTTAACATGTATATTTGGGTCAGTGACGTGACGGGTCATTTTTTTGTCCAAAGGCCTTAATAATAATAATAATAAAAAACAAAGATATGACATCTAAAGTTTGTAAGGTAGTACAACTACATCTCTTTTACTGAAACCAAAAGGTTTTAATAATATTTTGCTACATATAAATGTATTTTAAAGATTCTGAAGTGTCAAAATGTCATTCGGTTTAACTGTCCAAAGGCCAATACAGCCATTTCATTTGTGATTAAAATACTTTAAAATGTAATAAATGTATATATTTTTTTATTCTGGCATGATTTATAACATCATATATCAACATAGTGCAAAATGGTATTAAAATTATGTGTAGAAGTCGTTTGTTTTGAGAAAGAATGTCTGGAATTTCATTGATGTCATTCGGAGTAACCGATATAAAGGGACCATTTTGGATCAAGTCATGCGGTCAATATCATGTGACAGGATGTGACATCATTCAAACACCTGCAAAGGACCACATGGTCATGAAGCAAAGTAATTAACTCTCTTTTAACTATTTGAAAATAATTTATGTTTTCACTTGCTCATATGCATGTCCCGAAACATCAGGTCATTCGGTACAACTGCTATAAAACATGGAAAATGTTGTAATGTTTTAAAAACATGTACTAAATATAAAATGTTTGATTGTCCTTTTGATAGCTAGATATCCATCTTGTAAAAATGACAAAAGCAGTGTTAATTAATTATAATAACCACAATCTCATTGTTAACACTTAAAGGGATAGTTCACCCAAAAATGAAAATTTGATGTTTATCTGCTTACCCCCAGTGCATCCAAGATGTAGATGACTTTTTTTCTTCAGTCGAACGCAAATGATGATTTTTAACTGCAACCGATGCCGTCTGTCACAAACTTCCATAGACAAATCCAAATTAAACCCTGCGGCTCGTGACGACACATTAATGTCCTAAGACACGAAACGATCGGTTTGTGCGAGAAACCGAACAGTATTTATATCATTTTTTACCTCTAATACACCACTATGTCCAACTTCAAGTTTTATTTACTGTTATAGTTGAAGTTCTCATCTACTGCTATTATTTGACTGACAGAGGGCAGCGGTTGCAGTTAAAAATCATCATTTGCGTTCAACTGAAGAAAAAAAGTCACCTTGGATGCACTGGGGGTAAGCAGATAAACATAAAATTTTCATTTTTGGGTGAACTATCCCTTTAATAAAACTTCAAAATTAATTATATCTCCATTATGTTTTTTTTTTACACTTTTAAAAACCTTATTTGTCAATGACCCACTTAATGAACAAGTAAGATATTACTCATCACTGGCATTAGCGCAGTCATTTTTAATGTAGTGTTTACCTTCATGTATCTACTCTTGCACAATGGTAACCACAAATGTTCAACATTACAGAAACTCTTTTAAATGTCAAGCAGCATTAAACACTTAATTTCAACATTTATTCTCCTTATCCAGTCCTACACAAAGCATGCTGGGAACTAGAAATCCACTGCCCAATTTCCGAAGTTATGAAGACTATTTCATTGTTACTACAACCTAATTTTTTAAAAAAGCCATTAATTCAGAAATTTGAGTTTAAAATGTAATGATCAACATTATTATGTCAACAGAATAATGTTTGCAACTTATAAGGTTTAATTAAACAAATAAATAAAAAAATTTGACTTGCAACCATGCATTTATTTAAGTTGTGGTATCAGCTCCCCTGAATTATATAGTTAGAAACACACACACACACACACACAAAAACAAGGAACTAATTTGTAGAAAGAGTCAACAAAGGACAGAGACTGACAGTCACTGATGACTATACTTCACCTGCCTGCGTTCTCAGCATAATGACCAGAGGGACAAACGGACACCGCTGAGCCATACTTCAGAACAAAGGCCTTAATTCACTTTTATAATCCATTTGTTATTGTCCGGCCAATTTGTTCTCTTAAGCTACCTAAGGGTCCAAGCCTGAGACAAAAGCTGAGGGGTAACAATGGACAACTCCCCCCCCGTTTGCTTTGTTACTGTTCAAGTACACACCTCCCAGGGTGCATTGCGGGCCTTTTTCGGGCTCAGAAAGCTGGAGCAAAAATTAAAGAGGTCTGGTAGAACACCTGGAGGAGTCAGCTTTTGCTTCCCACTTCACTGTTACAACAGATCCCAGCCCTCACACAGAGAATTCCAACAAGTCCCGTGTTTTGACAAGCCTTCACTCAGGCCGTTTTAATTACCTGTCATGATGGGATTGTGATTGTGGGTCTAAGCTGAGAGGAACAGGAGCCCAAGGTACAGCTTGTGCAATAAAAGTACAGCAAGATCCAAACGTGTCTTCTGTTGGGATAGATATTTGCAGAAATAAAAGGTATCGAAGTGAAGTTTAAATAAATTGTCTTTCAATAAAAATCTGTGCGCTGTCATCCAGTGCTAGAAGAGGTCTTCGGTTTTAAAGTCAACATGAAATCAAAATGGTCAATTCTTTTCTTTTTTAAATGGAATATTGTTATATTTATTAAAATCTTATTATTTATCTATGCACATATTTATTTATTTGTTTTTTTTATTGTGCCCTTGTAATCTTTACTTAAAATAACTTCCCCTCTTACAGCAACATCTGTGGCAGGGTGTGGCAACCTGTCACTCACATGAGATCAACCAATAGCAAACCAATCAATCATCCAATCAATTCTCAATGGACAAAACCAAGTCCCGCCCCACATTTTTTCTTGTTCGAGAAGCCATTTCATACGTCACAATGGATCTGCATCATTTCCACCGTCGCACAATACTTCCATTTTAATGCCGACTTTAAAGCAGAAAAAGTGTTTTTGTGCACAAAAAGTATTCTCGATGCTTCATAACATTAAGGTTGAACCACTGCAGTCACATGGACTATTTTAACAATGTCTTTACTACCTTTCTGGACCTTGAAATTGGTTGACATTGCAGTCTATAGGGAGGTCAGAAAGCTCTCAGATTTCGTCAAAAATATCTTAATTTGTGCTCTGAAGATGAACGAAAGTCGTACAGTTTTGGAACGACATGAGGGTAATTAATGATATATATTTCATTTTTTGGTGAACTAACCCTTTATAGGGATAATTCATCCAAAATTTTAAATTGTCATCATTTAGTTTACCGTACATGTTATTCCAAGCCTGTATGCATTCTGCAGAACATACACAAACACTCAAAAAAAGATATTGTATAGAATGGTGACCATTAATTGCATAAAAAATGTATTTATTTTTTTTAAATATCTTTGTTTCACAGATGGGTTCATACAGTGTTGCAGCGGCATTCATAATAATTAATAATAATTCATTTTTGGGTGAACTATCTCTTTCATTTTATTATCAAACACTTTAAGGTAAAAAAATATATTTTAAATATATAAAGCACTTGATTAATTAATTTAGGCTAAAATCAAAGATAATTTGGTTCCTAAAAAATATAATTTATACTTTTAAATTTTAAACAAAAAATCTCTTTAATACGATGAAGTTGCATTGAGAGGCTAGAGATGAACGCTGTGACTCACAGCAGCTACTGCTGTCTGCTCACTCTGCCTGCCGTTTGCAATCACATTCACACATTCTCTAAGCAGTCACCTCTACCCTCAATCACGTAATAATCATAGATCAGTTTTAACGTTAACATATTCATGGCCCTTCGCTGGCATAGTTGCTTAAGGATTGTTCTTCAAATGTCTTGTACATTTAAAATAGAAAGAACCTATGAATAAATATTTTAGGGAAAAAGAAATATTTTATCATAATTTGGGGTTAAAAGTGGCTGTAAGCGTAAACCAGTACAATGTAGATTAATGCTATTTTGGGTTTTCCTGTCCTAGTTTAGTGTTTATATACATCTATATTTTAATAACTAACAGTTTATTCCACACAAGAAAAATGAAGTCATTATTTATACAATAAAAAAAGAACATAAACATTAATATAGTTAAAACAGTAATGTTATTTATTTATTTATTTTTTACCATATATGTAGCCTACACTACATTATTAATATTACTACAGTTAAATGTTTGCCCAACCTGCTGGTCAGTTATATTTAACTCAACTATTGTTTAAAAATGACTATATGGCTGACTTAAAATGAACCCAAAATATGCTGGAAATTAAAAATCAGACACATTATTAGTAGAGGCAACAATAACAATCAAAAGGTGAACATTTATTAATAAACATTAATTAAATTGCTTATTATTCATTAAACATCAATAAATGTTAATTTCCAACATACTTTGGGTTAATTTTAAGCAAGAAATATAGTAATTTTTAAACAATAGTTGAGTGAAATAAACTGCCCAAGCATGTTGGGCAAACATTTAACCCAACCGCTGGGTTTGTCCATTTTAAACCCATGCATTTTTAGTGTATATGCCATCAATCCTGAAAACAAAA
Organism: Chanodichthys erythropterus; assembly: GCF_024489055.1. Taxonomy (NCBI): domain Eukaryota; kingdom Metazoa; phylum Chordata; class Actinopteri; order Cypriniformes; family Xenocyprididae; genus Chanodichthys; species Chanodichthys erythropterus. The sequence continues at coordinate 35,512,340 of NC_090238.1, read as the reverse complement.
TGCATTAATTTTCCAAATGTTTTGTAATTTCCTGCCCATTTTAGCAGCAACTATACAATATAACAATTCCTTATAACTACCTTGCAGATCATTTACTGTACCGTCCAATATGACAGTGAATTATCGTATTATAGTTTCTCTTTAATGAAAGGGTATTTTTGAGGCCCAAAAAAATACATTGTACATAACCAAATACAGAACATATACTTAGGATTAATACTTTATTTTCAGAAAATTACAGGACCGTACACAAAAATAAAATAAATAAAAAATTAAAAATTTGCCGGGTCAAAAATGCATTTGGATGTTTTTACCTAACCCAGAGGTTGGGTTAAATGTTTGCCCAACCTGCTGGATAGTTTTACTTTAGTTTCAAAATTCCAAAGTATGTTGGAAATGAACATTAATGTTCGATAAATTAACATTAAGTTTAATGAAAAAAAAAAAAAAAACTAAGACATTACATTGCATATTAGTAAATGATCACCTTTTGATTATTATTGTTGCTTCTAGTAATTATGTGTCTGATTTTTAATTTCAATCCTATTTTGGGTTCATTTTGAGCCAGCCATATAGTCATTTTTAAACAATAGTTAAATAAAACATTTTACCCAACTGCTGGGTTAAAACTGTCCATTTTTCAACTCAGCATTTTTAGAGTGTATGTATAAGCCGGGAAAAAGAACATTCACACAAATAAAACAGCACAGGAATTTGAATGCATGAATTAAATGTACATTTATTTACAGAAGTGTCCAAAAAAAGCATGACAAAGCAAAACGTACATTTTACAGATATAAAATATACAGTGACACAAATCCTACATCATCTTTGAAATCTGTGACCATCACAGCTCTATACATGACCAAAAGTGAAGATCAAACTCATTAATAGAGGGCTGAAAACATTTAAAGCAAAAGTCCACATGTCAGTATGGAAAGTCTCCTACGTCTGTAGGCTGGAACTCGCTGGTTTTCTTCATCAAGGCAGCTTTGACAGCACTTATCTTCCCATCCAGCTCAGCGAGACTGTAGTTCTGTGAAAACAAGAATGTTTTCATCAGCTAATATGTTCTCACTGAGAACATTTTTCCCTCCATGAATACGCAAATGCATCAGTAATGGAACTTACCTGCGACATTGAGGCTTTAGGTCGTTTGTGAGAGTAATTCTGTGGGAAGAGAGAAATAAAAGCATGAAATGAATGCCGATTTATACGAACAATGTACATCAGTCGTCATTCAACCAAACGGCAAAGTGTTTATCTCAATATCAGGCTCCGCAAAAATCCATTACATGGCAAAAAAACGATAAAACCGGGGGAAAAAATTTAATGGCAACCAAAACAATAAATTGAACGAAGGACACCCATAAGTGGACAGAAACGGCACATGATTAGAGTATGAAACAGATGTCCTTCAGCATCACTCAATCACTGCCAACAGACCCGCGCTGCTATAGACTTACACTGATTAATAGTATTAAGTGGGAGCCATCGGGATTCTTTCTGTCACCCAATGGCCCTTTCATTTATTCTGTCCATCTCTTTTTATCTATTACCCATAATTTGTCTTTATTTTAATCACTTTTCAGTGTGCATATGGACCCACTTGGCAGATGCATGATATCCGCTCACCCTGGTCAGCAGAGTTCAATTAATTCATTCGACTTGCTGAAAGCAGCGCTACAAACTAAAAAGATCAGCATATTTGACGGCACTCAAAGTCCCACTTTACAGGCAATATGCACACACACACACACACATTGTAAAGGACATGGAAATCAGCTAGCTTTCAGCCCAGCACTGAACTAAGTGAAGCTGGTGTGAGGAGGCGTAGAAATGGTTCAAGAGCACTTACTCAGCTAACTTTGATGGGCTACAATCTGACAGGGATAACAAATTCTGAAGTGAGGGGAAAAAATATCACTCATATCAGCTTTTAATGGTTTTGAAGAACTCTCCGGCCGACTGTCGTGAGCGCAGGAGGAAACACATAAGTGGGAAGTCTTCAGTGTAACAAGGGCGTGTATGGTACGGTCGGTGTAAAAACAAACAGGGAGACCAGTGACACAAACTCAGTCTAACTGCACAAAAAAAGGGTCATAAGAGGTTATATTATACATTTTCTTTTCATTTCCAGCATCATTACTCCGGTCTTTAGTGTCACATGATCCTTCAGAAATCTGTCCTTACTGAATAAAAGCATCAGTTTCTTTAAAATAAATGAATATATAACAATAATATCTTACTGACCCTAAACTTTTGATCAGAAGTGTATAATGCACCACCATTTCTAGTGTAATTTCCCACTCTCTCTCTCTGGCCCTGTGCCTTTAAGAAATGTCCCTTTATATATATGACATGAGCAACAGTGCTTTTCTTCACAAGATCCAACCTCTTTGCTATGGAAACTTCAAACGAAAAAAAAAAAAAAAGATAATCGGGACTTTTTAATCTTACTTTTTTTCCTCTGAATTGCCTGATATAAAGTCGCAATTGCGAGAAATAAAGTCAGAATTGCGGGATATAAACTTGCAATTCTGACTTTTTTCTCGCAATCATGAGTTTTCTAATTTTATAACATGCAATTGCTACTTTATATCACAAAATTCTGAGAAAAAAGTCAGAATTGTGAGATAAAAAAGTTGCATTTACCTTCTTTATTTTTTATTCAGTGGTGGAAAAAAACTTCCAAACTTTGCAAAGTCAGTATTGCATTGTGACAGAATCATAAAATTATCCGATCTCAAATTTGCCACATAAATGTCAGAATAAAATCAGGTTGAAATGAACAGGTTAATGATCATGTTAAAAATAAAGTTCATTGGCAGAAGCTATTGGCCAAAACTTTATCCATTTTGTTTTTTTAGGAATACAACAACACAGATATTCATGTTTTCATTTAATTTCACTTAATGCCAGTCGAGTTCAACAGTTCACCGCTGGCAAAATGGGCTTTCAAAAAAACTTGGTTGCCTATACAGTAAAAAGGTGAAAAAAGGTGTGAAATTGGTGCTACCTGACTAGAGAAAACAAAAAAGGCTGTTTTCTTCCCTTTAGCTAAAGTAGGTAAGAAAACTTCAACACCCATAATGCACTAGGCATGTTGTCATTCAAGGCCACTTCCACCAGTCTGCTATGGGCACGCCTGACCTGAGTCAAATACCGTGTTGCTTTAGTAGGAAATACTTCTTAGCAAACTTTTAGTCATAATGGTGTTAACTTGTTATATTACGGGGTGTAAGAATTCAAAGACTAAACATTTAGTGGGAGTGAGTGACTTTTGATTTCCAGTGAAGGATCCAGTGCACTGTAGGCAGTGGCTCAAGGCTCCAAAGAATCATAAATACGATTCGGAAAATCTGAAAACCCCCCGTGTTTGTAGTCAACATTTCCATTCACAAACACAGTGTTTTAGGCCAAACGGAGGAGAAAAACTGAAACAAACTGCCATCCTGTCAGTTCCACCTGAAGCAAAACGTCATTGCATATTGGTAAGAAAGCAATAGCCATAAAGTTCCATTTTTAGTATGAAACAATTTTCGGTGATAAACCTACACTTACATTAACTGTTTTGTTAATAACCCTCTAATCTGACTGTCCGTGGGCAGAGATACAAAAATGCAGAAGTAAAATCTGTAGTTTTCACAAAAGCTCTGGAGCTGTCAAAGTCCAAAAAGATGGACTTTTACTTTCAAATAAATGTGAATTTCTCTGTCTAGGTAACACGGAGAACGAGTAAAATTGGCAAAGGTGCACTTTATGCAATGTAACTGAATTAGATTGTATTGAATTCAATTAATTATTACTAATATCTCAAAACACCAATATATTTGAATCACTTTGCAGGTTAAAGTTTTAATCCTCAGATTAATTCTTAATAATAAAAATGAATAAACTGTCATTTTAAGCAGATTATCCATGCCCAAATGGGAACTCCAGTGGCATGTTTACATTCCCTTTAAACATTTTTATCTATTATTCTTTTAGAATACAAACACACTGTGTGATTAGACAGTGTAAAATAATCATTGATGCTGTTATTAATAAAAAAAAACAAAAAAAACTCCCTCAAAATCATCCAATGCCGAGTTCTCCGTGTTTATAACATACTGTGGATGTTCAAACAGTGTGGAACTTGTACCACTAAGATGAACAAACTAATTCAATATCTGATCATCCACTCCTCCAACACACAAGGACACACACATACATTCTCTCTCTCTCTCTTCCCACCACTTACTGTGGAGTGGAAGTACTCTGGCGAAAGACCCTCGAGCTCCAGAATTCGATCTTCAAGTTTCTTTAGCCGCTGATAAACGCTTTGAGGAACTGGACCTGCTAAGAGGCAGATGCAGTAACAGTAGAGTTACACGACAATCTAGCATTCATCTGTCAGCACACACTTACACACTTAGGACTACGAAAAATAGCCTAATTAAATACAATGTCATACATTAAAGGGGCTATATGTAGAATTCAGAAACCCGTGTTATTAGCGACACCAGTGGCCGTTAAGTGAACTGCATGTTCACATTATCAGTCCAAATCTGATTATTTGTGTATCCGATTGGAATCTGATCTGAAATTATTGATGCAACTGTTTAGATGTGATTTGTGTGAGTGTACTTCATAAAAAAGTTTTCAACTTGTATTAAAACTGGGACAGTCCAACAAAATACGTTTCAGATGTTGTCTTATTTACAACATGACAATGTGTATCTGCCGCACTGAACTACTGCGTCTTATAAGGCAGCAGCAAAAAAATTGGAGGCTGGTGTGCTGTCATCTCCGCTGGTTTAAAACATATCTCCATTATTTTACCATTTTCTGCTCATCTGGTACTTTGCAACAACACAACATTGTTCTTGCATTTCTCCATTTTAAATGGCATAAGAAAATCAAACCACGTGAAATATGATTAAAGCAGTCAGACTGAAACGAGTTTCCAGAAATTCAATTGTAGCTTGAAACACATTTGTAAAAATGGCATTTGATGTGATTTTTGGCCGTTCACACTTGCTAAATCTGATCAATTTCAATCGGATATGCACAAAAAAAATGTTGACTGACAGTCTGAACGTAGCTTTTTTTATCAGTCTACAGGCCTTCAAGTCGGGGAAGGTCTTGTTTTTTAAATTTCGGTACAAACTTCACACATTGCCAATAATAATAATAATAAAAAAAGTGATTAATATATGAAAATTCTTACATAGAGCCCCTTTAAGACATTGAACTTTTATTGATCCCTCTTACTTGGTGGAAGTTTCAGGTGAGACTCCATGTTATGGAGCCTCTCTTCAATGGCAGGGTTTCCACAGTCTCTGCTAATGGACCCCTGCGGCTGGTCTCCTAATTCAGCCCGTGCCCCTCTGGTCTGAGGTCCGTATGTATTTATAACACGTGTCACTGCAATAGAAAAGAAACACCAATGAATGCTCTGCAAGCTGAATTTTCAACATCATTACTCCAGTCTTCAGTGTCACATGATCCTTCAGAAATCATTCTAATATACTGATTTGCTGCGGAAGAACCATTTCTAATTATTTTCATGTTGAAAACATTACTGTTTAATATTTTGTGGAAACAGCGATACATTTTTTAGGATTCTCTAATGAATAGAAAGTTCAAAAGAACAGCATTTATTTCAATCTTATGTAACAATATGTTTGTCTTTACTATGATTTGTTTTTTTAGTCAATGCATTAATAAAAGTATTCATTCCTTTCATACAAAAAAAATTTTACTGACTCCAAACTTTCGAACAGCAGACTTGAGTTTCCATATAACGAGAATGAACAAGGTCCTAACCTTTGACGTGACTCTTGAAACCAGGATATGGTGTGAAGACTGCATCAGTTCTTGCACAGCTGTCTTCTATGGACCACACGGGGGGAAAAAACATTTTTAGTTTGTGCAAAAAAGTATATATATATATATATTCTATTATATATATATATATATATATATATATAAATAAAAAACAGTATAAAATGTCTGCTTCGCTAGTTTAATGATTAAAACTGCAGTCTGTAAGTGTTGCCTCTTTGTCGCCATCTCTGTTTGAAACTTGCAAGAATTGTGCAGAATTATAATCTTTGCGTGGGTTGTGCATCGGCACAGCTCCTAAGCGCGGATGAATCTAATGTTTTGAGTATGTGTGGCTGTCAGTCACCGTACCGGTGGATACTGTACTTCAGAATAACAGATTGTAGTCTTGGAAGTATGACCAAAATAAGATTTTTTGGTAACGCTTTACAATAAGGTTCATTAGTTAAACATTAGTTAATGCATTAACTAACATGAACTAATCATGAGCAATACAATTGTTACCGTATTTGTTAATTTTCGTTAACGTCAATGAACAAATAGAGTTGTTCATTGTTTGTTCATGTTAGTTCACAGTGCATTAACTAATATTAACAAGGTTAATAATGTATTAGTAAATGTTGAAATTAACATTAACAAATATTAATAAATGCTGTATAAGTGCAGTTCATTATTAGTTCATGTTAACTAATGTTTCACTGGGAAATGTCATCTGAACAAGTAACAAATCTGCCACTTTTGTTTTGATCAACTGAGAAAAAAAAAAAAAAAAAAAAAAAGCATTACAATAAATCGCGCTACCAATCCAATCAAATCATTATTAAATGTTATACTTTGTTCTCAAATTGTTAATGTTTACAACATCAGAATTGTGTGACTGTGTATTTAGTGTGTATTAGTGTGAACTGTAGATTTCAATTTCTGTACAGTCTAATCTATATATAACGTTAATTTGTCATATCATAAAATCTGCCATCAAAATTATAAGTTTAATTATTATAGCTGCTGTGAAAAAAGGCTATAAATGCAGTATCCTCAAATGATATAGCCTACTAGCTGTGACTCCTTTATATAAACAGGCATGACGTAATGAAGCACAGACGGCTGCATGCTCGAATTTCCCACAAAAACCTACCAGTACCGCTCATAATAAAACATTATTTCAGGGTTACTGTCGTAAATCGGGCTAAGGTAAGGAGATAGTTTTGAACACTGGCTGGTTATGTACTTGCTCAAGAAATAATTTTTAACCAAAAAAAAGTTACGGACAGCAGCTGTAAATGAATCATGTGCAATAGTAAACACCCCAGAGATTTGGCAAAAATAAAGAGCTTTTAGATCTGGATTGAGTCTTAGAATGATGAGTGTATTCTGACCTCACATCTGTAGAAATCAGCACTCTTACAAACATTGGCAATTGCCGTGCAGTGTCCCTCTGTCCACCCCCCGTGTCGCCAGTGCCCTCCCATTCTCACCCTGATTGCAGTCGATCACGTTGCAAAACTCCCTCACATTGTTTTCATTGATCTCCAGCTGTTTGCGCTCTATAAATGCAGATATCCTGCGTTCAATCTGAGAAAATGAGCAAGAGAGAGAGCAATGAGGGTTAGACTGATGAGCTATTGAAGAAGAAAAAAAAAAAAATCAATCCACTGTCTTCTATTTTTGCAGTTTAGTTTTAATGAGTACCACTAGGCCATATGGGCTGCACGACTAACAAGTGACCGCAGTGGACACAATTATTCCAAAAATCAAAATATTTCTCACACGCAACCATTTCAGATAGTTGTGATTTGCTTGGGCCTTTTATTACAGTGACTGTAAATAAATAAGCAATAAAAATGAGGGCCTCCTTGTCCTTCGCCCACATGCAATTTCAGCATGTAATGAACATCCACTTCATAACGTTGCAAGGACCAGGACCTCTCACAGGACTCTCAAAGTGGGTGGCTATTTGTTTCTCTCTGAAGGAAAGTAGGCAGCGAAACAGCCTTCCATTCATTCTCAACTGACTGTCCACAGATAGCAATTCACACTCCCTATGACTGGCCAACTGGGGCAGATTATATGCAAATAATAAAGATTGACTGTCAAACAATCAACTTTAATTGTGTTTGGGAAAAGAGATTGCTTGAATACATGCAAAATTGGAACGTTCGGTCCAACAATAATCATTGGTAAATACAAATAAAACCAATAACAGCTTAAAGGGATAGTTCACCCAAAAATGAAAATTTTGGCAACACTTACTCACCCTCAAGTTGGTCCAAACCTGTATGAGTTTCTTTCTTCTGTTAAACTCAAAATCAAACAGTTAACGGTACCCACTGACTTTCACAGTAGGAGAAAAAATACTATGGAAGTCAATGGCTATCATCAACTGTCTTGTTACCAACATTCTTCAAAATATCTTCTTTTGTGTTCAACAGAAGAAAGAAACTCATACAGGTCTGGACCAACTTGAGGGTGAGTGATTTTCATTTTTGGGTGAACTAACCCTTGTTCTGTTCAACTAAATGGGGCAAAGTATTTTACAATATAATGCTTTAATTGCCGACAGCGTAAAAACAAAGCTTTTTTTCAGTTTACATTACATTATATGATCACACTATCATTCATTCAAGTGCTATTAAACCATTCAAGCATGATAAGGCACAAAAAATAACTGTCTGTCTGTCAATCTCCTGTCTGTGTGACACACACACACGACTCATGTGCACAGAAAGCCGCGCCAGACAGCGTGCCGGCCATATTGAGTTCTCTTTCGCACTTGAACGGACAAAAACACACAAAAGTATGCCAAAATGCCTGCTTTGTCGAGTATCCTTACAAGCAGAGTCTTAAATGAGTTAAATAAAGTCTTTAATAACTGTAAACTGTTTTCTGCGGACATCGTATGTTTCAGATCCGCGTCATGCGAGTCAGGTCTTAAAGGGATAGTTCACTCAAAAATGAAAATCATAACTTACTCACAGTCAAGCCATCCTAGATGTATTTCTTCTTTCAGACAAACACAATCAGAGTTATATTAAACATCCTGGCTCTTACAAGCTTAATAATGGTAGTGAATAGTAATCGAGATTTTAAACCCCAAAAAAGTGCATCCATCCATCATAAAAGTAATGGCTCCAGGGGGTTAATAAAGGCCTTCTAAAGCAAAGCAATGTGTTTTTTTATTTGCGGGGGAAGGGTGAACTTTGATCTGACACATGTCATATTGACAAACGCGGAAGCGGAGAGGAGAGAGCAAAACAAAACACCGGTCATGAATTAGAAGTCTAAAATTAGACTTTTTAAAGAGAAATGTCAGAGGAGCTTGAGTTTGTTGCCCAGCCCTATTTGTTTGAAACGTGAGAGGCGTCTACTCTCACCTAAGCTTACAATACGCCAATGTCATACACCGGTACAAGACACTCTTGTGAACGTGCAGATGGATGTTACAGGAAGCTAGTGACTATAGCCTATTAAGTTATAAATATGGACTTTTTTCTTAAAAAAAAAAAAAAATGCATCGCTTTGCTTCAGAAGCCGTTTATTAACTCCCTGTTACTTAGGCTTCAAAATCACGGTTACTTATTTATAAAGCTTGGAAGAGCCAGGACATTTTTTAATATAACTCTGATTGTGTTTGTCTGAAGGATGGCTTGAGGGTGAGTAAATTATGGTATAATTTACATTTTTGGGTAAACTATCCCTTTAAAGTGACAGCAGCCTAATAAACTTCCTGCCGTCTCTCATTAGTGTTAATCAAAGAACAAAAAACTAAGAGAAAAATCGCCCAGTGCTCTTGACTGAACTTTTGTAGCTTTAATAAGGATCAATCTATATTTAATTTATGCAGTGAAGACTGTGAAGTTTGATAACTTTATTCAATTTCTGTATTTTTTAAATATACTGTCTTTATTTTGTTTCTACAATACATTGGAGATTAAATGTGAAGTTATTACAATATAAAAATATATTAAAAACTTTAATATAAAAGGTGCAACTAATCGTAATTACAGAAAAATGTGCGATTAATCAGTTGTTTTGTTTTAATCGATTGACAGCACTAAAATAAATATAAATAAACATACTGTACTCACAATAGTGTGTAGAGTTATGTTTGAGGTGTTTTACCTCTGAGTTAGCAGCCTTGATCTGCACATTATCATCAACCTGAGTCTTGTTACGATCCTCAAGGGCAATACAGTGCTCAGATGTAGGAGAAACATGCTCCGAGTCAACCAACATCGGCTCAGATGTGTCTGCCCTTTCTTTCCTGTCACTGTTGCCTGGATTGGAGTGACTTTCCGACTCCATAATTTGCTTCAGATTTTCAGAGACTGACTGGAAGAATCAGAAAGTTAATGAACTGTCCCTCGTGCCATCTGTCAGCTTTCAATGTGTATTTATAATGACGAATGATGTCTTTGGCAAACAAACATGGGATATAAATGTACAGTCAGCTGGTCATCATCACAAAATATCACCCTTTCTGGGTTTATTTTACGATAACGACTGCATAAATTTCCACTTATTCTGGGCAAAAGATGTCAAAATGAAAAATAGAGGCTGTGAGGGATAGATGTAAATTAATTTAGTAGGGGAGAGCAGGGTAAGTTGTCACACTGTCTAACATTTACTGAGCACCATACATCACAATGGTATAAATGTCATACCAAATGAAAGAAGGAAGTCTTGGGCACATATGCTGTATTCATTACATTTTCATATCTTATCTCATTACAGAGTTATAGACTGTTGAATAGAGAATGTGCACTTGTGACAATTTGGCGGTAAGTTGTCACACTAGATTAAATAAAAATAAGAACACAACTACTTTATTGTTACAATAGATTTTAATTTTTAAATTCAAACCAGAACTGGAAATATAAACAATCACGTCTAGAGAATTTGGAAAAACAATTATTTCAATCCAAACAATACACATTTCAATCAAAACACATTAAGTGGCAAGACCACTTTGAACTTTAAACTCAAGTTTTCTCTGGCTTGCACATGGATCCATGATAACTGAATGGAATACTGCAGATATAACTCGCTTAACATGTTTAATCTCTGAACATAGCTGACTTAACATGTTAAACCTCTTTTTTGAGCATGTTCTGTGTGTTAATTTGTACTGGGGCAAGTTGTCACATGTGACGACTTGCCCCAAACTGACATCTGTGCTAATGTTGGCTAAATCTTTAGCTGACGTGCTATGTTGAGCGAACCTTAAGTATCAAAAGACACTTTATTGTCATCTCTATGTTGTGCAAAATAATAATTTTTTGATTTTTGAGATAGAGCTTCTAGTTTTGGAGTTATGAAGAGTGTGACAACTTACCCCGCTCTCCCCTACAAGCATCGTCTATCCTCCACAGCCTTGTTTTCACTTTAGAAAAAAACAATGTCTATCTATTCATGTCTATTTATGCAATTAAATTATATAATGCATATGACACAACTATTTATACATTGTTTACCTGTAATTTGGAGATGTGCTGTTGTAAACAGGTGTACACGTGAGAAGGCTGAAGCTCAGAGACATTGTTGACACTGGCACTTATGCTCAACACTTTATCACCCACTTTTAACTGGAAAACAAGAGAAAGTTATTTATTGTTGTTGTTAAATTGTTAGTTTGCTTTTAATGGGTATCCCTGCTTTAAATATAACTAAACCAGACTAGATAGAGGCTCTCGGTCTGGTCTGTTTATTGGTTTGAGAGGGATTAAATCCAGCAAAGATCATCTGACCAACAAACAAACTCAAACTACAGCTTTTATAAGACTTTCAAGCTACATTAAGTGCTCTACACACTGTGATAGTATCCCAGTTCTCCCAACCCTGTTTTAAAACGCTTGCATCCTATTTGCACAAACCTTTGCGCCAAGCTCAGCGAGAGACTCCATAATAGAGCCAATGCAGTCTTTGAAAACATCCCGGTGTCCACCATGATGTGAAATCTGGTTACTGCGCTTCTCCTGTTTACTTTCTGCACGCGCATCGCGTCTCTCTCCGTCCGCCGCCATCACACTTCCGCTCCTGACGGCAGCGCTGATTGGACTAACCAGCTTCTGTATAACATGACTTCACTTCCGCTAGGAATGCGCATTCTGATCGTGGTTCAAAAATGTTTTACATTTATGATGTACAATTTTATGTACAATTACAGTATATTATTAAAAAACATGTTGTTTGGACATGTACTATGAGAGTTCCTTTGTATATATATTTTTAAGTACCGCGTAAATGTAAATTTTTATCATGTATTCTGTATCAAACACTATTATAAACACTATTATAGGCAACTGTTAGGTTTGAATATGATATGAGCATTTGGTAACACTTTATTTTATTGTGTCCTTACGTAATAATAACTGTAAATTATGCCTAATTACAAGCAACTTAGTAAGTAGATGTTAACATGACGGGTCATTTTTTTGTCCAAAGGCCTTAATAATAATAATAAAAAACAAATATATGACATTGAAAGAATGTAAGGCAGTACAACTAGATCTCTTTTATTGAATCCAAAAGGTTTTAATTCTATTTTGATTTTAAAGATTTTGAAGTGTCAAAAGGTCATTCGGTTTAACCGTCCAAAGGCCAATACAGCCATTTAATTTGTGATTATAATATCTTAAAATGTAATAAATATATATGTTTTTTTTTTTTTTATTCTGGCATGATTTTATAACTTCATATATCAACATAGTGCACAATGGTATTAAAATGATGTGTAAAACTTGTACTAAATATAAAATGTTTAATTTTCCTTTTGTTAGCTAGATATCAGTCTAGCATTGTTTGAAAATATCATCATTCTGTATAAAACAAAATTTTGGTTAAACCGACAAAAGCAGTGTTAATTGATTAAAAAAACCACATAATCTCATTAACACTTCAAAAATTTAAAACTTTTAAAAACCTTATTCGTCAATGACCCAAATGTAATAAAAAATGTGAATACTTTAAATATGATTACAATGTAAAACAACTTTCATAAAATGTAATTTATTCCTGTGACAGCAAGGAGTCACTTTCACTTTTGATTAATTTAATGCATCCTTGCTGAATGATAATTTCTTTAAAAAAAAAAAAAATCATACGGACCCCAAACAGCTCAGTATTTATTTGAGTAATTGCACTGTAACAAAGACACCTTAAAATAAAGTGTAACTGATACTTTTTATAGCCTTTTCACACCTGCAGTGTCAAATATACTGTAATCCGTAAATATTTTAAGTGTAAAATTACCAATGTTAATGCAACTGTAAAGACAAAATATTTTGGGTATACAGTTAATATTATGCATAATATACCTACCTTTTCTATATTGGTCAATGTAGCCAAGCTCTGGTTTGTTTTGAGTCATAAGGACGTTACTCATCTTGTTAATCACATCTCCTGTCAATCAAAGTAGTGTCAACTCGGCTGAGCTTGTATATTGTGGCCAAAAATGTGACCTGTAAGACAAATTGAAGGGTTTTGACATTGGTTCAGTATCCATCATATTCAACGTCAGACGTTTCACTCTTTTGTCAGATTGTGCTCAGCACTCAAAGTTTTTCTTCCAGGGAGCGTTTTGAAAGGCAGGCTGCCCGTTTATAGCAATACTGACTGTCAAACAATAGTGTAAGGGCAATAGGGATGGGAAGCTGCTTACAATGGAGCTCTTTTCTGTCCCGAGAAAGTGTGGGAAAATCTCCCTCGTCTATTCATACATTTTTTCTTCTTTTTTTTCCATATAACGAGGAGACTGATGAACGCAACAACTGAGAAAAAGAACAATTGCCATCAGTGACAAAGCACAAGTGCTCGGTGCTGAACTCTGTAATGTCTTCTGGAAGGGTTAATCATTTTAGGAAGGGTTTTGGAGACAAACCTTTCAGCTCCAGTCCTTTCTGTGGCGCTCTTTAATTCCTCCAGTTGGAAGAGAACTGTAACACTTGACATCCTCTTACACTCTGTGCTGTCTGAGCATATTCCCACGCAGCAGGACGCAAGAAGAGAGGTGGCTTGGGTTGGCCACTAACAGAAACCAGGTTTTTAGTTCAATATATGGAGAAACATTTTGCTGTGATAGTTCTACTGTTAAAAACAACAACAACAACAACAACAAAAAAACAGTACCGGTCAAAAGTTTGGACACAATGTTTTTGAAAGAAGTCTCTTCTGCTCATCAAGCCTGCATTTATTTGATCAAAAATACAGATTTTTTTTTTGTGAAAATATTGTGAAATATTATTATAATTTAAAATAATGGTTTTCCTTTTTTAATATACTTTAAAATGGAATTTATATCTGTGATGCAAAGCTGAATTTTCAGCATCATTACTCATGATCACATGATCCTTCAGAAATCATATGATGACTTATTATCATTGGAAACAGTTGTGCTGCTTAATATTTTTTGGAACCTGTGATACTTTTTTTCAGGATTCATTAATGAATAAAAACTTAAAAAAGAACAGCATTTATTAAAAATAGAAATCTTAACAATATAAGTCTTTACTGACACTTTTTATCAATGTAACACATCCTTGCTGAATAAAAGTATTAATTTCTTTCAAAAAATTTTTTTAAAAAAATACTGACCCCAAACTTTTGAATGGTAGTTTATATTGTTACAAATGATTTCTATTTTAAATAAATGCTGTTCTTCTGAAAAAAAAGTATTGCAGGTTCTAAAAAAATATTAAGCAGCACAACTGTTTCCAACATTGATAATAAATCATATTAGAATGATTTCTGAAGGATCATGTGACACTGAAGACTGGAAATTCAGCTTTGATCACAGAAATAAATTGCATTATAAGTGTATTAAAATAGAAATTGTATATTGTAATAATATTTCATGATATTACTGTTTTTTTTCTGTATTTTTGATCAAATAAATGCAGGCTTGATGAGCAAAAGAGACTTCTTTCAAAAATATTAAAAATAATGTTTCCAACTCACTGTAAACCCTAACTCTCAAAATACTTAATTGGTTTGAGTAGGACAAACTTAAATTGAACAAATTAGTTCAGTTAAATTAACTGTTATGAGTATTTACAACTATCTTTTTCTTTTGAGTTCACAGCACTGACATGTTTCAAGTAAACTGAACTATTTCATCATTTTGATTTGTATGAACTAATTTCTTTTAATTTAGATTAACTTAAGTTCAACTGAAACTGGGCTGGGATTTCCATTTCCCAGAACGCTTTGCCCATGCCACATGAAAGGGAGAGTATATGCTAAAATTTAGTGTTATATAATGTTTTTTTTTTGTGCAAGATTAATGGTAAGGAAGAGTTAGAAGAGTTTCTGTTAATATGGGTTTTTGGAGAGTTTCCATCATGGTGACAAGTGGCGTATGTGGCTTAGTTTGATAGCAGGTAAGTTATATGTTTTAAGTTGCTGTATTCATTCAGTAAGAGCTATACCATGCTATTATTAACATTTTAACAATTTATCAAGTTAGAATTTTTTTTAATTTTCTTATTAGGGTTTATAGTGAAGTAAATAACTCATTTGATTTGCTAGAACTCAAAATTAAAGTTAATTAACAAAATATTTTGTACTAACTCAAAACTTGATAGTTCTGCATACTTAAAATTGGGAACATCATAATTTGATGTAACTGATTACTTCAAATATTTTGAGTTAGCCCAACTTATTCGGGTTTACAGTGTACTGCCTATAATATACTGTACTGTATAATATATATATATATATATATATATATATATATATAAACAGTGTTTTTAATGTTCAAAAACAATTATTGCACATGCACCTGTGGAACAGTCCTTTTAGCAAGACACCCCAGCTAATATTACATACTTCCCCAGTTGATTGATTACATTAAGAATTGCAAACATTTTTTTGTATTACAAGTTTTCAGAAATGTTATATTTAAATATGCAATGAGGCATTATCTAATTAAATATGCAATAATTTGCATAAATTTCCAGAACAGAAATCTGAACACTGGATTAAGCCAGATTCAAACATTTTCATTTTGCTGACATAAATTAGAGTTAAAGGTTTCTTACAGAGGGGACTTTGTATTTCTCTTTTATCACTCCATAAATCTATAAATACTGTTAACAGTCAGAAAAAAAAAAAATCACATTTTTTTAGGAATAAAATGTATAAAATCTGGCAAATTACATGAGAACAAACCCCTCTGTAAAAAGCTTCAGAATATAGATAGGAATAAAACTGTAAAGTTCTGCTGAAGTGGAGATTTCTGACAATAATAATTAATTTTGAGAAAATGGCCTTGATATATATTGTAATTGAAAGCAAAACTTAAAAGTGTATTTTGGATGTTTTCTTTCCACCAGTTTGAAACAACACTTTATGAAAGCTAAATAGCCCGATGCATGAAATAAAAGTGTTTTTGCTTGTAGTGTCTCACCTTAAGACACAAACAGTTTACAGGCGGTAGACAATTAAGGTCACAGTTCCAATAACTTAGGACATAAAAGAGACCTTTCTACTGACTCTGAAAAACACCAGGAGAAAGGTGCACAGGGTCTCTGATCACTTGTGTGAACATGCCATAGGCCTGCTGCAGAAGGCATGACTGCAGACGTGAACAGAGCAAAAAACTGCAGTCATTTAGCAGATGCTTTTCTCCAAAGCGACTTACAAATGAGAAGGTTTTTTTTTTTTTTTTGCTGCAATGGACACTGCAATGTCCATAATGTAAGACGCCTGAGACAGTGCTACAGGTAGACATGTAGGACAGCTGATCGGCCTTATAGTGCCAAACCATGACATGCTATATGTCCCACCAGACATGTTTGAGAACTTGCAAGTGCCTTGTTGGAAGAGTGGAGTAACATCTCACAGCAAGAACTGGCAAATCTGACCCAGTCCATGAGGATGAGATGCTCTGTTGCACTTAAAGCAGCTGCTGCTACTCCATTCTGTTGATACTGAACTGAAATATATATATATATATTTACAGTACAGTCCAAAAGTTTGGAACCACTAAGATTTTTTATGTTTTTAAAAGAAGTTTCGTCTGCTCACCAAGGCTGCATTTATTTAATTAAAAATACAGTAAAAAAAACAGTAATATTGTGAAATATTATTACAATTTAAAATAACTGTGCACTATTTAAATATATTTGACAAAGTAATTTATTCCTGTGATGCAAAGCTGAATTTTCAGCATCATTACTCCAGTCTTCAGTGTCACATGATCCTTCAGAAATCATTCTAATATGCTGATATCTGCTCAAGAAACATTTATGATTATTTTCAATGTTGAAAACAGTTGTGTACTTTTTTTTTAGGATTCCTTGTTGAATAGAAAGTTCAAAAGAACAGCATTTATCTGAAATACAAAGCTTCTGTAGCATTATACATTTTTATTTTTATTTTTTTGAAAAGAAATTAAAGAAATTAATACTTTTATTCAGCAAGGATGCATTAAATCAATTAAAAGTGGCAGTAAAGACATTTATAATGTTACAAAAGATTAGATTTCAGATAAACACTGTTCTTTTGAACTTTCTATTCATATTAGAATGATTTCAGAAGGATCATGTGACACTGAAGACTGGAGTAATGATGCTGAAAATTCAGCTTTGCATCACAGGAATAAATTACTTTGTCAAATATATTCAAATAGAAAACAGTTATTTTAAATTGTAAAAATATTTCACAATATTACAGTTTTTACTGTATTTTTAATTAAATAAATGTAGCCTTGGTGAGCAGACAAAACTTCTTTTAAAAACATTAAAAATCTTAATGGTTCCAAACTTTTGGACTGTACTGTATATGCTCAGTGCTCAGCGTAAATGAGTACAGCCCCTTTGAAAAGTAACATTTTAAACAATATCTCAATGAACACATTTTACTGTGTGATGCAAAAATGAGTACACCCCACAACAAAAACTACATCTAGTTCTTTGTATGGCCTCCATGATTTTTAAGGACAGCACCAAGTCTTCTAGGCATGGAATGAACAAGTTGGCGACATTTTGCAACATCTATCTTTTTCCATTCTTCAAGAATGAGCTCTTTTAGAGACTGGATGCTGGATGGAGAGTGAAGCTCAACTTGTCTCTTCAGAATTCCCCATAGGTGTTCGATTGGGTTCAGATCAGGAGCCACTGAATCACTTTCACCCTGTTCTTCTTCAGAAATCCAACAGTGGCCTTAGATGTGTGTTTAGGATCATGTTGGAAAAGTGCATGACGATCAAGGGCACGGAGTGATGGTAGCATCTTCTCTTTCAGTATAGAGCAGTACATCTGTGAATTCATGATGCCATCAATGAAATGCAGCTCCTGACACCAGCAGCACTCATGCAGCCCCACATAAGGACACTGACACCACCATGTTTCACTGTAGACACCATGCATTTTACTTTGTATTCTTCACCTTTGCGACTCCATACAGTTTTGAAGCCAAAAACATTTATCTTGGTCACTCCAGAGTCCCAGTAGCCTTCATCTTTGTCAGCATGGGTGCTGGCAAACTCTAGATGGGCTTTTTAGTTCCTGGGCTTTAGGAGAGGCTTCTTTCGTGGACGGCACCCATGCATGCCATTCCTCTGCAGTGTACGCCGTATTGTGTCATGGGAAACAGTCACACCAGTTTGGCTTTCTACTTCTTTAGATAACTGCAGTGAAATTGCACGCCAATTTTCTTCGACCCTTCTCATCAGAAGACGCTCCTGTTGAGGTATTAACTTCTGTGGATGACCTGGACATCTCTGTGAGATGGTTGCAGTTCCGTCTTTTTTAAATTTTTGTACCACATTTGCTACAGTATTCTGACTGATAAGTAAAGCTTTGCTGAGGTTCTTGTAGCCTTCACCTTTCTGGTATAAAGAATTTTTTTTTTCTCAGGTCTTGTGACATTTCTCTTCCATGTGGTGCCATTGCTGACAGCATGAAATGGGAAGGGGTTTTAACACCCTTTTATAGTCATCTGTCTGCTGGACACCTGTGTCATGAATAATTAGACTCACCTGTCATTGAATTCTTGTTAATTTAGACATTTGTAGTGAAAAATTCTGCTTTGCTCCAGAATCCTTCAGTGGGGTGTACTCATTTTTGCATCACCCTAATTTGAGTAAAACTGAAAATATATAGTATAGTATATAGTAAATATATAGTTTATACACACACACACACACACACACACACACACACACACACACACACACACACACACACACACACACACACACACACACACACACACACACACACACACACACACACACACACACACACACACACACACCCTGGTCTATTGCCAGGGTTCTGTCTTGTTTCATTCCTTTGAGTTTTTTTTGTGTACAGGTGCCAACATTGTCAAAACGATCCCAGTTCACATGGACCTGGGAAAATGACTAAAAAGCTATATTATGCATACCAGGCCAGTAGTTGGCGTAAGCATGATGTCAACATTTTCACAAAGTCGTGTTTTTGTAGTTAATACAGTGCACTTTGAAACCCATTTTCAGTTTGTTTTCAGGCCTCCAAAACACAGTTGTAGTGTACACGAAACATGCCAAAACGCATAACAATTTTTAGTTGAAAAGTGTTGCATAAACGGCTCCTTGGTTTCATGTATACCCTTTCAGTCTTCATTGTACACTAGTTAGTTTCCTTAGTTACTGATTATGTTCATCTGTTTCTCGTTTAGTCCACTCGTTTAATCAGTGTATATATACTCCCTGTTCTGTTCAGTCCTTTGTCGGTTCTCGTTGTTGGTAAATGGTTAGTGTATGTATCATCTGTGTATATTCCTGATTCTATCTATCTATCTATCTATCTATCTATCTATCTATCTATCTATCTATCTATCTATCTATCTATCTATCTATCTATCTATCTATCTATCTATCTATCTATCTATCTATCTATCTATCTATCTATCTATCTAATCTATCAAGCTTCTCAGCTGCAGACGTTGTTCGTCAGCTTCATTAACAGACGATTGCTTTTTTCTTTCATATCCTTTGTTTTCAATAATACTTTATTATTGAACATGGTCTAACATTCACTTAATATACTTTACACTGCTCTCAAGGCACTCAGAAATGACCCTTGTTGACATTCAAATAACACCAAGTGCTTTACAAGCATATACTACAAACAGTTCTTTTACACTCTAAATATCTGAATGATTGTGTTGGTGTATTCACTGAGATAAGAGTCTCATTTACACTGGAAAAACATGGAAAGTTTCTGACTCTGAGTGACCAATTACAGGCATATGATGTTGATGGAGCTTTAGAAAAGCATCCAAACAGGATTCTGATCTCTTGCATACATTTGTGTGAGAAAAACGTTGTTGGTGCCCAGGTCAGTAGAAGGTACGAGTCTTCAGTTTCCAGTTCTATTCTGTTTTACCCAGCAACTGTGAGCAGAATATGCAAGGTCAGATCTACATTAATGTTTCACCTACTTCCTGTTCAACTGCATCTCTTAGTAAAATGCCTTTGCCTTTGTGTCTCATCCTCTCTAGAGTGTAAAGGAGTATATGAAAAAAGAAAAAAAAAGCAAGGTCGATGGGGAATCTGAAAGAGAGAGGAAGAGGACCATTCAATTTAGAAATATCTAAGACACATCTAATATGTCATAGTGACCTCAGGTGCTTTCATCTATTTGCTGTACAAATAGTGATCAGATTTAGTAGAAAGAAAGGAGACCTGCTGCCATGTTTTCATTTCATCAAAGCAACCTTAAGGTATAGGCCTATATTAGGCACACCACATCTTCCTGTTCAGTTCTATAAGAATCTATGCACTGGCAACATATTTCTGATTCTGTTTCTACATACTGACATGTGACAGTTGCATAATTTCTACATCCCTCCAGATGTATTGATATTTTCTGTCAAAATTATAGAAATGCTACTGACATGTCATTGTGAAATGAAAACAGGAATAATAGGACATTCTGTTTCTATTGTTAATTTATTTTATGTATTTATTGGATTTACTGTAATGATGCAAAAAGTCACAGTATACTAAATCATAACTTGTCATTGTGCTTTGTTATTACATAATTTCTTGAAGAGGTTCTCTTACCAATATCGCAATGTTGTGTACATACCACATTTGGTGGAACATCATCCTGTCAAATGAAAGGGTTATTCAAAACATTTACATTTATGCATCTGACAAACATGTTTATTGCATTAGAGGAATGCATTTTATCAATTCTTGCTTTTCATGGGATTAAAACACATGATGTTTGTGTTGCTTGCACAATGTTCTAGTGTTGGGGCTAGAGGCAAATTAACAGAAAAGAATGAAAGTTAAATGATGTAAAGTCCAATTTTCTGACAAAATGACAAATATTAACACTACTAAATTAACAATTATACACAAAAAAAAAAGAGTAAAAATGAATCTAGCGCATCAAGTAACAGATTAATTTATTGCACAATATTTAGTTTGTCTGGACACACAGCATTTAATGTAAAAATGGGAAGATTTTCCCCCTCTCTTAAAGGTGCAATATGTAAGAATTTTGCAGTAAAAAATCCGCGTTACCCTCGGTTTCCGGTTTTATTTTGTAGGAACCATGGAAACACCAAAGACGCTTATACATGTTTTAATAGGCAAGGGAACAACTGTTTTGATATATTTATAGACGGAAAACGAATTATTGTTATATAGCTCAGCACGTTTAGTCTTATAGTTTAAATCTAATTTTCTTGATTTTTTGCGAGTATCATGCTTTACCACGCCTCAGAGAAAAACACTATTTTGTGAAGTAGCTAACATAGCATAATCAGATGCAGCTTTATTTTTAGTAACAGTAATACAGCATTTTCTCCATCATACAATATGTTTCAAAATTAATTGCATGCCATTTATCAACACAAGCCATCCAGCATTTAATATTATATTCTAAAATTGATCTCTCTTACTGCAGTGTCCACCGAGCAGCTTTTATTTTATTAACATTAATAAAAAAAGTTATGAATAGGCATTCTAGGACTAGAGCTAGCATGTCCAGTGGGCGCCCAATAATGAGGAGAAATAATATTTGTTTAATTATTATTATTATTATATTACCGTGATATTAAAAATATGTTAGACAATTACTATAGGCCTATAAATTAGCAAAAAATACTATTTAAAATATCATCTCTGTCAGGCAGAAACCTAGTGACCTATCTCCATATTTCGTCATTTTAATTTTTTTCATAAATTTTTGGTCACCCTTTATGACTGTTTGTAGGTTTTGCAAATATTTAACCAATGAAATTTAAAAGAGCTTGTGACTAAACCTCGTCGTAACTCCATTGGATCCACAAACTGTCAATCAAACCTCTTAACTCTGCCTCGCCTATATGGTGAATGAAGTGCCGCATAACCACACAGAGGTTGGACCGCTGGATTGCTTGTTTGCAATGCAAAGGTAAATAAATAACTAGTTGTTTGAATAAGTAGCCTACAGAATTTTCTTCACTCAAGAAACTACGGAGCCCCGCACATGACATGCAAGAAAAAAAATTTAATCGTGCGTACAATTTACTAATTCGTAATTAGGCTACTTTTGGCATGCATATGATACACACGGGTTTGACGTGCATTTAAAGGTACAATTTGTGATATTTTTTTCCGCTAGAGGTCGCTAGAAGCCTATTCAAAACAAAGGCGTAGTTTGATGACGCCAAGTTTTAGAGCGGAAACTTGGGACATGTGGTCTCCATCTCAATGGACGGTGCAAAAGAATAGGGATTGGAGTCTGGAAGAACTCATGTTCGTGGATGCGATTATTAACGTTACTGTAGTATGAAGCAGAGCAGGACCGAGTGTTGTGGAGCTGAACGAGGAGCTGGAGCGATTGATCAACACACGCCTCACGAGCAGCGGGACTTTTATTATGACACAGTCGCCGGCGCCGCTTCCGCTTTTCCGGTCATGAGTTTACGGGAGCTTTCCTTGTCGACAGAACCAGCGGCAGATGGTAAACAGTAATTATGTTCCATAAATAAGTAACACAATCCACCATAAAACGTGCAAGAAGTAAATAAGGAACTGCTTGAAGCAAGCTAGTGGTTTGCTGGACACTAGACACTACTTCCGCATTTGTCCACGGCACTGTTGTCATGTGGTTTCTACATCAGTAAAGGCGGTAACAAAGGGAACTGACGTCATTGACAGGCGACTGCACTGCCCCGTGTCACTGTTTAGAATGGGAATTTTCTCATGATTTACAAGTAGTTGAAAACATTAGAGATATTGTTTGTAATCAGCTGGACAAAATATATAACACTAGCCTAGTGGTTTTTGGATATTTTACTGCAAAAATTTTACATATTGTACCTTTAATACGCACTTTTCGCGTGCATATGATAGGCCTACTCAATTTTTGGTGTGCAAATGATACGCCCCTACCCCACACTACTAATCCGACCATGTGCACGCAAAAAGTCATTTCAGTGTATAAACAGCACGCCAAATACAAACATAAACTCGCAGTAGCCTACTAGGAGATAAAATGATCCTGTCAAAAACCTCTAAACTCCATTTAAGCTTGATTTTGGTAAAACGTTAATATTACAATGACACATGCAAGTGTCTGACCATATATAAAGTTACAATATCAACTTTGACAACACTGCGTTTAATTAGGTTATTTTAAAATAAAGAGGGAGGGAGGGCAAAAATGTATTTTGCCTATGTCACAATAAGAGGTAAATCCAGCCCTGATTATGATAAACGTCTTTAATACCTTTTTTCAACACTAGATTCTGCATGTGTTGAAGATTAACTCTGTTTGATCAACAAAACAAAAAAATGAAGAGATGAAAAAACAAACGATTTAATGCCATTTTCCTCTCTTGTGTGATGAGTCAATTTTATAGAAGCATCTTATCTAGATTGTCTTGAAGTCAACACACAGACAATTAGCAAACATTACAATTATTTCTGCACTAATGAAAGTCAACTGTACTTTTTAAGAGTTTAATTGAAAATCCATCTAATACTGTTCTGCCTTTTATTGAGGGGATTTGCTCCTGCAGCCTTGCTAAGTTTTCTCCCTCCTTGTCTCATAACTCCCCCTCGGCCCCCGCTCACAGGAAGCTGCACCTGTCACCTGGGGGCCCCTGCCTGCACTCAGGATCAATTTACATAACCTCATTTAGCAGTTCACAAATCAGAGCCATTAAGAGCTGCTAACAGGAACCAAGGGTTCTAATTTAGCCTGCCTTTCACAGTGGGAAAATTGGGCAGCTCAGGCCTACAAATAAAGACTCAGGTCTTGGCTTTGATTGTTGATTGTGATGGTAAATGTGCGGATGATTAGAGCAGATTTTCCCCTTTATTGATTTTCTGCCAAAACACAGCATGCCACGGTCCTGCACTAGGAAGCTAACTCGGATCGGGAGAGGGGGGCAAAAGCTTGAAACGGGGGCAGGGGTCTGCGTGATCACGTGGCATAAAAGTCTTTGCACGCCATAATACTGTATGTGAAGATGGCAAACACAAGGCTGTGAATGAGATGCTAATGAGAAGCTTAAAATATTAAGTTACACGTTTCCCCAGGTGACCATTCACTGAGCACAAAAAGAGCAATGGCAGCATTATCAGCAAGTGAATGTGTTTCCTTCGTGAGCGACACTGAAACAATATAATTGAAGTAGCAAATAAAATCAAGTGGAGCATGTTGGTGTTTATTATATATTATAATATACTTTATTAGACACACTGTACAACATTAAAAAGCTGTTCACATCATCTTAAAGTGTGGATGCTTGATATTGAATTTAATCTATTTTAAGAGGACATTCAGAAAAACCCTAGCACGGGTATGAAATTGCTACCTGCCAAAGCTTGTGTAGTCATCAGAAGATCACGTGCATTAACTTTCTGTTAAAGGGATCGGCCAAAAATTCTTCATTAACCCATCTTCATAAACCTGTATGACTTCTGTTTACCACAAAAGATTAAGTCAACGGGGTCCAATGTTGTTTTGGACTCCACTGACTTTCATTTTATAGGCAAAAACAAAATGTTTTCTATAACAATATGGTACAATAATTTACTTGAAAATATCTTCCTTCGTGTTCTGAAGTGGAAGGTTTTGAACGTAAATGATGACAGAACTGTTATTTTTCTTTAAGCCTGCTGTGAAAAACCAATAAATGAAATAAAAGATTCTGCAAATGTCCATCTTATCTGACAAAACTGCAACTGAACATCCTAAAGGGGGGATAGTCTGAAAATATATCTCAAAATAATAAAACATACTTGTGAACAAAAGCATTCACATCTTTGATATCAATGCTCTTTTCTATTTCATACTGATTGAAGTCATTCTAATTCATAAATGCATTTTGTTGCACCATGAATCCACCCCATGCAGACTTTTTTTTCCTGGAAAGAACAGCCGTGCAATCATGTGGATGATTTTAGCTTTAACCCCTTTCATTTACCATTCATCAGATAAACTTCAGCGTGTCACTATACATAGCTCATGTCAAGTATGCTTACTCAAAATGGCTCTCAATCGGCAGTCGATTTGGCAAAGATCTTCTTATAATATGAAAGAGCTGATTCAAACTTACACGTGTTCACTGCCAAACTGGTGTATCTGAAGGTGTCTGAAGTGTTTGTTGTCTTCACGGGCAGAGGAACTTCATTAGCCGAGTCATGGAGCCCTTTCCTTTCCCTGTTTTGGATACATATTTGAGCTGTGGTTTGGTGCCATGTGTGGATACCATGCCAGCGATGTGATGCAGAAAATAAAAAAGCAATGTCATTCCTCAGTCATGTGGTTGATACACTCTCAGAAAAAAGGTACAAAAGCTGTCACTGGGGTGGTACGCTTTCAAAAGGTACAATTAAGGTTGCACACTCTAAAAAATGCTGGGTTAAAAACAACCCAAGTTGGGTTGAAAATGGACAAAACCAACAGTTGGGTTAAATGTTTGCATTGTTTAAAAATGACTACATGGCTGGCTTAAAATGGGCTGGAAATCAAAAATCAGACATAATTACTAGAGGCAACAACAATAATCAAAATGTTATCCTTTACTAATAAGCAATTTAATAAATGTTTTTTTTTTAATTGTTAATCATTAAACAAATGTTGGGTTCATTTTAAGCGAGCAATACAGTCATTTTTAAACAGTAGTTGAGTTAAATAAAACTACCCAGCAGGTTGGGTCAAACATCGGGTCAAACATCGGGTCAAACACTGGGTTAAAACAACCCAATTGCTGGGTTTGTCCATTTTCAACCCAACTTGGGTTGTTTTTAGCATTTTTTTAGACTGCATATTAGTACCTCAAAGGTACATACTGGTACCAAAAGTGTATATTAGTACCTAAATGGTAGGCCTACACTAAAAAATGCTGGGATAAAAACAAGTTGGGTTGAAAATGGACAAACCCAGAAAATGGGTTGTTTTGACCCAGCGGTTGGGTTAAATGTTTGCCCAACGTGCTGGGTAGTTTTATTCATCTTAACTTTTGTTTAAAAAATACTATATTGCTCACTTAAAATTATCCCACAATATGTCTGAAATTAACATTTATTAATTTGTTTAATAAATGAACATTTATTAATAAGTTTAATGAATAATAATTAAACAAAAAACATTACATTGCTTATTAATAAATGGTCACCTTTTGATTATTATTGTTGATTTTAGTAATTATGTGTCTGATTTTTAATTTCCAGCCTATTTTGAGTTCATTTTAAGCCAGCCATATAGTCATTTTTAAAAAATAGTTAATTAGTTAAATAAAACTACCCAGCACTTTGGGCAAACGTTTAACACAATGGCTGGGTTTGTCCATTATTTAACCGAACTTGGGTTGTTTTTAACCCAGCATTTTTTTTAGAATGTACATATTACAACCTTTTTTTAAAGAGTATGTCCCAGTTTTTGTATCATGTTTTCTGTGATTGTATAGAGGAGAAGATTTGTGGCACACTTTGGATGTCTTCCTTTAGCTGACAATCAGGTATTGGAGGCTCTACTAACAGGCAAATTAAGTGTATTCAATAACGGAGATAGTGCTGGGGTAATTGAGGACTGATAGCTATAGCTATTTTTTGCATTTCTAGTGAAAAGCTTGAGATTTCGTTAAGAAAAATTAAACTTATAACTTGACATCTTGATAGGCTATCTTTGGCATGCATTCGATGTCTTCAATAAAGCCTGTTTTGAAGTTGGGTTTTTTGGATTCGGATTAAATCTCCCCAAATTAATGAGCCACATAATGGGAAACCTCCCCGTGGACGGTCGCCATTAAGCTATAACGCATTATGCTGTCATTCTCTGCCTTTGAAAACGATGGAGCAACAAACAACTGTTGTTGTCCCTGCGGCAGCATCCCGGTTAAATTAGCTTTAATGAACATGTAATTGCTGGGAATAGACTGAAGCAAACAAGGTTTCTAATTGATTTGCATTTCTCCTTTTTTTGTGAGCAGTCGCTCATTGTCCGAGCGCGCTATTGATCGGCTACTGTGTATCGCCCCGCATGTGTTTCCCTTCATTAACTGATAACGGGTTACTGATGACTCCCATCCCGGCTCTAATGTGGCTTAACGCCTACTTTGTTCCCGTGTCATGTCGGAGGGCAGCCCGGAATAATGAGTAAGTGGGTGGGCTGTGTTTGGGGCTATCTGTTGGGGAGGCGTTTAGTCTGCCGGGTGCAAGGAGATCACTGGAGGGGTTAAAAAAGCAGCACCTCTTAGGTCTGGATTACTTTTAACTGCTGCACAGCGTGGGTCCGTCTTCCATTTTAACCAACAACCTGAAGCGATCGCCTGGCCTCGATTCGAGTCTATATCACTAGAAACTAAGATTTAAACAAATAGCTAGAAATTCATTAACACCTGCGTGACATTTTATGTGTGGACCAGGTGGGCATAGTTAGGTTGCCGCGCACCAAAAAGGCTATAAAAATAAAGGTTCCAAATTAAGTGATGCCATAGAAGGACATTTTGGGTTCCCCAAAGAACCTTTTACTTAACAGTTCTTTAAAGAACCAGTGTGAAGAACATAAAGAACCTTTTGTCCAGTGGAAAGCGGATGTAAAAGGTTCTTCATGGAACCATCGATTCCAAAAAAAAAACCCTTTATTTTTAAGAGTATATGGCTACATTTTACGGGTAGGCTATGCAATAGCTGCAGTTTTGTTGATTCAGCATTTTCCCGAGGTTTTCCAACGAAATACTAGTTATGTAATGGCAACAAAATTGCAATAATAGTCAACAACATAAGTATATTTATAACACATATATATACTTTATACCAATCCCTGATACAGTAAAAGGCCTAATATTGGTACAAATAGCCTCAGTATATAATTCAAGAGCAAACAATACGATTATTTTTTATTTTATTTTTTAAATCGTTCCAAAGCTTAATAAAGATTAGAATGGAATTGAAACTAACTGTGGCCAGGAAATATTCCCTATAAGATTAAGACACATGACAGGACATGGGGGAGTGTTGGTGTCCGTCTTTCCAATGCTATCTCACAACCAAAAATAGGCCTAAATATTGGCTAGCTGTTATTTGTGTTGTGCATAGGCTTACCCCGGAAACTGAACAACCAGTCACAGAAATTCTAATCGCCACAGACGTTTACCCTGATTTTCTTTGCCATAGAATTGTAAATTGTGCATAGAAATGATAAATGATACGCCATACGTGCAAATTGCTGCGTAATACAATGGTCACACAACGGCGAGCCGCTGCGCTCACAGAGAGAATTGCATGTTAGCTAATTGTTAATTTGGGCGACTCGCGCTGGCTAATTATGGCGGCACCGCCAAGCCATTTGCATGATGGACTTGCCACCTGCCTCGACGCATGACAGCCCGCAGCCTGGGCAAACTATATAATTACTGAACAGTGGAGGGGCAATTTTTGACTGCAGTCCCTTTGTGTGACATGAATTCTTCCTAATGACATATTTTATAAAGGGGCAAATAGCATCCCTCCTTCCGGTTCTACAGAAAAAAGCCATAATCTCAACAGGTCTTAATGTTTGAGCCCCGCACCGCACTCCTGTATAGGCCGATTCTTCACAGTTGCGAGGCCAAGGCTACTCATTGTGTTCCGCCAAGGTCGCCCGCATTTAGGCCTGACATGACGAACAGAATGCAATGGTTTGACATATACCAACGATTCGTTTTTCACTCTATAATTGCCTTTCGGCACATGAAATTGTTTGGGACAAGCAATGTTAACAGTTTATGCACAAGCTTGTATACAAAGCCCAACTTGTATCTATAGATGTCACTACATTCTAAAAATGCTGGATTAAAAACAACCCAAGTTGGGTTGAAAATGGACAAACCCAGAGATTGAATTTTTTTAACCCAGTGGTTGGGTTAAATGTTTGCCCAACATGCTGGGTAGTTTTATTTAACCCAACTATTGTTTAAAAATTACTGTATTTCTTGCTTAAAATGAAACCAAAGTATGTTGGAAATTAAAAATCAGACACATAATTACTAGAGTCAACAATAATAATCAAAAGATGATGAACATTTATTAAGCAATTTAATAAATGTTTATTGTTTAAGTATTATTCATAAAACATATTAATAAATGTTAATTTCCAACATACTTTGGGTTGATTTTAAGCAAACAATACAGACATTTTTAAACAATAGTTGAGTTAAATAAAACTACCCAGCAGGTTGGGCAAACATTTAACCCAAACACTGGGTTAAAACAAACCAATCGCTGGGTTTGTCCATTTTCAACCCAACTTGGGTTGTTTTTAACCCAGCATTTTTAGAGTGTAGTGAGACAAAATTTTCGATTAATTTCAACGACTGAACAGATGCAATGAGACGAAAGTGATAGCCTATTGATATTTGGTTCTTCTACTCAATTATTAGGATATATCCCAAACATAATGACAGTGTGTTTTATTACTTACCTTAGAACAGAATATAGGCTTACAAGATTATTTAGATAGCTTCTTATTCATCTCTGACTTTAGATTGCAATTGGATGCTAAATAGGTCCACAAACCCTGTAAAAAGTGGAAACTTTGTTCCTAAAAGATATAGTACACACAAAACTGAAAATTCTGTCTCCATTTTGAAGTGAATAATACCAGTTAAATCTATATGTTACCGACACAAAGCTTATTTTAAGCCCATGTTACCACTCAATTACATTTTTACTGAACATCATGGTATGCATTTGTATTGATAAACAAATGGCTATTGCTATATTAATATATAATTCATTTATCATTGCTACTTTGTTATTTAGCCTACATTATAGATCGGTTGTTTATAGCGTTGGATTGAAGGTTTAGATCCGCTATAGGTTTAATATTGATGCTGTTTTAATAGTTTCTGGTGTACCACGCTTAAGTAATCAGATAGTGTTTAAGTAACAAAAAGTTGATCAAAATAGCAGTGGGGTGAGGTGATTACATGTTATTTAGCGGGGGAGGAAGTGTTAACACGGTTAGTAATGGTTCGCTGATCACCAAAGGACTCCCGCTGGTACAGTAAAGACTGCGATAGAGCGCCTCTTGTCTGCTCAGAGTTTCATTATTGAGTCATGACCCGCGCACACGAGCAAGAGCTACCCGGACATTTCAGAACATTCAAATAAATTCTTTATTCACACATACTTATTATTTAGAAATCTCTGTCTTCTCTCTCATTGCACACACAAAACTCCCACAGAAATGGGCAACAATTGTGTAGGCCCCCATCTGACAATCTATGAAAGTTTTGTGTGTGTGTGTGTGTGTGTGTGTGTGTGTGTGTGTGTGTGTGGCTATTTGTTAATGAAGGATTTGTGGTAATTTGTTATTTTATATTTGTGAAGTAGCCTAAAAATTAAGTGAAAAGATAAAATTAGGCCCTTGGGGCATAAGAAGGCCCCAAGAATTGGCACAGATTCTTACAGTAATTGAATACATATTGTAATTCATGATGTTATTATTCAGAAATTTCATGAATTAGATTTCAGGCATCAGTGCTTTTCATTAAAACATATAGTGAAATCATTCAATTTGAATCCATAGTGTTGCTATTATGACATATCTTCATTTAAAATATGGCTATAAATAATCATATGCCTGAATATGTCATAGAATAAATGTACCTTTCAGATCAAACTCTTTCACTGTGATTAAATAGAATATTTTTTAAAATAGTTTTAGACATTAACGACACTTAAAACATATTAATATTAATATCAAAAGTAATTTATACATTCTATAAAAGTTTACCATATAGGTGGCCATCTACAAAACAAAATTTTGCAATTTGTGCTGGGACAACTAATTTAGTTAATGTAATGTTTCTATTTATTTCCCTTAACAACACGTATTGGTTGATGCATCATCATGCGCATGCTAAACTTCCATCTAACTATGTTACAATTTAACAGTAAATGCACATTGTTCTTAAGGGGAGCATCTTCCACCATCTTACCCCATGATTGCCCAATCCAATACAGCATGAGGGCTGTCCTCAAGAATCGGTTATACATGAAAAATAAACAAAATGGTCATGACCCGGGTGATTTCTCGTTTAAAAACGTGCATGAAAATCGATTTAATCTTTCCTTACATCTAAGTGAGAAATGAGGTATTTTCCTATCAGCAGTTTCAGCAATTTGCCTCATTGTAAATTTGATCATTTAAATTGCAGGATTCTAAAAGACAACGCCATTAAAATAGTATTTTTCTTTGAAGAGAAGCAAAATAATAATAATGATAAAAACTGTAAAGAAATGGGAAGGTATGAAAATGCAGTTTTTGTTCAATGGATGGGAAAGGCTGCATTCACATAAGGCTGAATGCGCTGCATTTCACTGGTGCCACAATTACACTGAAAGGTCAAGTATTACTGCATCTTGTGTTCCGCGCTGCATGCTAAGTATTTCTACTTGCAAATGACCCTCGTCTGCGTGTGCAGTACAATGGCCTCAAGAAGCAGATAAATACTGGACAATTAAATACATTTTTGCTACTAGTTGACAATAAGATTTACTAAAGAAGGTGATTGCAGTTAACGTGTAATTGTGCCATTTGTCATGTACATACTGAAGCTGGGAATGAGTTTGAAGCCGTCTTGCTCATTTCTTTGTTACTTTGCTTTTACAACCTCCATATTAAACGTGGAAGATGAGGTATAGCCTACATTTGAAAGTTGGAGAATAGTTCTGTCCTTTTTAATCAAAGGCATACTTCATTCTTATTCATATCTATTTTAAAAACTATTTGAGTGCAGTACTGACAAATACAGATTTGCCTTTTTGCTCCATAACTGTATACGATCCTGCCAAATTTGAGTTTTAAGTATGTTAAACCTCTCTCTCATTGCTTTCTCATTCCCCGCACATGCTGTGCTATGGTTGTGATGTGTCAAGAATAAAGTTTAAATATGGTTTTGGATATTTAAATAATAGGATTATGTTCTGTCATTTGATTTGTATCTGGACCGCTCTCGCCTGACTTTGGTGCGGACTGTAAATTGTCCAATTAAGCATTTTAAGTTATACATTTACTTTAACATTGATGTGTTTGGAAATAAATTAAGTTATTAAGTATAGTGTACATGGCAATGCTGGTGAAAGAAGCTTCAGCACCCCGGACAGCTCCAGAGAAAATGACATAATACCAACTAAAAATACACTATGTGGGAAAACCATTGCATAACCATCAATTTTGAAGGTGTGGCCAAACCGAGTTTGTTTTGTGTGTGGACATATTTAAAGTCAGTGGTGTGAATCAGAGATGGTCGCTTTAGTGAAATTAACTGGTATATTGTATTTGGCACGTGATGTTTATATTTACACATTTCTGCTCTTTAGAAATCTCTGAAGGACAATGGTCTTAAATACAGTTTTATTCATGTTGAAAATCTTAGATGCACGATTAATACCAAATATGCATGGTTATTTTTGCGAGATGATCACAAAATGCGTGGTTTATCGAGTTAGATTCACCACAAATATATAAATGCAGATCAACCAGTTTCCCTGAACTACAGTGTAGAATAAAACAGGGAACGGACCTCGGAAACCCTGATTGCACTGAGATTGGGGTCTAATTGCAGAGAGGTGACTGGGACCTTTGCACCCAAAGCCTCGAGGACAGTCCGCAGTTGTGCAACGTGTGTTGAGTGAAAGTGATGAGAGCATACACGCTTCCAACAAGTCATTTTCAACAGCTACAAGCTCCACACAAAGACCACACACCGAGCCTCAGACATGTTAATGTAATCTGGAGTCTTTCAGAGGAGCTCTAACAAAACGAATCCCCGAAAACCTAATAGACTCTTTCGGCGCTGGTGGATTGCTGTGGAAAATGATTGAATTTGCACAACGGATAAAAGAGAAAATCTTACTTGCCCATAAAATGAACGTTTATTTCATGTATTTGGTTAATCAATTTATCTAGTCTTGCGATGAAAGTACGTATGGTTCAGATCCTCAAACATTCGTCTACTGAAGTTCATTACATTGCAGTGATTTAGCCTACAAATATATTGCCTAATAGGCCTATAATTTTAATTTTTAATTTCGCTCCTTGTAAATTTAAATAAATATAAGCCCAAATCTTGTCACGAGAAATTGACTAACATGCCTTTTGCGGAACGAATATTTAAATTCTTAAACACGTGCAGGCCTACTCTTATGACAGGACAGTACACATTTTAAGACATTTTTTTTCGCAAAAAACATAATTTTCATAGTAGTCGCCCATTGATCTTATCTTTTTATACAAATTATAGACATTGCTTGGAGTTTTAGGTGGAGGTTACACATAATTGAGTATCAGTGCAAGTAAAAGAAGCATCTGTAGGCCTTCGAAAGTATAATTTCGGACATAATCGACAAAATGATCTGTTGATTTAACGACCCTTCACAGAAAAGAAGAGCGCCATTACAATCAGTGAGTCATTAAAACGCGCGCCCCACTGCCCGCTTACTGGCGCGAGAGCTCCACATAAATACCTTCATCAGTTGAAGGTTTACTACATGCAGAGGGTTTTATTTGCGAATAAATGCGATAAAGCCCAGGCGTGAACATCAGCAACAAGGGCTACTCCGACCATTCGGCCTAATGGCCTATATTGTGTACAAGTTTTGCTTTGCGTCAATAGTTCCAGCTACAATCGCTGTTAGAGCGTATATAGCCTATAAAATATCAGGGAAATTAGTGCACCATTTATTGCAATATTTCCATAAAATAGCAGAGGGTTATAAACACTAAAAGACCAATCAATATTCGTCAGCTCAGGTTTGTCAAGCAAAAAAAAAAATAATAATAATAATAATAATAATAATAATAATAATAATAACTTATTAAAATGAGTGAACACATTTCTTACCCCTCACAACACTAAAGATCTTCTTCTGGAAATATTTTTTCACACATTTAATTAAGGGGGTCTTTAAATCTTTGAAATAACAATAACATGGTCGAAACTAGTGAATTTTATAATTGAAATGTAGTTGAAAAGTTTTTGCATCACATAATCGATAATTATATGTGACCCTGGACCACAAAACCAATCACAAGGGTCAATTTTTGAAATTGAGATTTATACATCATATAAATAAGCTTTCCAACAATGAATGGTTTGTTAGGATAGGACAATATTTGGCCAAGATACAACTATTTGAAAATCTGGAATCTGAGGGTGCAAAAAAAAAAAAAAAATCAAAATATTGAGAAAATCGCCTTTAAAGTTGTCCAAATGAAGTCTTTAGCAATGCATATCCACTCACAAAAATACATTTTTGATATATTTACGGTAGGAAATTTACAAAATATCTTAATGGAACATGATCTTTACTTAATATCCTAATGATTTTTGGCATAAAAGAAAAATCGATCATTTTGGCCCATACAATGTATTGTTGGCTATTGCTACAAATAAACCCGTGCGACTTGCGGTCCAGGGTCATATATAGTCTATAAATCACAGAAGTCCAAAATGTTATTTGAAAAGAATCAAGCCCAGCTCAGGGTTTTTTGACATAAATAATTTGGATAGAAAGAAAGACAGAAAGAAAGAAAGAAAGAAAGAAAGAAAGAAAGAAAGAAAGAAAGAAAGAAAGAAAGTCGGACTTATTTCGTTAATGGACCCGCGGCCTTTGTATGCCAGTACACAACCTTCGTGGGCTATTTAGGCTAATTCATTTTTATTTGGTTAAAACGTGTAGTAAAAATGTCGAGTAGAAATCTCAAATTTGATTCAATTATTTCCTTGTGTGGAATAGGCGACATCTCGGCACGCACTTTCAAATTTTCTCGCAGTCAATCTTCCCTCAGCCCTCTGATGTTTACGGTCTTTATCAATACGTAAACACGGGGGCATTTGATTTTACCTCAGATCTTCACAAACTCGGTATTGATGGACGGCGCTCTGATAAGTGTGTTTATTTCGTCTTGCAAAGTTATTTAGGAGAATACTGTTGTTTGTACAGCGATGTGATTGATAAGTTAGCTTTTAGGAGCGTTTGTTTGATGTGAGTTTCTCTCAAGGAGTGGAGACCTCACCTGAACTGACTCATTATTTAAACGAAAAAGAGCGCCAAAAAGAAGTCTCTACAAAACCTTCGTTTACTTAGGAAAGGCATAGGCTACAACTCATTTAATGGGTTATTCAGTAAATACAATTAACTTAGGATCGAACTTTTACCATTATGAATCAAACTGGTTTGAAAAAGTGCGTTTTAAAATATTTAATAATTGCTTTGCTTTGTCAATTTGCACGTAAATGGATTTCCGGGCGTTTCAACGGTGTAAAAAAGTTAGCATTTAAAACGCAAAATAAACTTCTGACAGTGTTTGTGGTGTGACTTCATGAGTTTTGCGACACACAGACAACTACAGAACTATTTGCAGAATGAACACTTTACTATAGGAGGCCCGTCCAATCCTGAAGGAATATCCATTACAAACAGTAGAAATCGTCGATTTAAAACAATGTGCGACTGTAGAAAAAATCCCTCTAATGAGTATTCAGGAGCCTACAAATGTAAAGGGTAATTGTGTGGAAGTTTGTTGACTCGTTATAATTGTATTAATCATGTTCAGTTGGCCACCGCCGAGTGATAGATTCTTACACCCAAAATCTAAAATAAACGTATTGTTAGGATATTGTTATTGTCATAATTTATTAATATGATTGTATGACTGCGTTTAAGTCAAATATCTATATAAGTTACAAGAAAATTAAACGTACAAATAACAAAGGAACTGAAAAAAACATGTGACCCTTAATATCGATAAAAATTTTGTACAATATACATATCGCTAAAAACTATGTAATCAGTCCAAACCTTTTACAGAAATATACAAGCTACGTTTTACAATGAAATCTATAAGAAATCAGTTTAGTGTGAGGGGTTCATCTTCATTGTTTTTTTTTTTTTTTTCATTGTTTTTTTTTTCAAAAAAATCCAACAGGATGACAGAATATTTGTGATTTTAGTGTTTCAATCAGTCTCCATTTAAAATCTAGTGTAGTATATAAATAATTCCATCTTCTTAATGATGTTTTGGCGCTCATCCTCACAATAAAAGATTTGATACCTTTGACATTTGGCAATCCTCGTGTTGCTCGCAGCCTTCTCCCTCCAGAAAGGAGAGCGCAGCTACTGTTCGCATGGTCTTTTTTTGAGCAGAGTATACCGATTATCTGCATCCACTTGTCGTTTTGTTATTGTATTATAGTCTGTTCCGGTGTCACCATGTCCTGCCGTAAAGCAGAGCGGAGCAGGGCAAGGCGGCTCCATATTCGGAGCCGGAAGAGTTCAGGTGTGACAGGCCGGACACCTGGGTTTGGAGAGATGGAGGGCTTGCAGCATGTTGACCCAGATCTGGGGACTGGCCGGCGTTGCCTACCTGCTGACCTTGATGCTGGCCCATTGAAGAACTGTTATTGGACATAATCATGACGTTTCCCCCCTGGTGATGGTGGCTTTGTACACCAGTGTTGGGTGTATGGCTGCTGCCTTGACATGGCTTTCCGTCTTTCACTAACACTGGCACGGCCACCCGCCGCGGAGACTGCTGCTGCTGCTGACAAGAGCCATTGTCTTGTTGCATTTGCTGCTGGGACACCTTGTCCTTGGCCTGCCTTTTCATTTTATATCGGTGGTTTTGAAACCAAATTTTAACTTGAGTCGGAGTCAAGTGAATCATGCTGGCCAGATGTTCCCTTTCCGGCGCGGAGAGGTACTTCTGCTGCTTGAACCGTCGCTCGAGCTCGTACACCTGCGCCTGGGAGAAGAGTACCCGTCTCTTCCGGCGCGGTGTGCTGGTCAGCGGACCCATGCCTTTACCAACATCCGCCAGAGAACTCAGAGTGCTCATACTGCCCATATTCATACCAGACGAGGAACCCATGAAACGAGAGACTGCAAAAGAGAACGGTATAATTTAGCTTTGCGATTTAGTATCAGTATATAAATGACCACAGAAAATACAAAGCTCAGTGCAGTAAAAAGAGCTGTGCATTATTACGCAATCGTCTCTTGTTAGACTTTTCCCTGCTTTGGACAAACACGCTTAAGAGTCTGTTAATTGATGCAGTTTGTTTGGGTTCAGATAAAGCACCTGGCACGTTTAACGTTGGCTTAACATGTTTTCCCTTAATCTACTGTCAAAAGTCGCACGTTCACTTAAAAGGCTAGAGTAAAAAAGCTACAGATTTTATAGCTGACAAGTTTAATACACTCAATATATATATATATATTAAAAAAAAAAAAAAAAAAAAAAAAAAAAGCTCACGTACTTGTAGAGAAGCGTGGGTCGGGATTCGTTCCGTACCAGCTGGTGGCCGTCGTGCTGCCTCTCATGCCGTCTTGATAGGCCGGCAGGTCGCTCATGTTGCCCAAATTCCCGTTACAGTAGCCCCCCATGGCTGTATGTGACAGCTGGGAAACTCCAGCTGCAGTCATGTGGTAGGCAGCGGGTACTGTTCCATTGTGGCCCATGTGGTGCTGCTGCATCGCCGCTTGCGTGACTTGGGGTTGTCTGTACGAGGCAAGTGGAGCCCCCAAGTTGTTCCCCTCCATACTCACTTTTTTGTAGCTCTCTTCAAGAGGACTTAAGATATCGGATACAGAAAAAGGAGTCGTATGCTTAGGGCTCATCGACATTGTTCTGTGTTGGAAAGGGAGAAATTAGAAGGCAAGGCAATCTCTCCTTCTTTTTTTTGGCCAGCTCCTCTGTTCCTGTTGTTTCACCGTCGCTGCAGCAGGATGGAAACGTATGAGTGTGCACTGGAGTCCGCCTTAATTGGTTTGAGTGGGAGCTCGAAGCTGACTTTCGTTTGTTTTAGCTTGGTGCCAGGTTTAAGGCTTCCATCAGAGGCGGGGCATCAGCAGCCAGGGCAACAATACAAAGCAGCGCTATCATCTGAGCGCCCACGCACATTTTCTATTACGCGGTCTTCAGCTACCCGTGCCATCCCCCAAACCCGAAAACATTTAGGCGTGTAACAACACCTGTGCGTAAAATTAATTCGTCCATAGTTCATTTTCAGCGCGAGGCTGTTTATTTCGCGGCTTGCAAGGAACACGGCGAAGGATGAAATATTGACAGTTGGAGTGATGTTTATAAGGGCCCCTTGATGTGAGTGCATATGCGGACTTCAGACTTTGAGAACCACTCAGTTTCTCTGAGAGAGAAAAAAAAAAAACTTGAGTTGAACTACTGACTTTTAATGGCCACAAGAGGCTTCTGGTGATTGCAGGCGTGTTTGTATTATGCTCCATCGTACTCAAACATGCAAAGGGCCCTTGCGACGACTCAGGAACACTGACTGACAAATAAATAAATACATACGAGCGTGTTAAGAGGCCAAGTAAATGATTAAGCCTGTTTCCGCTTGATATTATTGGACATAGGCTGCGTGTCGTCCAAATTCCCATCCACTCGGCTCAGACACGCGGTACTGAGGGAAATGAACTCGGGAGGAGGAGAGGCTCTCAGGTAAAGTTAACAACGCTGAAATAACCTGAGTAAGTCCTGAAGTAACTCCGTGTAACTTCAATAATGCATAGCTTACCCTGCAGTGCGATCCCCGATCGACGCCCTAAAGGTCTCCCTCAATATTGCTGGGCAGAAGAGCAATTTTACAGAAATTTGTATGATTGGACAAGTTTTTTTTCATTTCTTTATTATTATTATTATTATTATTAATCTTATAAGCTATTTTATATTTATTTTGTAACAAATATAACAATTGATTTTAGCTATTTACAAAACAACGCGTTGTCTTATGCTAGGCTAATATTTTACTCTAACTATTACAACTAATAATTACGTTTTCATTTTTTTTCGTCGTGGCTCTAACATTAATTTACTTATACAATAACCCATCGTATCAAATTTAAATATGTCAGTAGAGAAACAAACAAACCTTTTGGGACACCATGAGTTCGGCTATATTGTTTAAAACAAAAAACATAAGATTCTCAAATTGTAGACAAATATTTGGCGTAAACTTTCGTTTTTAT
Organism: Chanodichthys erythropterus; assembly: GCF_024489055.1. Classification (NCBI taxonomy): domain Eukaryota; kingdom Metazoa; phylum Chordata; class Actinopteri; order Cypriniformes; family Xenocyprididae; genus Chanodichthys; species Chanodichthys erythropterus. The sequence goes on along the minus strand of NC_090238.1, from coordinate 35,473,042 downwards.
CAAGATCAGCGTTCATCGAGAGTCTTCGCCGCTGAGCGCTGCAATCTTCTGAACAAAAACGGCTCGTTAAAAGAAAACCTTAAGCGGGTTTAGATGGAAGAGTTGATCTTATGGTCTTCAGCAGTCAGGGATTACACACAGACTTTGTTCTTCTTTTTGTAAAGATATCGTGATATCCATTTCCCGAAAGTCTACAGCATCAGCTCAAAAAAGAAAAAGAAAAAAAAGAAAAACAGTCGAAGTCTAACTATGAAATAATTGCGAGTTTAACCACTTTATTAAAACAAGAAATACAAATTCTGTCGCATTTTTAATTGTGCTGCATTTTTTGCTTTGATGTTTTCTACCTGAATTCAAATGCCTTTCGAAAAATGCATTTTTTAATGCTATGTATTTCTTTATTTCTTTGCGATCTTGTGGAACACTAAGTGTTAATCTGAAATAACCAGCCGCCCTGAAAAGTTAACAGGAACAAAAACATATTGGTCATTCCTATATCTAATACTTAATCCATAATAAATCTGTCAAACTGCGTTTACGCCACAATAGTAATACATCAAAGGAGACCAAAAGATGATACGGATTCAGAATAACACAAACCATGGGCTATTAGGATGAGCCAAAACATTTAACACGAGGGAATACAGCGTCTTCTGGTGGTCACAAGTCTGAATATATTTTCAAATGACAAGACAAAAAGCTCCTCTAGTTGTCTGATAGTTTTAGTTTTATTTAATGCCAACAACACATTCGTAACTTTTTACACTTTATTCCTTTTCAACCTTATGTTTCCATCGAGCGTTCACATCTCGATCGTGATAGTCAGCTTGTCGCATTTTGAATTGAAAAAAAAAAAAAAAAAAAATGAAACAGACCTACGTTAACCTCCTTAAATTAGCAGACAACCGCGCATTTCTCTAGTTTTAAGTTAGCACAGGTGGGCGTAGTTTGTGCACCAGAGATGATAACTGCGCGAGCAATTATAACAATTAGTGTCAAAACTATGGGGCGTCCAACGCTGCTTTCAAGGTGTTCGGCCTACTTGAACCAGTTTACAAAAGGCTCTCTTAATTATCTTAATCAGGCTCGCTCCTCTACTGGAGTACGGCTATCATGGTCAATTAACGGCAATTAGTAGTACGATTTGTGTTGTTTTTAACATCTTTTTCTATTGACAAACCGGAGTTTTGTTCAGCGCTACCTGCTAAAACTTATTCAATATGCATATGCATATATATGAAAATATGTCATCCTTTAGGCCTATCCAAAGGCGTATTATATTATATTATATTATATTATATTATATTATATTATATTATATTATATTATATTATATTATATTATATTATATTATATTATATTATATTATATTATATTATATTATATTATATTATATTATATTATATTTGGCTTATTTTTCCTAATGTTTCTTATTAAACGTTTGTTTACGGTGGGGAGGGGGTGATATTGACGCTCATCAGGTGCAGTAAATATTGACAGCCAAGTACACAAACTTTAGACTCCACGATGCTATTGTGCCATCTAGTGGAGAGTAACAGCCATGCAGTTTGTACAGGAAGCGCTCGTGGGAAAGAGAGAGAGGTGCATTCGTTTCCTTTTGAGCCAAATCAGATCAGGCCCACCACAGGAAGCTGTTAACCTCAAGGTGGCAGAGTGGTCCTGCCTACAGCTAGGCAGCCAACACTGTGGACATCACAGTGTTGGCTAATACCTTCAAAGGTATAAAACGCATTTGTAATGACAGGGGGAGACCGGGGATGAACGTAACACCTTTTGTTTGAGCATCGGTAACTCAGTGGTTGTTGGTGCTGTACCTCTCAAAATGTAATACATGACAGCTACATTTGTCTGCTACAAACATAACTCAGTTGGACATGTTCAACACAATTACAGATTATGTGAGTTTATGTCACACGCAAAGAGTTCTGTTGTTACAACCACTGGGGTTAGTAGCTGGGGATAATTTGCTGAAATAAGATCAACTCAATCTAAAATAATGCAAGAATGTCCCTAGTAAAAAATTATTTTAAATAAAAAGTATTTTAAAATACATGTATGTCATACTAAATACATTTCAAATCTATTAACATATTTACTGACATATGGCTTTAGACTTATTGTATAAAAAATTAACTATAAACTATAATTACCTATAAAAAATATAATTAAACTTTTTTTGGAGTACTACTTGTGCACAATGCACATTTCTTAATATTAGGCCTAAAATGTGTTTTAATACCAATATCGATGAGGATTGTATATTTGAATAATATCTGTCTTTAAATTCAAAATATTTAAAGTGTAAAGTATACTTGCAATAGTTCCACTTTAGCACAATCAAATATACTTAAGTATATATTTAGTTGGACCTCAACACTACTTCTGAACAATTAAAGTGCATTAAGCATAAAATTAGTTTCAATTTAGCAGACATTTCAATATACTAGTTCAGTATACTAAAAGTATGGTTACCTTATTTTAAGGTATCCATGGTACAGTGCAATTATACATTTAAGCACTGAGTAATTATAATTAACTACATGTACTTACTATAGGGTTAGGATTAGGAATAGGGGTTGGCTTAAGGTTAGTTGTCTGTAATTATGCATCATTTATAGTTATTACTACAGTAATACATGTAACGTGTAACAAGGGCACTGTAAAATAAAGTGTTACCAAAAGTACAATTAGGGTATTTTTATTAAGTACATGATATGTAAATGTATTTGTAGTATACTTCGCATTAAATAAATGTATTTCAAATATGTTTTAATATATTTATTTTTCATTAGGGGTTATTGAAGTAAAGAATGAGTAAAGTGAACAGTTTTGAATAAAGTTGTTTCAAAAGTACAAAAAAAACCCCCATTGTTTTGTATGACTTTAAGGACTTTAAATTTAGCAAAAAAACAATTATTGTATGTGTGTATGTTCATGTGTACTGTATTCCTGTCACAAGGATTCAGTCACTAGCTATGTTGTCATCTATCTCTTTTATTTAAAATTTGGGATATCACATAAAAAAGCTGTATGGAAACTTCTAAAAAATGTGCACAAAAAAAATCGTATGTGCTCAATTGGTGTTGTCAAACGGTTAATCGCGATTAAATGCATCCAAGATAAAAGTTTGTGTTTACATAATACAAACCCGATTCCAAAAAAGTTGGGACACTGTACAAATTGTGAATAAAAAAGAAATGCAATAATATACAAATCTCATAAACTTATATTTTATTCACAATAGAATATAGATAACATATCAAATTTTGAAAGTGAGACATTCTGAAATGTCATTCCAAATATTGGCTCATTTTGGATTTCAACTACACATTCCAAAAAAGTTGGGACAGGTAGCAATAAGAGGCTGGAAAAGTTAAATGTATATAAGGAACAGCTGGAGGACCAATTTGCAACTTATTAGGTCAATTGGCAACATGATTGGGTATAAAAAGAGCCTCTCAGAGTGGCAGTGTCTCTCAGAAATCAAGATGGGCAGAAGATCACCAATTCCCCCAATGCTGCAACGAAAAATAGTGAAGCAATATCAGAAAGGAGTTTCTCAGAGAAAAGTTATCATCATCTACAGTGCATAATATCATCCAAAGACTGGAACCTGGAACAAAATCTGTGCGTAAGGGTCAAGGCCGGAAAACCATACTGGATGCCCGTGATCTTCGGGCCCTTAGACGGCACTGCATCACATACAGGAATGCTACTGTAATGGAAATCACAACATGGGCTCAGGAATACTTCCAGAAAACATTGTCGTGAACACAATCCACCGTGCCATTCGCCGTTGCCGGCTAAAACTCTATAGGTCAAAAAAGAAGCCATATCTAAACATGATCCACAAGCGCAGGCGTTTTCTCTGGGCCAAGGCTCATTTAAAATGGACTGTGGCAAAGTGGAAAACTGTTCTGTGGTCAGACGAATCAAAATTTGAAGTTCTTTTTGGAAAACTGGGACGCCATGTCATCTGGACTAAAGAGGACAAGGACAACCCAAGTTGTTATCAGCGCTCAGTTCAGAAGCCTGCATCTCTAATGGTATGGGGTTGCATGAGTGCGTGTGGCATGGGCAGCTTACACATCTGGAAAGGCACCATCAGTGCTGAAAGGTATGTCCAAGTTCTAGAACAACATATGCTCCCATCCAGACGTCGTCTCTTTCAGGGAAGACCTTGCATTTTCCAACATGACAATGCCAGACCACATACTGCGTCAATTACTACATCATGGCTGCATAGAAGAAGGATCCGGGTACTGAAATGGCCAGCCTGCAGTCCAGATCTTTCACCCATAGAAAACATTTCGCGCATCATAAAGAGGAAGATGTGACAAAGAAGACCTAAGACAGTTGAGCAACTAGAAGCCTGTATTAGACAAGAATGGGACAACATTCCTATTCCTAAACTTGAGCAATTTGTCTCCTCAGTCCCCAGACGTTTGCAGACTGTTATAAAAGAAGAGGGGATGCCACACAGTGGTAAACATGGCCTTGTCACAAATCTTTTGAGATGTGTTGATGCCATGAAATTGAAAATCAACTTATTTTCCCCTTAAAATGATACATTAAACATTTCATAAGTCATTTATGTTGTATTCTGAATAAAATATTGAAATTTGAAACTTCCACATCATTGCATTCTGTTTTTATTCACAATTTGTACAGTGTTCCAACTTTTTGGGACACTGTATAAATCAGGTTTGTATATGTGTGTGTACTATGTATTTTTATTATATACATATAAATACGCACATGCATGTATATATTTAGCAAAATATATTATAAAAATATTTATATATAATATATTTATATATAATATAAATTATATATAAATATATATACATGTAAATATTTCTAAAATATATGCATGTATGTATGTGTATATATACATAATAAAAATACACAGTACACACACATATATTATGTAAACACAAACTTATTTTGCATACGATTAATCGCGATTAACCGTTTGACATCACTATGCATGTGATTGATAACTGGAATCATCATAAGGAGTTGGTTTTTAATATTCAAACAATATACAACATATCTGTTATAGCATGTGGGTTTGAAGTTAGCATGAACGCAAAGCATCAAATGAAACTAGAGAATCAGCCACCTTAGATTATGCAAGTCAAATAAGTATCTTCAATACAATAATTGCTGGACAAAAAATTATCTTGATGGAAATTTCAACTTTTTTCCCCCCTGAAAATCAGTTTTGTTTTTTGGTTTTTTGGTCATAAAATCAAAAGTGTTGCTCACAGTCACATGGCACTTCTCCCGTGAGGTCAAAAATATGATGGGAGTGTATGATATGATATTGACATCACCATAGATCATTTCTGACTTGTCAGACTGACAATGTTAAAACTGACTCCGTGTTACAACACTCCCCGGTCTCCCCAATAACATTTGTTTATTGATTATTTAACAAGGCCCACAATCGTCTCTGCAAAGAGTATGAAAACCAGTATTATAACAATAACTGTTAATAATGTCCTAAAAATATCAACAAAACATCAAACAAAAACTTTCGTTTCAGATTATATAGTATAACATTAATGCTCAAATAATCAGTTTTTGTCACAGGCATTTCAATGCATCAGTTTTTGTACATGTGAAATGCAAATGTTTAATCGAAGCACGCGATTTATTTATTTTTAAGAGAAAAACTTCATAAGCGTAACTGTTGAGTTTTACTATGTTCCTACCAAGTTGTTGTGTCCCAGTCTCGCCATAAACCAGGGGAGACCTCTAAAAGCCTGTCTTTGTCACTCCCCAAAACCCAACGACTTTTAAAACTCCATTGTCTTGTTAAAGCCCATAAATTTGTCACCCGGGACTGATTAAACATCACGAGAATTGAGACGCTGCGGATTTTGTCTAGGTCCCTTTGGGAACCACACAATGGTCCTTTCAGAGGACGACACAAAAAAGTGTTTTAGGGAAGATGTAGCGAAGAGAGCGCTGCGGTCAGTCCCCTCCATATGTAGTACAAGGTGGCCTGAGAGAGGGGACAAAAGACCAGGTGACAAGGATGATACTAACTGGGTCGCTGAATTAATTGGGACAAGCTCGGGATTGAGAAAGCAAGAGAAAACACGCCTCTTTCATTAATGTTACAACAATGATCACCCTCTTTTAAAATATGGAGGAGGCAGAGTTGCTTGAACTTTTTGAAGTCTCAGTGCGATTTGTCACAAACCGCAGCTGTTAATTTATTTTTACTTTAATTTAGTCAACTAAGCTTTAATCACCACTCAAACCAAACAAAAATGCTCGTAACGCAATATAAATATTTCGTATCCAGTAAAAAACTCAAGTTCCAGAATCACACAAGAATCGATATCCATTGTGCATCTTGCATTTCTTCCTCAGTGTTTACCTACAGTTGAGTCTTAAATAATGCTTCTTTCTTTAAGCTGCATGCTTATTTTGTCTGTTGGGTGAAAGTGGACGTCTTAACATTACAAAAGCCACTCATCTCTTGCTGTGCGCTAATTCTCATACTCTTTTCAGTTCAATCTGAGATCTTTTATACAAACACTGTGCAACAATCGCGGGGATTAACAGAAAGGTGAACGAATTATACTAAACAAATTACAAAAAATTACTCCCTAGAACCAAACAAGGAATAATATATAGATAATTATTAAAAAAGAAGAGTGATTTCAAGCTTAAAGAATATTGCATATGTGTATAAACAATACAAACAGAGGTATACATTACTAAAAATGTTTTTTATTCTCTTTTTTCTTTCTTTTTTTTTTGTAATACAAGAACAAAATTGTGTAACATTTTAAGATGATGCACTTTCATCCAAATTACGACACTATTCACTGTATAAAACATAAAACATATTTTTTTCTCACAGATATATAAACTTTTGGTTTAAAACAAATACAAACTGTTCAAAAAATACACTATATCTAGGCAATTATACACATCTATTAATATTTGCAAAACGCAACTGGCCAAAATAACACTAAATAGACCACATAATATGTGCAAACAGCATTTATTATTATTATAATTTTTATCTTATCAACGCTGAAAGTTTCTACCTTAACAGACCTAAGACTTTATGTAATTAAAAACAACTTGAATCAAGATGAGTCCATGCGCTGTCCTGTGGGGTAAGTCTCGAAATAGTTCGTGTGGTCCAGTGAGTCTCACCAAACACAGAAGTGGTGCCGGGAGGCCGCTGTGTTGGAGGTAAAGTGCTGGTATGTGGGGAAAAGCGCAAAGGGAGTCTGCTGCTGTAAAGACTGGAACCCCTGAACGCTGAAGGGTGAGGATGGTACTGTTGGCGGAACGATGCAGCTTCCTTTTTCAGCATCGATAGTGCAGTTCTGATACGGTTTGCCATCCCGGACCAAAATGGGCACCACGACTCTGCGCAAAACCGGAGGCTGATTGAGGTCCTGAGCGCACTCTATCCGCGCTCTCTTCATTTTGTATCTGTGGTTTTGGAACCAGATCTTCACCTGCGTGGGCGTGAGACGTAGCAGGTGCGCGAGCTGCTCGCGTTCTGGAGCGGACAGGTACCGCTGCTGACGAAAGCGTCGCTCCAGTTCGTAAGTCTGGGCCTTGGAGAATAACACGCGTCGCTTCTTTCTCTTTTCATGCTCTGTATCCGCTGAGAGCACATCTGGCCCGGTGGAGTCTGGTGAAGCCTCAAGGTTGCTCTCGTCTGAGGCTAAAGAAAACAAAATATAAGATGATTAGCCTTTATATATCTCTGAAAAAACAAACAAACATTAGGCCTATGTGTATGTAAAATATAGGCTACTTTAATGCTAGGATATGAAAAGGTTGGACATTTGGAATTTAAGAACTTACATATATGTCCTCTGTCGTTTTCAGTCCAAGATGAGTAAGGTGAGACGGAAAACGTGTCCACTGGAGAATGGCGCGCGATGCTTTCGGAGTCATTTTCTGGCAAATCCAAAATACTTCTCACAGTGAAACTGAACTTGTTCGAAATAGCCATCTGTAGCGCTGGATTTCTGTTAGTTCCAGGACTGGTTCTCGGTCTTGAAGAGCTATCTTTAGTCAGTCTCGCAGTGCTGAAGTGATGTGTGCGTTTTCAAGACGAGCATCCAAGTGACAATGTGTACACTGATGTCGCGGTGTTTATATAAACAGCACTCGGTGGCTGCTTTGAGGCCTCTCCTCCTTATGGCTTCTAAGTACCTCAATGACTCGTGTACTTAAATCCCTGTAATGGTAGGTGTGAACTCGGCAAAGAATAGCCCGTTACTTTCACAATGATGGAGGGTAACACTCTTCATCATTACTGATTCGTCTGAATTCGTGAAAAGTGGGAAACAGATAATGGTAATTGTTGAGGCTGAATCACGTCTTGGGTGGCAAGTGACAACAAGAGCCCTCCCTTCTTTCCCCCGCTCAAATAACATATCGGATATTTGCATACAAAGTGATCCATTAGCGTCCCAGAGTTGGTTTTCCTAATTCATTTATTGGGGTAATGTCGTTTATTGCAGGTGTTATTGGGTTAAATGTGCACAGTATTCGTGAAATCTAGATATTAGTGGGTTCATGCCCTTGTGTATAGCCTGCTGTAAAAGAAAGTTTCCCCTGGAAATACATTTTTTGAATTCTAGATTTGAAATTAAAACCTAGATGTTTGTTTTAAACGTGCATCTACTCATACCCAACACTACTTTATTCTCATTTAAGAATTCAGCTCTGACACGATCTCCTTGTACTGCGTATCTATAGCACGAGTTTATGTTTATATTTGACGTGTTATTTATACGCTGAAATTACGTTTTGCATGCATATGATACGCAGTGGATAGGATTAGTGGTGTGGGGTACGGGCGTATCATATGGACGTGAAAAGTGCGTATTATTTGAACGTCAAACACGTGCGTATCATATGCACGGCAATGGTAATTTCTGCGTATAAATAACACGCCAAATAGAAACAGAAACTCGTGCTATTGATACGCACTTTCATGAGATGTCTGTTCAACTTTACAGGCTATTTCTTTCTAAAAATATCCGAGATAACAAGAAAAAGAACTTCAATTTGAGAAAAGATCCAGACATCAATGAGACAGTAATATGTCCTTATATGGACTATTGCTTACTCCTGCACCTTACCAGTATAAGTGCACGAGGCATATCATTGGGTTCGGATGATTCCTGAGACTGCCTAGTCTTAGAGCGCGCTCTGGATGACTGCATAGACCCTCCCAAACAGAGTGGGTATCCGTTCTCGTCTAGTCGTCCTGGGTGGTCGGCCGAAAAAAGGAACACAAATACATGCCAACCAGCGACCAGGAACAAAAGAAGGAAATGTAGCCCCGCGTCCGAGACCCGTTGGAAGCATTTGTTCCAGTCAAGATTTTGCATTTGTTCAGTCCTGAAATAATGCTTGATTGACGCCCCCGCACAATGTCCTTTAACTTTCTCGAATAAATCCGTGCTTGTTTCTTGTTGTCATGGTTTTGAATAGGGATGAACGGGATCGGGGCAACTATCTACTGCTACACGTCTAGCTGCTTACGTCTATACTGAGTTATTAGTTATGCGTTTCCAAACGGAATGAAAAGACTTTTCGTTTCCATAAAACTTCAGGTTGTCTCCTGAGTAATCAAAGTCTTTTAAAAATAAAATTTAATTTGCTTTAATTTGTTTAAAAAAAAAAAATCCAATCAAAAATTTCCTAAATCCTCCGATAGTCAAAAAAATAAGGCATAATGACATATTTAAAAAAAAATAGGTTTTATAAGCTAATGATTATTTTCGTTATATCAGGTTCTAAATAGTGTTATGCGTCCATGTATGGATGTTAAACTGTAGAAAGTGAATTCAAATGTTTGCGAAGCTCTTTGAATTAAGGCGCACGCTCTCAGAGATTCAATAAAGACCCGTGTAGGCACACAGTTTAGTTTCTAATGACCTCTCGTATCTCCTTAATCTATTAGACACCCACAGATAGGAGTATGCTTCAGGAAAAGTGTGCACTCTCAAACACCCAAGAGCTCTTCAGTGTCAAATATTTACCCTCGTTGTTTGACTTCTCAAACCCAAGAAGTCAGACAACGGGAATCAGAGAACAATCTACAGAAATAAACATTTCCGCGTGAAGAGCAACACAAGTTTACACACATTAGACTCTCGTTAGATGTTATTTAAAATCAATATGCGGTGTGTTAAAACTCTCTGTACAACATCTGTAACACTTTGAGTACACTGTTAAGAAAACAAAGCTTATTCTAATTTCAGCATATCCTAATATTGTCAATTGATGGTTGATCGGGTTGCTTTGTTTAATACAGATAATTGTCCTGAAAAAGTGTAAAACAAACAATAAGTGTAAATCATGCCATCAGAATTTTTATTTTTGGATGAACTATTCCTTTAAGAAATATTCAAAAACGTCAGAGAGTTCACACACCTAGTAAAATGACCTTCGAAGCAGTACAAAAATAACAATAGCAAACAATTTTTATTTAAAAAAATGAAGTCAATATATTTTTAATTGTGAATTAAGTTTCACCACTGTTACTTTCACCACTGTATACTTACTTGTGCGCGTACACACACAGAAAAATCCGGTTACACTTTATTTTACAGTATGCGTACTTTCAGTGTTCTTATCTAAGAAAGTACTGGTAATATAAGTTAACTACATGGGTTAAGGTTAGGTTTAGGGGTAGGTTCAGGGTAAGTACCAAGTTATAACCCAGTTATTGCAATTGCTATAACATCATATTTACATGCAAAACCGGACTGTAAAATAATAATCCTTAAAAAATGATCTCCAATATTATAGAGGCATCTAAAATCAAGTACCACAAGTTGCAACACAGAGCATTTAAAACTCAAGAACTCAACAATAAAAGCAGAAGGCCAACCTGTGAACTCTCTCTGAAACTCATGAACCCACCTAACATTTTCAGGTCAACACTTCTAAAGAAAAAAGTAAACCAAACACACCAGAAAGATTACATTTAAAGTTATAAAACAAACACATTGAGAACTTTCGAGTCACAATTTGTACATTTTTAAAATGTATTCTAATAACCTTCTCACGCTTAGTCACCACAAAATCAAAATGGACCATTAATTTTTGTACAGAATATTGCAGTATTTGTTATAAATGATTTATCAGTGCACATCATTAAAATTCAGGTGCCCTCGAAAAAATCTAATAAATAGCCTATAATTTCCCTTCTCTAATGAAGGTGTTATTGAACAGCAATAAAGCACACAGGACAGGAGCAGCGAATTTCATCCATCTTCTGTACTCATCACTTCTGTTCTCACCAACGCTATCTCACGACCAATTCGTACTTATTCTACGAGGTGGCTATTTCGTATAAATTCATACGACCTCACTCGTGCGAATTCGTACGATTTGTCTAAACCCCAGTGACGGTTAGGTTTAGGGGCGGGGTTTGGGGTAGGTCATTCGTATGAATTCATACGAATTTGTCAACTCGTAAAATACATACGATTTAGCAAAAAACGTATGAATTAGTACGAGTGAGGTCGTATGAATTCATACGATTTAGCCACCTCGTAAAATACGTACGAATTGCCGTGAGATCGGGTTGGTTCTCACACACATTACGTCAGAACGAAACACTTCAACAGTTCACATTTGCTTTTCAAAATGGCCAACAATACAATTCACTCATGAACACAACATTTTCCCCTTTTTTAAAAAACAGAATATTCCATCAGATTACATGACATAGTGCTTTAACCAGCTAGGCTTCCGAACATCACGTTTAGGTCTAGTTGTATGAGCGTGTGTTTAGTGAACAGTGTTCTCAGCCCAAGTTGTTGGCGTGCATGGAAATGGGAAGCATGTCATTCAATCATTAAGAATGCGTGTACCCACCCCCAGTTTTTCAGCAACTGTGAGAGGATCAGTAAACATTCTGTGTCCCTTACCCGTATCCTCACTTTATCCCCCTCCTGGAAACAAGGAGTGCAAGCACCCGGCTTAGCATCAGTGTAGTCTTTTTTTGTTGGACCTGCGTAACCCCTCTGTGAATAGTCATGTCTGTTGGCGGGTGCTCAGGATCAGATGGCAAAATAGCCAGCCTTGTGTGCATTTGTCTGCCATAGAGGTGCTGAAAGGGTGAAGTACCAGTTGCAGCATGTGAAGTAGCAAGGTACACCTGCAAGAAGTCAGTTACCACAGGTTTCCATGGCTGATGTTGCTGGATGGCCATTTGGACACTGACAGTATGTTTGAGCACACGGTTGAACCTCTCTACAGCACCATTAGCTGCCGGGTAGTACAGAGAGGAACAATTGTGACAAATATTCCTTCCTTCCTTGCTGCAGAGAAAGCAGCAGACGTAAACTGAACACCGTTCTCAGTAACTGATCAGATGCAGCGTCAAATGGCCTGACTATAACTACAGCCACTTTCTGCCATGGTCCATTTGGCAGGACGTGACTTGACAGTTTTGTCATTGAACTGACACGCGTAGCATGGGCGGACAGCATCATGAACCTAAGCATCTATCCCTCGCCACTGACAGAGATCACCAAGGCATTGTTTGGTTCTCACCTCTCCCTGATGCCCTTCGTGTGTTATGGAGACCAGCACAGATCGAAGAGCAACAGGTGCAATCAGCCTTGAGCTGCTAAAGACAAAGTTGTCCTTAACAGACAGTTCCAGTCGCAGTTTATAGTATGGCAACAACTTAACATACTTGGGTGAAAGAGGCCAACAATTAGAAATCTGTGTATGAAGTTTGGTTAAAGCAGGACAACAAGCACATGCAGCATCAACATCAGCAACAGACAGAGAATTACAGGTGGCAGATAGGAAAGGAACAAACTCATCATCAACATCCTCAGCAGGACCAGGTATGCAGGAAGAAGCAGGTAAGGGCAGCAGGAGCATTTTGAGAACCTGCAGACCACCTTGCTACACGAAGTCCAGCACCGGGTGACACCCTTAGTGGTAAGCAGGGTTGTCAGTCCCTGATGATCTGTACATGGAATAAAACAGCAGCCCCACCACCTCTCAATGGCCCACATGCATGCAAGGAAGTGCCCTTTTCAGCGTGGCATATTTACACTCAGCAGTAGACAGCGAACGTGACACAAAGGCCACAGTTTGTTCAATGCCATCTGGGTTGACCTGAGAAAGTATTGTTTCCAGACCATAGTCAGAAGTGTCTGTAGAGACAATCATGTGTAGTATGGGGTCAAATAATGCCAAAGCAGGGCTGTTTGCTAGCAGTCATTTTACTTCTGTCAAATTTTGTTCAGCATCTTTTGACCAGCTAAATCCATTTGGATCTTGTGCACACTGGAGCTACAGCGGTGGTAAAATCAGGAATTCACGAGTTCACACTTACAAATAAGTCAGGTAAATTAATTGGTAAACGTATTTGGCGTGCTGTCCGGGGAGAGGGCTCCGAGCTCGGTAATCGGCCCGAACACAGAGTACCCCCCCCCCCCTTTTAGATTATATGAAGTAATCCAGAGAGTGTGAGGAGACGGGGTGGTGGAGGGATTCTGGAAACTGTCGAAGATCCTTGGGTGAGTTTGACTGTGATTATATACAGGCCTGAACTCATGCCGATTGGGTAGATACGTTGATTACAGATTGTTGACAGCTGGTTGAGATGACGTAATGATCAAGATGATGTAATGATTGGGTATCTTATTTGACTTGTTCCTCCTGAACTACGTTTATAAAACATCATTAAACTTGAGGAATAAACAAGTCCAAGTATAAGGAGCTCAAAGTAGATGCATCACAAGGTGCAGGGGCATTGAGAATCGCCTGTACATGTGATTCATCAGGAAGAAGACCCTCCGCCGAAACAGTATGAACTAAGAACAGCAGGATGGTTTGCCGGAAGCAACATTTGTCTTTACTGAGCTGCAAGCCAGCAGCGTCTAGTCATTGTAAGACAGCGTGAAGTGCATTTGACATGTTATGTCCGCGGATAATAATGTTGTTCATAATTTTCAACCACAACAAGCCAGTCAGGATGATGGTCATCATCCCCTGAAAAGCTGCGGGTAGTGTTGTCAAACGTACCGACTCGATACCAAGTCGGTACTGAAATTTTACAAATTCGACGATACCTGCATTTCCTCTAGAATTCTGAGCGCTGTTGGGCGGACTCTTAAACACCTCTGATTGGCCATTGTGTTCACACGCTCAACAGATATGTCTGTGATTGGCTACAATGATCAACGCTTTAAAAACATGTTGTAAATAGACATCTTTAACGCTCTTCACTGAGTGCTTATACAGATACACTGGGGAGTGTTTGAAAACAGGCATCTATCTGTGGATCCCTAATATATCAGTTGATAGACGCCAGCTTTCAAACACTACCGTGTTTATCTGTATCTGTTGAGCATATGAACTCAATGGCCAATCAGAGGTGTTTAAGAATCTGCTCAACAGCACTCAAAATGCTGGTGGGAAATGCTGGTATCATCACATTTTTAAAGTTTCTGTACCGACGTCGGAACTTTTGACAACACAGCCGCCTGTGCTGAAGCCAATCCATGAGGAACACTTAAAAAACAGAAGTCTGTCATGAGTAATAAAGGCCGCGATGTCACGACTGTCCTCATGCAGTGGCACTTGGTAGTAAGCATTAGTCAGGTGAATAGAGTACAGTACAGATAGTTGTGAATAGAGTACACATCCAAACTCAGTTGACTCAGCAACAGTGCACTGCAAGACTGGCACGGGAGAAGCAGGCACAGGAAGAGCATTAGAAAGCAGAGTGTAGTCTAACAAGCCTGAATGTGGACACAACACAAGCCTGAATGTGGGCTGCGACAGCACAACGTTACTGAAATGGCATGCATAAGTTCTGTAGGGCAGGATAGATATGGAAGAACCAGTGTCAACCACCAAATCCACTGCACAGGTCTGTGAGACAAAAGTAGATATAGTCAATAACTCATAGATAATGTTCAAATATCCGCAGCCATGTGCCAAACGGCATAGCAAGCTTACCGGGGAAAGGCATGAAAAAACGTGACCAACTATTGCGAAAAAATGCCTAATTCTCGTCGCAAATTTGTGGTATCTGTCAGGAGTTTTTAAACAGCAATAAAGCACATGAGACAGGAGTAGCAAATTTCATCCAACTTCTTTACTCATCACTTGCCATTTCATGCTAACATTAATAATTAAGTCTTATGTTGGAGTAACCTGAATTATAGCCTACATTCTCCTCCCCTTTCACATCTAGAACATTATATTTACATTTGCAGTTTAAATGAGCATCACATAGGCCTACTTCAACAGCTTTATTAAGATTTAGGCCTATTACAAATATTTTTTAAATAATAAAGTTTCAACAACAGCAGATCTTTCATGCTCAAATAGCCTACAGCGCTTGAGTGAGCAAAGACATTCTATTTTACAAATAAGACTCGCTTTGATCCCTCTGTCCTCGCACCTCATTTGCTACTCATCATGCACAACTTCAGAGATGCGCGCCCAGTTAACAGACAGTGGGCGGTCCATGGGCGTGTCGGCAAGTAAGTCATAGTTCATGGGTGTGACAGAGCTGAAACGTGGACCGCTTATTTTAAAAAGGGACGAGCCCTAATAGTCTTACCAAAACGGCCTGTTTCAAAATGAATGAACAGAATTTAAATAATTTATATATAAAAAAATGCCATTTTCTAAATAATTTACGTACCCCTTTGTCGGGGCTAAATCTTTAAACATTCAAGTAATATAAATTGAATTTACACATCAGTGACTTATGATGACTGATGAGTGGTCTGAGCTTGTCCTTAAATTTACGTGATGACCCAGGCAATAGATGCACAACACTGTTCTCAGAGCACTCATACGTCTACAATGCTATACAAGAAGTTATGATGCTTTGGAAAACTTCCAGACACCAATGGATCTCAGTTTTAAAGAGAGTTCTTGCGAAGTAAAGAACTTTCGTTAATTTTCTTCCAGAAATGCACTTAGTATGAAGACGCCAGGACAAGATCTATTTGTTAATAATCATCTGGTCATGATATGATGAAAAGACAATCTCTTCTCATTAAAACTTTTTACATTTCTGTGCAATGTTATAAAAAATGTGTAACATTTTCCAGATTGAACTGTAAAAATAGTAGTTTGACGGAAAACACTGTATAGTAGCCTAAAACAAAACTACAGGCCTATCATTTTCAACAAGAAAATATTTTATGGTTTATTGTAATATGAATCACCTGTTGGGGGTGCTCCAGGACCAGGATTGGGAAACACTGCATCTGACAGAAATGGGATCTTCTGTGATCTTCTAATCAAAACACGTACGGTCAGAGATGTTCTTCTGTATAAACCTCTGGTAAAAACATTCAGTGTTCAGTTTTGCCTTTGCTTGTTGGTTTGTTTGTTTAGCCTATTTTTTTTTTTTTTAAGTTATCTGTAAACCTGTATGACTTTTATGACAGCATGTAAGGGAAATTAGGGTAAATTTTGCCACTATGTGATATTAACTCAATGTCAAAAAGTATACCATTACTGCTCCCAAAGAAGTACAGCATACCTGAAATATATGTAATTTTGTCTTAGTCTTTTGCACACTTTCTCCTACTCAGCTAAACACAATGTTAGTTTCAATACTCCATCTGTATGTTAAGTTGATGAATCTCTCTACAAACGATTAACATTTTTGTAGTCAATGTTAAACAACGTGCAGTAGGATTCTAAGTTACACGTATCCGTGTGCGTATCCTCTTTTTCTCATCCATGTACTAGCGAAAAGTAAACAGCAGGCGGAGCTACTTCCCCATCATTGTCCTACCCTGGATATGTTAAAATGGACATTAAATCCTGAGATTGCATTGGAAAGTGTTCCTATATGCTACAAATAACATTTTAAATAGAGTAGAAACTGAGGCATGCCATCTATTTTTTTTTTTTTTTTGAAGAATGTCAAAATGACACTATAATGCCTTTGAAACATTATCTCTAAAATGGCACAAACGCAAAGAAAAGATGGAAATTTTAATTAAAAAAAAAAAGAAAAAGTAAACCAAAGTACATTGACTACGCATGGTGTACACATTTTTATAAGTTGAATTTAAAGTTTTCCATTCTCGTGTACAATTTGTCGTAATTAATATTTTTTTCTGGAATATGAAATTGAAACTTTAGTGTCCGTTTTTTTTTTTAATTCAAAAATAAATAAATAAATAAATAATAAGGTGAACTAGACTGAAACGTAATATTTAATGCTAATCAAATACAGGTGAAGAAACTAAAAGCTGTCGTTGTGATCGACGCTTAAAACCATCCGTCGTAAATATTGTTGGTTTGTCCCGCTATAAATCCCGAACTGGCCCCGAAACACAAATCGTTAATCTGCGAAAGTCCTCATTACTGCCGGATTTAAATTACAGCAGTAGTCAAACTTTTAGAGGTGTTAACATGCAAAACATTTTAATGGTGTCATTTCCACTTGGTAGATAAAAGTTATGGTTATCAGTTGATCCTTTTAAATTGTAGCTTAAATGATAAATGCTAATTGAGTAGCCTAATGTAATCCAGACATTTTTTTTTTTTTTATGTCTAACGGATAATTTATGCAACACCATAATCAAAGTCAGCTCTCCACTACTTACAATCATTATAACAGGCAGAATAATATTCATATGTTATTTAAGTTTTTTGGAGTCTTAGCCTATAGGCTATAGATTATAGCCTATATACTTACCCATAGCCTCAGTAATAATTGATTCGTTTAGCCTATCTTATTTCACTTCCTTATTATTATATTAATCCATGCGACCAATTAAACACTTTTTAAAGAACACGTTAAAAACGCAGTATTGATGCTTGTGACATGCAATCATTGCTAGAGCAGAAAGTGACCATATAGAAAAACTGGGCCCACATTTCTCAGTGACTCATCTGGGAAGTCCTACCACGGTTGGCCTAACAGATAACTCTGTTTTTCTATCGAGACATCTTTTTAGTTTCGTGGCAGAGCCCGAAGCCTAATGTTTTGATTTATGTGATAACATTTGATTGACAGTTAAAATTACACATTCACATACACACGTTTAAAAATAAAGGTTCCATAAAGAACCTTCGACATCCATGGGACCTTTCCATTGTTCCAAGGTTCTTTATATAAGAAAAAGGTTCTTTAGATTTTTCAAAAAATGATCTTCAACTGAAAATATGTTTCTTTTAAGAACTGTTGACAAGGTTCTTTGAGGAGCCCAGAGTTGTTCTTCTATGGCACTTCTGTGAAAACGCCATTTGGAAACTTTATTTTTAAGATTGTAGACTACTTATAACCTATATTTATCACGATAAGAGTTACGAATGACATTAGATTGATGCTGTAATAATGATCAATAGGAACGTAGGCTATGTGAAGATACGCAATAACTCTCTAACAGCAGACAATTGTCTTTTTCGGGGAATACATGAATGCATAACAAATTAAAACGAGCGAAGCCGGAATGGGTGAATACTTTTTTTTCCTAAAGACATATTTCATTAGAAATTTAGCCAAAATAAAATGTATTGTCAAGTCAAAAACACATTCCGCTTTATATATTGTTTACTGTCACGATTATGATCATATATTGAAATGACTGAAAGTATGAAGAGCTTCTTTATACAATATACTTAAAGATATAAAATATTAAGACGTTTTAAATATTCTTAGCGAAACTCGCCACTGTTCACATGCCATTTAAAATCAAGCGAACATGCTCGTCTGTCGGCCCAAATACCCCAAATATCATGTCACGTTTAGATAACGCAACAAAATGCATTGAATATATTTATGATTCTTAATATGATTCTCGCAATGACTTAAAAATATGTATGGGTTTGATCAAACATAGGCCTACTTACATTCATACTTTGATTAATTTAATCATTTATTATGGTGTTTCTTTTCTGACTGTTTGAGAGATTACAACTCATTGTTTCTTCAGCGATGTTTGGTTGTTTTTGTGCATTCTCACATTTAAATGTCCAAGCACAAACTTCAGAAGGCCGAGCAATTGTAAACATGGCTCTATAACAATTGCTTTTGTCAAATGACCATGCAAAACCAAGTACATTTCCCCCTTAGTGAAATAGCAGGCTATATAATATTTCTGGACTGTCTTTGAAAGCTATTTTCATCACACACCCGAACTAATGTTCCACACAGACACAAGCGAGACGAGTGTGCAGCCTAAATAAAGATATGTTAGCGACCGCTGCGAATGTTTCTTCAGAGGTGGGTAAACACTTGTGTCTCAATTGGTATCTTGATCTTTGAACAATTACATTGGTCCAATGCCTTAAGAGTGGATGACACTGACTCAAACCATGCACTTTCCGTTCCGTATGTTTATGAATGAGAAGCCTCACATTTTCAAGACCGTATCAAAACACTGTCGTAGCCCCTCAAGTAAGTTCAAAACAATGAATCTTTTCAAACATTTTATCACCTAGGGTAAATGTGCATGCTCGTCGTAGAATCACTTATTTTCTTTTGCGTTCATCCGTCAGGTCTCCTCATCATGGCCCCCCACAGTCAGCTGGATATTGACTGATGGCATCGGCTAAAGAACAGAGGAGAGGAGATGATTGAAATCACTCACACATTCAGCGTTCTCCTAATTTCTAGTCCTGAAATTCTTGGAGCGTGCTTCTTAAAACGAGATTAACTACTCTTAATGTACAAAGTCATTACTATCAGAGGGTCAGATGCTTTCAAGAGTAATGAGCGCATGAGATGTGTGTAATGAGTCAAAATAAACTTCTGACTTCCACCCTCTCGGACCATGTGTCATGTGTGCGACCAGTCTTTAAGATCAAGCGTATAATCTTTTTATAATACACCCTCAGCGACTTCACAATTTTTGTTAAATAACAATAATAACTATTATTATTGTTATAATATTGAAGCGTTTGAAATCAAACCGTTATTTTCTGTTGATCACTTAAGCGATTTTAAATGTATAATTAAAATTTAATTAAAAATATTAATCTTAATGATTCTTTTTATGACAGCATGATGGATTTCTCTTGCGACGAATAAGAAAATATTAAGTTGCACTTGTGATTCTTCGCACATTCCCAAACGAAAACGAATTCGAGTTGTGGTCTGAAATTAACACAAATTATCTTTTGGGGTGTGTCAGAAAAACGACCCATTTATATGAAATATATTCGTTTTAGTCTATACAACATTTAACGTCATCGAAATACTCAAAACCACACAAAAACATGTATGTAATTGACTATTTTTTAATGGTGCGTGCTGGTGTGATGCGTCATCCAGAGTGTTGAAATCGTTTTACTTAAACTGACTTGTTGTGGACCATCTTCACATAAAAAAAAAAAGAAAGAAAATTCCGTCATAATTTCCTCACCCTAATGTCGTTCCAAACCTGCATGACTTCATATCTTCCGTAGAACACAAAATCAGATATTTTGAGAAATGTTTCAGTGTTTTGTTTGTCCATATAAAAATGAACGTGCTAAGTGGTTAGTTACCAACATTCTTTATAATATATTCTTATGTGTTCCGCAGAAGAAAGAAAGTCAAACAAGTTTGGTGAGTAAATGATAACAGGATTTTTATCTTTGGGTGAACTATCCCTTTAAATCTTCAAAAGAAAGACACAGAATTCAATCAAATAAACATTATTGTGACCAGTCTGTGCAACTCGAGCTTAAAGTAAACTGCATGGCTGTGTACCTACTCCAAGACTTCATCAGCATAGCAACCGGCGATAATCAAGCAATATTTACGATGTAGAACATATTCACGATGTTCTTGTCTAATAAATTATAACGAGTTAACAATAAATTACAAATAAAAACCGATGCCAGAAATTATGCATTTATGCAATTATACAATGGACTTCCTAACATGAACCGTGGACCACAAAACCAGACATAAGTGTCCATTTTTGGAAAGTGAGATTTATACACCATCTGAAAGCTCTTCATTGATGTATGGTTTGTTAGGATATGACAATATTTGGCTGAGATACAACTATTTGAATATCTCGAATCTGAGGGTGCAAAAAAATCTAAATATTGAGAAAATCGCCTTTAAAGTCGTCCAAAAGAAGTCCTTTGCAATACATATCCACTCACAAAAATATTTTTTTGATATATTTACCGTAGGAAATTTACAAAATATCTTCATGGAACATGATCTTTACTTAATATCCTAATGATTTTTGGCATAAAAGAAAAATCGATCATTTTGACAAATATACCTGTGCGACTTATGATTGGTTTTGTGGTCCAGGGTCACACAACCCATATACTATATATATAAGCTTTGGTTGTGTTTATGGCTTTTTTTTAATTTTGGTCTGATAAGGTAT
The DNA here is from genome assembly GCF_024489055.1 of Chanodichthys erythropterus. Taxonomy (NCBI): domain Eukaryota; kingdom Metazoa; phylum Chordata; class Actinopteri; order Cypriniformes; family Xenocyprididae; genus Chanodichthys; species Chanodichthys erythropterus. Next base: position 35,451,662 of record NC_090238.1, on the reverse strand, counting down.
CCTATTCAAATGTCAAGTTGGGTGAATTCAGGTAGATTGGGACAAGTCATCTCAATGGCAAAAAGTGTCCCAATCACCCTGAATTCACCCTTATCACGTTATTTCCTATTCCAAAACAACTGCATAAAAATAATAAAGGTATATCTCCTGCGTGCTTCAATAAAATGTATTTTATCATATCGCAGCTACACAAAATATTACTTTTCTAATTATATATTTTGTTTTTATAATTCATTTGTGGACTATATCCAAGAAGTTCATGTTGTCTTGGATATAGCCACTGTAAAGAGTCTAATATCATGGGTCCTTCCCACGCAAAGGCGGAAAGTGTGACAGAAGCAGGCTGCCTTTCACATCAGTCTTTACACCTCATTAACGAAACCCTTTCTCTATCTTTCGGTGGTCATTTATTGCGCTGGATTTATGCTCTTTCTGCCATCACAGCAAAAGACGCAAGAGAACATTAAATACAGTAGTGTATTAGAGTAAACCAATTCTTAAAATGCTCCAAGATATTCCAACTGGAGGATAGTAATCGTATTTTCGCCCGCTTTTCAAGCGTCTCCAGAGACACTTCGCCTAAACAACACAGCATGCGAACATGTTTAATCTGTTTTCTTTCAGAGTTCCCTATAGTCCACATTTGTTTTGTCCCCTCACTCGGCTGAAGACACAAACAAGCCAAACCTTGTGTTTACTTTGGTGGTAGTTCTTCAGTTTGATATTAACCCACATGTTTTGAATCTCCCTCCATAGATAGATTAGAAACATTGTTATTTGTGTGATTTAAAGAATCTCATCAAATAGGCTATAAATCGTTTTAGTGAGTGGTGGAGCAGAGCAGATGGGCCTTAACATCAGCCCAGAAGAAGATATACCGCTATGGGTAGAGAACGTCAACATGTACATGCAATTGATTAATCGAAAATTAATTTCTTTTGGGACAACATTAAAATGCGTATAATTGAACACTAATTCGTTCTTTAGACATACAAAAAGTTGTGAAACGGATACAAAATAAGAAAATAAGCTCGATTAACTTCGAGATTCGAACCCGGTAAAGAGTGAGATTTGAGATAGAAATACTCTAAAAGGCAAGAGAAAACCAAATGCTGATAGGGGGAACCATGAAAGGGCTCAAGTCTCTTGAGTAAACAGGAAACAACAATAATACAAATAATTTTCCACTATCTTTACAGTGGCTGTCATACTGTTCAAACAGGCCTGAGCGCAGCTAAACAACGCCATACTTTCTACACCTGACATATTCCAAATAATTTTTACGTTTTAACATAAAATGTATTAAATACTAGCTACTTAATAATACAGATATAACACGAAAACATGATTATTATAATACACGGGTTTAAAAAAAGATAAACGTTTCATATATGTGTACTGACCAATTAGAAAACAGAATTTATTGATTAAATAGCCTATATATTACTTTAACATTAGGCCAATTTGTTACCTGATTGCTCACAATTATTGATATCCACAACATCAAACAAACACCGGACTAGTTTGTTATACGTCGTCGTCGTCACTTTGACTAAGACTTCACTGGTCCATGATTGCTTTGCCATGGAATCATAATCCAATAAAAATAAAAGCGTAAAAATCTCGTCAAATCATTTGTATTTTCGTCACCACATTGTAACAGAAATGTCAATGAAGGGTTCATACAAAATAACTTTTGGGGTATGTAAAGCATCAGCAGTTTAATGTAAAATAAAGCTAAATAAATAGCATAAAACGACTGTTCATTGTCACTTATTTAACCTGTCTTATTATTATTATTATGTTTTTCTTCAGATCAAAAACAGCACGTCTAATCGTTGGTTTTGGAACTATAGCCTACCACAAACTAAATATGCATTTGTAAAGATGACGTTTTTAATTATTATTATACGATCCCTTAATAAATCGGACGCGTATTAAGAGCAATTTAAATTACATCAGAATAAATCACAGGGCCCCTGTTTAGAACAAAAGCCCGCACATTTCTCCTTTGCTCTAGTAGTCGACGAAATAATTAGAATTATGCTTATGAAACAAAATTACAGTGCAATGTTGCAAACACTTACCATTCTTAGATCTGTCTAAAAAGAAAACCAACACTCGGGTAACCCTCAAAAGCGAGCTTACGCCGGTGCAAACGCCTGTCATGTCAAATCTGTCAGCCAATAGAAAAACACCATGGGAAAAACGCGCGGTTTCATTGGCTGGCAGCACCTCGCTTTGGAGACATGTGTAAAGGGCCAGCCCATCATTTTCTGGGATTGAAATGTAAGCCTGTGCTCCCTGCCATCAGGAAACAGAAGGCGAATTTTCCTCTCTTGCAGCTAATCGGTATTGCATCCGTCTCGGACGCTTAATTTTCATTCACATCGGCTTCGGTGCAATAAAGATCAGCTAAACTGGACTCGGAACAGGTCAGAACAGGACAGCATACTGAAGTTTCTTTTTTCCTCGGGAGGCTAAACGCAATGGGTAAGATCCATATTTCATGTTTCCCACATGGGAACGGGCATGCATAAATACTTTTGGGGGGCGAAGCGGTTAGACAATTTAGTAATATATGGTTCAGGTCTCGACTCAAACTGTTAAACTGACTGATGCTTTGACCGTCATTTCGGGGAATAGAATGGCACTTTGCCGCGAATGAGCTTAATCGCGTCCAAAAACTAGCCTACTGAATGTGCAATTTCGTTTATTATGACCTACGTGTAAAAGAATGTAGTAACGTTGTGTTTTTTTCTGTTTGCAGAATTTGTAGAGTGACTTTTTGTTTAGCTCATTGCATTAAACTGAAAAAAAAAAAAAAAAAAAAAAAGAAAAACAACAACAACAACAACGTATGATTCAATGCAGCAGAAAGATAATCCAAAGTTTTACTGAAACATTTATCCGTAGGTTTTCTGTTTCAGACGCGGTTCAGGGCCTGGTAAAATCTGATGATTTTTGCAATTCTTTTTTTCTTCATATATCTGCATCACTAGAGCCAGCCTTTGGGGAGGTGAACCAGCTAGGCGGTGTTTTTGTGAACGGAAGACCCCTACCCAATGCCATCCGGCTCAGGATAGTAGAGCTGGCCCAACTGGGCATCAGGCCTTGCGACATCAGCAGGCAGCTCCGCGTCTCTCACGGCTGTGTGAGCAAGATTCTGGCTCGGTACAACGAAACCGGCTCAATACTTCCCGGCGCAATTGGTGGCAGTAAACCAAGGGTCACGACCCCAACCGTAGTCAAGCACATTAGGACTTACAAGCAACGGGACCCTGGCATTTTCGCTTGGGAGATTCGAGACAGACTGCTCGCGGACGGTGTGTGCGATAAATTCAATCTGCCATCCGTCAGCTCGATCAGTAGGATTCTCCGCAACAAGATCGGAAATCTGTCTCAACAGAACCAGTACGAGTCGAGCAAACAGGCCCCCCATCCCCAGCCTCAACCCACCCTACCTTACAATCACCTGTACTCGTATCCAACTCCGATCGGAGCCACTGGGACTAAAGTACCAACTCCGCCTGGCATGCCCACTCTTCCTGGACACATGGCAATGCATAGGATATGGCCTTCCTCTCATTCTGTAACAGATATTCTGGGCATTCGATCAATAACGGAGCAGCAAAGTAAGCATCATCCTCTCAGTTTTTGGTAAAAGAAAGTTCGTGTGAGTGTGTGGGGGCATGCGAAAATACACCTTTCCTGTCAAAAGACAAGGCCTGTCAAAGCGTGTGTGAGATTTGTGTAGGCTATGTTTGTGTGTAACAGCGAAAATTAAAAGAGGCGTTTTGGTAGTGATTGAAAGGTCAAAATATAAGAACAGAATTTGACTCAATTATTATCACATATCGGTACATCTGCATGGAAAAAAAGGAGGGGAAAAAAACTTTTTTTTTTTATACAGCGAATGGCATGATACAAACAGAGTGCTGGAATTTGTGCAGAAGCTCAGGGTTTGCATTGAAACACATGGTTTAGGGCTTTTAGTAATATTTAGTCGGCGGATGTGGAACATTTTGGACAAAAAAAAAAAAAAAAGTCGACGCAGCAGAACGGGAAAAAAATCTAAATGAGCAATTAGGTGTTTAAAGCTATCAGTGTTACAACACTAGGCCAAACTTTACATGATTTTTCTCAGCTCATTTGAACTCATTACAAAACAATACTTTCGAAAGCTTACACAGCTATGCTTTTCAGTACGCAACGCAATCGCTTGAATTTAGCATTTTCAATTATTAGCCTATCACGGTTTCTTTCAAGCAATATAAAAATAATCTGAGACGTCGATGTTATGGAAATGTAATCACACTAAATACACCTCTTTAAAATCGCTTTGTCTGTTCCTATGTGGTGTGTTTTCAGTACAGTAACGTGTGAAGGCCGCAGCCTGTCCTATATTTAATTGTAGTTCGTTGTCTATGTTTTCAAAAGCAGTGTTGACAATAATGCGTCAAACGCAGAGGAGGATATTGCATTTAGGCGGCCTTTATAAACCATTAATGTATTTCCAAATGATTAGCAGATGTTTACAGCAGCTTTTGAAAACCTAAATAAAGTATGATGTTGACTACACTCAGTAAGGTGTAGCGTGCAACAACATTAGTGACTCAAACACCGAAAAACATCCCCAAACAAATAGGCCTACTTTCGAGGACGGTTTGACAGGAAGAATGTTTTAGACAGATTGTCAACATTTAGAGCTCAGTTACAACCAATGGGACTCTCTCTCTCTACACACACACACACACACACACACACACACACACACATTGACACTGAGTAATGGTTGTTCATGCTCAGACATCATCTGGTCTTCATGCTAAGCATGCATTTTAATTAGATTTGGTCTATGTAACTGTAGATTTGTTTACCCTAATCGACCTTTTCAAGTAAGAGACTAACTAAACGGATCTCGTACAATCGATTGCATAATTGCATAAATAAAACTCTAAAGTACATACTAAAAATTCTGCATCGTATTCCTGTTTGTGAAACAATACAAAGATCTCTTGAAGGCAGAGGGAAATCTACTTTGTGGCCCTCTCAGGTTACAACACTGGTGGGCTTGCTTTTCCAATTTCAGACTTTAGGAACCGTGTATAATATAATATCCATCAGGCACAAAGGGGAAACGGTTAAAGTAAATCTAATTTGTCCTCCCAGGAAGACGCTGGGTAAATGTTCCGAAGGACGCCATGACAGTGTGAGCCTCATCTGATGAATGAACAACATAAATTCAGATTTTGATGTCTTTCTACATATTCGTTTGAACGGACTTATATGGACGTCATATATTTTACTTACCTGATTGAAAAACATGCTAACATTACGTCATTACTTGCTTATGAAAAATGTGTCTGATCCTTTACGATACATACTTCACACGCTAATAATATAAATTCACACACATACACTATATGTGATACAGTAGTTTTTGTGTTTAGTAGGTCTGCTGAGATGGTTGGCAGTGCAGCAGACTGTACTGAATAAGTTCTTCATGTGGCAGTTCTGCTCCCCACGCTTGTCCTGTCTGACTCCAGTCTTCCATGTCTCTGTTTTGCCCCCCAGTTAGTGACAGTCCGTCCTTTCCCAGCGCCAAACTAGAAGAATGGAGAGCTATTAACAGGAGTAATTTCTCACCAGCGAATTCTCCACTAGTCAATGGTGTGGATAAGCCTCACTTAGAACCTGAAGCAAAATACACACAGGTAAAGAAGCCACCTACCTTAACCATAAAAACAATCAAACCCAATCTGGAACAAACAGAAAACCTGATTCAGTAAATTAATAGTCATTGTAAAGAAGACATAAAATCCATAACTTTTTATTTTTTATTTTTGGCAATGTGTGTATGTGTGTGTGTGTGTGTTGTGATTCTTTGGCGTGGGCGGACATATGAGGCCTTGTGCAAAGTGTAGGTCACTGGGTATCATTTTTTGATAAGTATTTACATTTACACGTAGTATCGCACGTTTTAATTAAAAATAATGTTTTAATTAAAACGTGTATATATACTTGTGTCTGTTTTCGCACAGCTGTTAATGTGTAGGCATGACTCTTGAAGGCTTTTTGTACAATGCGAATTTATGCGTGTAATATCCATGAATCAATGTATTCGTATTCATCAAAACTTTTCATTTGAGAGCGTGATACTGAGTGGAATTCTTTCACAAATAAAATTTCAATAAACATTTTAATCCAATATTTTGCAGTTTTTAAACATTTAATCAATATTTTTTTATTCTGCTCTTACTGATTAAGAAACTCTTGAAATATACTTGAATTATTAGTTTAGTGGTCATAAACGTTTGTTTTACTTTATAGTCAAAATATGTTTTTGTATTATTTAACACATTTTTGTATTTCTTAAGAAAATTATTTTGTCGAGATAATTGATTTACGATTTCTATGTAACACGTACATATCCAAAACGAGCCGGAAAAAATAGAACATTAAAGTTAAATATTATTATTATTATTTTAAAAATCAATAGTTTATGCTTAATTGTTCTATAACTCCGTTTAAATCTGTAAATATTTTGTGTACGGCTCAGACTTATTACTTATATTTCATTAAGACTTTAAACCATTGCTTTACACATGTAGATGTAAAATGTAATAAATAAATAATACATTTTAAAAGTGGCTTTCTTTGTTTTTTTTATTGCACATTTCCACTTGAAGCCACCGAGCATATTCAACAAATATGCATTCTATTATTCTTTAATACTTATACATTATTAAAATGATTTCTGTTCTCTCAATTTAATATTCACCAATTTTTTTTTGGATTGCTCAACCTCTTACCTCCATATGTTTTACATGAGGGCAATACTCGGACAGATATTATATCATCATTATTGTCATTAGTGTTATTATTAAGAGGCTATTATGGAAACGTCTTTGGATCATGGCTGGTTGTTCTGCATACTAGTGTTGTATACTTAAGCGCCGTGCCGACATGTGAAAGACAAATGTTCTTATGTTTAAGAAACTCCCGCACCGGTTTCTACCTGAACATGTGCTGGAATGAGAGGGGAGAGTGCGCGCGGATAACGCGCGTGCCATCCGGTGCAGTCGAATTATTTATTCGCTCACTACTGGGCAGCAACAAACAGAGTGACTAATCGTTTATTGTGGGTTTTAGAGATTAATGTGTTTCAGAAAGAATACGATGGAATAAATCTTTATTACCGACGATGAAACATTGTTTTGCCGTAAATTATGCGTGTACTGATTAAAACCTAAGTTACAGTGAGAGTTTGCTTAAGAAATGAAAATTGCAACCTTTAGAGAGATGATGAATAGCACTGACTACCGAATGTTTGAGTCTGTCATCTTGGATAAATGATTAAATATCACGAGTCAGACTGGATTACGCAATAAACGAGGACAGCAAATAGATAAATGGCTGTGGTTTAAATAAGATGTTTTTATCTGTCAGAACGCCCGATAGCTTGAAACCAAAAAATGATTAAAAACCAAGCAGGGTGACTGAAAATTAATCGTCATTCAGACGATTTTAATCAGTGCACATTGTGTTATGCGTCTCTCATTACTGAATTGACACGATTTCTTTTACATTTACAGTGAAGGTATAGACTAATAATAAAATATTCAAAGTTATTAATGATAAACTGAACATTACAACATTAAAGTTTTACCCCAAATGCAAATATTCAACTATCTTAACCAATAATAAAGCACAACGCTCTATTATATGTCTATATTTGAATTACCTGGACACAGCGTGATAACATGGTTCATTAACAAACACAATAAACAGACACATCATTTAAGCGGACTTACATCAAGTGTACTTAATTAAATATTAAATATATAATCTACGATGTGGGAAGATATCAAAAATTGACACCTTAAAATTGACGATCTGTTCATTATTGCTTACCGACACCCCTAAAAAATATAGTTAACGACTGAAGAAAATAAATATTTTGTTTTGTGACTAAAATGGCTGTCGTGGCTTATTTTCGTCAGCTCCTCATGGACACTGCTGATTTTACAAAATATAGATTTATTTGAAAAACAGCATGCATTTACATTATTCTACATCTTCTGTAATAAACAGCAACAACCCACAGTTGCTGGTGCAAAGAAAGCACAAATACATAATTATTTAACATTTTAGTATTTTGTTTTTCCCGTTTCGCGCTCTTTTTAGATCTAATGATCTCCGACGGTTGTTTCTGAGCTCGGTAAACCATGACACTTTATTAACGATATGTACAAATCAGATTATTTGAGTCAAAATCATACTAAAACAAGATAAATCTACTAAAACTGCCGCCTCGACATGTTCATCTAGGCCTGTAATCCACATAATTTTCGCTGGTATACGAAGTGTCCGAACTCATACAACTAATTGAAATCATTTAAAATCTATTTTAATTCTTCATTAGATGTGTACGATTGGTAAAGTTTATTTTTTTCTTTTATCTCAGATTTGACCTTAAATGTTTGCCATGGTTTTAACTTCACTTCGTTTTCTAGTTAATTAGTGCATGACTTGAATCATATAAGGAAAGATAGATTTTTTTTGCAGAATACAACTGTTTTTTTTCTATGCTGTCTATTATTTAAGTAATGAATTACAGTTTAATGAATACCACATCCATGTATGTATGCATGTTGGTACATGTGTGTACTAGTGCTAGGGGTCAAGAATGTCATAATGAGTAAATCATGAGCAAATCCTAACTCTGCAACAAAGGATTTCATCTGTGGAAAACATTTCCAGTAGTCAAAGACCACCCTGCATCAGAATTTCTTCTCTTTATGTTGAAAAGCCTTGGTGAATTCTTTTCATCCTGAACTGATATTGACATCCTGCCAAAGAGTTACAGACATTCCTGCATTTGCATTTCCCTCGATATAGCTTCCGACAAATCTTTTAATATCTCATCCAATTCATAGACTCTCCAAGAAAGTCTTCATTTCTATTTTTAACGTTCACCCGCCACTGTCTTATCATGGTCTACGGCCAGAAGTCTTACGCTCACTGCTCTCTGTTTTCAGACGCCGAATGGATTGCCCACAGTGAACAGTTATGTCACAGCTCCCAGCATCCATCCTTACCACCCTCCCACCCAAGTGTCACCCTACATGGGGTACAGCGGCACCACGTCGGCCTATGTGACCGGCCCCACATGGCAGCCGCCCAGTGGCAGTGCTCTCTCTCCCCACAGCTGTGACATCACCACCCCGCTGGCCTTCAAGAGCACGGCTGCCACGAGAGACTCCATCCATTCGGTCGCTGCCTCGGCTCTCTGACTGTACTAGGAGCATTGGGGGGGTCAAAGAGAGAAACAGAAAGATGGGGTTAACAACATAGACCTTTTCATCCCGGCTCTCTCTAGATGGACCAATCTTATCGCTTTACAATATTTATGAAAGACTTGTCGGCCGAGCCGTGTGCCCTTCTGAATGCCCACATTCTCTTGCTCCATATCAGCATCTCGCACTTGTCTGCACAGGACAAAAAGAACAAGAGTGAGGATATGCAAAGGACTTCCCGTCCGATCTGATCTGAGCAGAGGATTTACCAGTGAAGAACAGTGCGCTTGGGCAGTCCTCATTAAACTGCGTCATCACAAGCCCGAGTTTAATATTGGTGCTTCTCTCTGTGAATATATTGTTCTTGTATGTTTTCAAGAAAATTATTGAATAAGCAAAGCTCATGTAAAACAACTGCATTCAATCAGTTTGCATTTAAATGTTTTTTTTTTTCAGGGTGTTAAAAATGGCCAAATGTTTAGATGTTCTGCTTTTTAAAAAAAAAAAAATGTTTTTGATAAAAATCACATTTTTGTCTTATTGGATACCAGTTTCACTATGCCAGAGCTCTTGGGAAAAGTTATCACACTTATTTATTAGATTGTAAGGTACGTTGAATGAAGTGCAATTGACATGGCTGAGAGGAGAAGAGGCATTATGTGGGACATTGACGCACATTCAGACAACAGGAGCATTCATTCATGCAACATTAATGATCAGTGAAGCTGCACACCTCCAGACATTGCACAATGAAATTGAATGTATCTTATTAAAAGAGACATGTGTAAAAACCTCTGTTCAATATAATTCTCTTTCATTATTTATTTGCCACCTATGGAAATTGGTGAAAAATTCTTAACGATAATTCCATACTCCTTAATAATAATAAAAATATTATTACAACTACCTAAAAATAAATGTACTAATTATAACTACTGTAAATAATAATTTTACAGTTTAATATATCCATACAGTTAATTATTACACTAAAAATATTTTCATGATTTGTTATCACAACATTTTTTTCTTTTGTCAAATCAACTTCAATAATTATTGTGGTTCAGATAACATAATATTTTGAGTTTCTGTTGATTAAACCAATCGCCTTCATTGAATTAACTTTCAATGAACTCAAAATTTTAAGGCACTCAGGTAACTTACTTTTTTAAGTTAAACCAACAATTCTTTCTTATAATGTATAATGTCAACAATTTCTGCAATGATGAAATAATGAAACTAAAGATTAGAGCTTATCAAAATCCTGCTTCCATTAAATAAAGCTTTTAGACAACTGTTATTAATTTAGGAGGTGAATGTAATTTATATGCAGATGAACATATAACAGTATTAATTATTGTGTTACTTGAAAATTGATGGCGAGCAACCAGATAATGAAGAAAAAAAAAGTCCTTTGTTTTACAAAACTTTGAACTGACTAAATGTGTCTCATGTGTTTGACTTATCTACCCAAAATAAATACCATTCTTTGAAGAATGGTGGACAAAAACATCTTAATTTATTTGTTTTAATGAACTTGCTTATAATTTATTAGATTTGCACAGAATTTATTTTAAGTTCTATATACCTACCAAGAGAAACATGCGCTCATACACGCACGCGCGCGCACACACACACACACACACACACACACACACACACACACACACACACACACACACACACACACACACACACACACACACACACACACACACACACACACACACACACACACACACACACACACACACACACACACACACACAGGTTTTCATGTTTTATGGGGATTTTTTTTGTAGACTTGATTTTTATATTGTACAAACTCTATATTCTATCCCCTAACCGTAAACTTGTCTATCGCAGAAAACTTTCTGCATTTTTATATTTTCATAAAACATCACTTAATATGAATTATAAGCGGTTTTCCTCATGGGGACTAAAACAAGTCCCCACAAGGACGAGGATTTTGGATACTGCCATCTTTGTGGGGACATTTTGTCCCCATAAATTATGTTACCTGAAAACACACACACATGTTGAGTTTCCATGTTTCACAGAGACTTTCCATAGATATCATGATTTTTTTTTACTGTACAAACTGTATATTCTGTCCCCTAAACCTTCCAACCACAGAAAACTTTCTGCATTTTTACATTTTCAAAAAACATCACTTAGTATGAATTATAAGCTGCGGTTTTTCCTCATGGGGACCAAAAAATATCCCCACAATGTCAAACATTTCAGGTATTGCCATCCTTGTGGGGGCATTTTGTCCCCATAACTTAGGTTATACCTGAAAACACACACACACACACACACACACACACACACACACACACACACACACACACACACACACACACACACACACACACACACACACACACACACACACACACACACACACACACACACACACACGTGCAGCAACATGAAGGCACAAACTCCATTACAAGGCCTTTCACACAGGTGTTACATGAATGGCCACACATTCCAGATTTGATGTGAAACGATAAGGTTAAGAGAGAAAGGAAAAGCTTATATCACTGTGGGCTGCATATCATAATGGGACAAAGCTTCCCAACTCTTTAAACACCCACTGCCTCCCATTTCTAGTGGGCCAAAACAGAAACAAATGAAAGACACTGTATTGAACGCCATATGATTTTTTTTAAACACTGCAAACACAACAAAATACTTTATATTCAGGATCCCAACCAATACAAACACACCACCTCCGTGCCGAAAATCCACAAACACACGCTCTCAGTCCCTAACATACGATATACGCAGTCCCCACATGTTGCAGTGCAAACAGTCATTCTGGCAGGCACTGCTGCTGATTTGACTTGGAAAACACTTTCACCCCAACCCCGTGGTCACGGACCGTTGCTTCGGGATCGAGGTGCTGTTTTGAGCACATATAAACCACCAAAAAGGCAGACGCTGAAACCACCACACATAGAGGCCATCATATGTCACAATGGGCCCGACAAACTCCCAAAGACCCTATTCTATTCAAATGAGCAGCTTTGAATGCCATTTTCCTACTCTGACGGCACTGATACGGACGTTGGCTTTGCTGACAATACAAATGCATGGACTGCATGGACATATCACAGCCGTTCATTTAATGCAGGGTCAACAGACGTAAAAAAGCTCACAAAACAAGGGCGAACACACAGAGAACACGGCAAGGAAAACATGGCACTTTGGTCCATTCCAATTGGGAATTTGACACACAGTAATGAACAGTTGTAAAAAATGGTGATTAATCTAACTTAAAAATCACTAATTAAACAGAAAAAGTATATTTATTAAGGTGGTGCTGCACACGTACAGTCATGACAGGAGGAAACATGACAAACACCTAAATCTTAAAGCCACCATTGAAACGGAGGAAAGTGAAAACACACTTGCTCACGCGCCCACATCTGTTTAGAATTAATTTCTATGGAAAGTCAAGTCAAATGTCACATGGTTATCTTAAGCTGACTGTGTGCAATCAGGCTGAAGACAGGAGCACGGAGCATGGTAACACTGCACAGGGGCTGCGGGTGGACCGGGCCGAGGTGCTAGCCTGACTTTAAAGGGCGGCTGACCATAAGCAGACTGTTTTCCTTCATGTACAAGAACTATGTTTTAAACGCTCCAAGGTAAGCGCCAGTTTTTGCTCGTTCTTCTGGTACAGTGAATATCTGGCTACTCAACACTTTGCCACATGCCCTTAAAAATAAAGGTTCCAAAAGGGTTTTTTGCAGGGATGCAATAGGATTCGCCAAAAGAACCTTTTAGTGAACAGTTCTTAAAGGGTTAGTTCACCCAAAAATGAAATTTCTGTCATTAATTACTTACCCTCATGTCGTTTCAAACCCGCAAGACCTTTGTTCATCTTCAGAACACAAATTAAGATATTTTTGATGAAATCTGATGATTTTTTTTATCCTCAATAGAAAGCAATGAAATTACCACATTCAAGATCCATTAACGTAGTAAAAACATCATTAAAATAGTCCACGTGACTACAGTGGTTCAACCTTCATTTTATGCAGCAATGAGAATACTTTTTGTGCACAAAAACAAAATAAAAATAATGAGTTTTCCACAAATTCGTCTCTCCCATCATTCTCCTACGCTATTTTCGTTGCAGTGCTTCTAGGTTCTACGTCCGAACCCCGGCTCAGTATTGGCAGAGGCTGTTCACGTGAGCAGCAGGACGCATGTGTGTGATGCTGACGCAGGAGCCGGCCAATAATGAACCGGCGTTCAGATGTAAACAAGGAAGTGCTGAACTGAGTTCACTGCGTCAACTGCATCAAGACTCACAGGGGAGAGATGAATTTGTTGAATAAAGTCATTATTTTTAATTTGTTTTTGTGCACAAAAAGTATTCTCGTCGCTTCATAACATTAAGGTTGATCAACTGCAGTCATGTGGACTATTTTAACAATGTTTTTACTACTTTTCTGGACATTGAATGTGTTGATTTCGTTGCTTTCTATTGAGGATAAAAAAAACCCCTCTTGGTTTTCATTAAAATAACTTAATTTGTGTTCAGAAGATGAACGAAGGTCTTACAGGTTTGGAACGACATGACGGTGAGTAATTAATGACAGAAATTTCATTTTTAGGTGAACTAACCCTTTAGTCCAAAATTTTTGTTCGAAATTTTCACATGTTAAAAAACTGTCAATCACGTTTACACACTGCATCCGAAACTTTTGTCCGTCATTAAAAAATTTGGATTGGGTTTAATTTTCTGCTTTTTTCGCATCCGTAGCAAGCATTTTGAGAGGTGTTTTGACAAACGGCAAAATCCAGAATGGCACCTGACAAGTTGATCCACTTCATTTCGCAGCACAAAGCATCGTATGACAAACAAAGAGCGGAATACATATATTTTGGTGGTCTTCTTTTTAATATGTGGCTCCAGTATCGTTAGCAAAGCATCAAACTGAGCCACTGACATCCTGAAGTAAACTTTGAATCGCTCAGGAATCGGGATAATCCCGCAGCTCCTTGATGAGAAGGTGGAAATCTCCTACCTCTCTACGCAATCTCAGGATTGGATGGACCCATTATTTCCTCTTTCTTTTTCTCTTTTTAAGAAGAGAGAGGACAACAAAATCAATGTGAATTTTTTCGCAACGGATTAATTAATAAGCATCGGACTCAGTGTGCAAGGTTTCCATGCGTGACGAATTTTAAGGATAACGCATATAAAAAAAAACGCATATGAAAATTTCTGACAAGTGTGCAAAGACCTTTAAAGGAACCATTTTTTTCTTAGTGTGAAGAACATTTAAAAAAATCTAAAGAATATTTTTTCCACTATAGAGAACATTTTATGCAATGGAAAGGTTCCACGGATGTCAAAGGTTCTTCATGGAACCATTAAAGTCCATAAAGAACCTTTATTTTTGAGAGTGCAGGGAAACCTCCCAATCTGCTTTCATGAACAAAAACGTCAAGCTAAAGCGTGAAAGGGAGAGAAAGGTTAAGGGATTATATAACAAAAGACTAAATTATCTTATATGTTGCTTCAAATGACTCAGAAAAAGGTATTTTAAACATTAAGTGAAAAACTATGAGTATAGTCTGAAAATGCGTCTGGTGTCGTTAGTTTTTGGTGTTGTAAGACAGAAAAGCTTTAAAAGACTGTTGAAAGGACTGACAGCATACGACCAATCAGGAGCTAAAGCGGAGGATGAGAGCCTAAAGGCTGAAGAGGAGTAGAACAAATGCTTTCACTGTCTTTAAGTCAACAGAGTTAGATAAAACATGACCTTTAAAGAGAAGGAGGGAAATGTGAATGGGCCAGGGTGGAATTTAAAGGATGACATTGTTTTAACTTAACCAACAAGTTATCTTTAAGCAGCACAGAGCTAGAAGAGTATGTGAAAAGTATGAAATGTCTTTCCTGACAAGACCACAGTGCTTCATATGTTTATTATGACAGCATTGAGAGGCCATCCTGATTGTTTAGATTTTATTTGCATTTTTCAGTTTTGTTATTTCAAGTTGTGCTGAGCTATGATGAATAAGCCTGCAGGCCAGGAGAGATGAGTGAGAGTGAGCATCTTGGCTCATTACGCTATGATGACTTGATTGCAGTATGAAGGGAGGAAAAAAAAAAAAAAAAAAAAAAAAATCAGGTGATTCATCATTTCTAGTGATTGTCACCACTGAGTAAAACCACAGAGATTCCTCCCCCACTGTAATCTGTTATTACCGGTAACAAAGAATTACAAGTTACAAGCCAGTATTACAGTGAACCTCAGCATCAAAATTCAGGTGATTTAAATGCAACAGCAATGTTGGGCCAATGGTTATTGAAATATTTGTGGGGTTTCCATAAAAATAGTGAAATCCAGCCCTGTGGAGAAAAAAAAAAAAAAAAAGCTATGGAAATTTCTAGTGTTTTGAGTACATTTAATTGGCTAGCAAATTATTAGTTTTAAAATCTTTCTCTAGGAGTTAGTAATTTTACAATGAAAGTTTTATTTCCAAGGCACCACCAAACAATTCCACAGATTTATTGTAGTTCAGGAGCATTTATTAGCAAAATACATCCATTACATGAATAATTTTAACCACTTTGGGTAGTTACAAGACCTTATAGTTGAACCTTAAAATCCCAGAATATTGATTTGAATTTCCATAATTCAATGTGTGCTTTTCGTCTAAATTTGCCAATTTAACTTTGCCTAGGTAAGATATGTCTATAACACATTTACAAATGTTTTTTGATAGAGCTATTGAGATGTGAGACTTTGAGAGCATTGGATATTCTGGTCTCACAAATCAAACATAGAATGAATTTACAAACTAAATCTAATAAAGTCACAGTAGATAGGTAGCCATCCAAAGACAGTAAACACATCCCTCAGACTTCAGTCTTCAGTAATTCAATCTTAAGTCTAAATGGATAGTTCATCCAAAAATTAAAATTATCCCATGATTTACTCACCCTCAAGCCATCTTCTTTCAGCCAAACAATCAGAGTTATATTAAAAAATATCCTGGCTCTTCCAAGCTTTATAATGGTAGTGAATGGCGCTCATGATTTTGAAGCCCAAAAAAGTGCATCCGTCCATCATAAACATAATCCATATGACTCCAGGGGGTCAATAAAGGCCTTCTGTAGCGAAGCAATGGGTTTTTGTTAGAAAAATATCCATATTTACAATTTTATAAACTATAATAACCAGCTTCCGGCAAACATTCGTATGCAAGTCGACTTACGGCGGAAGAGTAACCTCTGACCCAACGTAGGATGTAGGAGTATCGTAAGCTTAGACGCCTCTCACGGTTCAAACAACTAGGGCTGGGCAACAAACTCAAGCTCCTCTTCTCTTATATCCAAATCCGACATTTTAATTTAAAAATCCTCATTTTAGATTTCTAATTTGTGACCGGTGTTTTGTTTTGCTCTGTTCTCTGCGCTTCCGCGTTCGTCAATATGTCATGCATCGCGTCAGAGAAGTCGACTTGCATACAGATGTTTGCCTGAAAGTTAGTTATTATAGTTTAAGTTATAGTTTAAATGTAAATATGCATATTTTTTCTTACAAAAACCCATTGCTTCACTTCAGAAGGCCTTTATTAACCCCCTGGAGCCGTGTGGATATCTTTTATGATGAATGGATGCATTTTTTTGGGCTTCAAAATCACGCCCCCTATTCATTACCATTATAAAGCTTGGAAAAGCCAGGATATTTTTTTAATATAACTCTGATTGTGTTCATCTGAGAAAAGATAGTCATTTAGATCTAGGATGGCTTGAGGGTGAATAAATCATGGGATAATTCTCATTTTTGGTTGAACTATGCCTTAAAGTTAAAAACGAGGTGCTGTTTCTATTTGGTATTTTCAGTTAGGGTGTGTAGAGCTGGTAACTATTACAAATGCTGGCATGTGGACAGGTAACTCTCAGATATGTCTCAGTGTTGTGTTATGTTATATATAAACAAGAGTTGGAATGTCACGTAGATTCAGGGAGTGACTGTGGTGTTGTAAAGCATCAGTGGTGGAGAGTCTACATGTCACAAATCTGAGAAACCATGATTTTGAAACATGGTCTGTAGTGTGATTGCTGGCATGTCATTGTTTGATAGACCTGGGGGACGATGGAGTACAGACTGATGGTGATGTGCAGATTATCACCAGTTCTTCTGCAACCAGCCAGATACGTATTCATAAACCAGCAACATAACTGCACCTCCTATATTCAGAAAGTAAATGTCAATTAATGGTCATGGATAATTGTCATGTTATATGGATAGTTCACTGAAAATGAAAGTTCATCATTTACCCGCCCTTTTTTGTTTTGGTGACAACTGACTTCCAATGAATGGACAAAATACCAAAAATATCTTCTTTATGTTCCATGGAAGGTTCCATGAGGGTAAATGATTTTCATTTTTGGGTGAACGATCCCTTTAATATAGGAAAACTATGCAATAATTTATGTTACCTGGTCCAAGTCTCATTATCTTGGGAATCA
The DNA here is from genome assembly GCF_024489055.1 of Chanodichthys erythropterus. Lineage (NCBI taxonomy): Eukaryota > Metazoa > Chordata > Actinopteri > Cypriniformes > Xenocyprididae > Chanodichthys > Chanodichthys erythropterus. The sequence goes on along the minus strand of NC_090238.1, from coordinate 35,433,854 downwards.
GTCCTTTATATAAGGCAAGATATCTGTAAAAAAAAAAGTCAGACAGTTACATTTATTATAAATTAATGATGATTTTCCAAGCCCGTATGACACAAAAGAAGGAATTCTGAAAAATGTTAATGCTGCTCTTTTCCATACAGAATGCAGTGAGCAAATTGGAGTATCACAATAGTAATCTATGCAAAAACTATATTCAAAAGTAATGGATTAAAATTTACATTGATACTCAAATGTCAACAACACCTAAGGCAATTGGTTTTCATAAGGCAAGTTTGAAAATGCTTCAAATTTAGGCTATTAACATTGATCAACGCATAAACAGAGCTCATCAAATATGGTAAACAGACGCTTGACAAGTGAGAACAAACCTCATTGGTTCTTGACATGGTTGCGTGACAAGCAAGCACGTTTGAGCTTCCGTTTACCATATTTGAAGTGGAAATGAATTTCTTTTACAATCCTTTCATTAACTTTTAGAAGTGTCAAGGTTTTTGACATTCAGTAGAGGGAAATTTCTCAGGTATCATTAAAAATATCTTCATTTGCACTTCTAAGATAAACAAAAGTTCTATGGTTTTGATTGTTCTCTCACACAGATCTATCACGTGGCTTCAGAGTCATATGGATGACGTTATTGGAACTTTTAGGCTTCTGGAAGCCTGAAATTCACTTCTATGTATGGAAAAGAGCAGCATAAACATTCTTCAAAACATTTTCTTTTGGGTTTCACTGAAGAAATTCAGTCATTCAGGTTCAGAACGATATGAGAGTGCAATAAATGACGACAGAATTATTATTATTATTTTTTTTTGCTAATCTAACCACTTAAGGTACAGTAAGTCAACTCTCTCTCTCAGGGTCGATCTGTGTGATGCTGGATCAGGTATAGGGCAGTAATAGCTCTTCTAGTTGTACCTGCCCTAATGTGTTCAAGCTGATTTCTGGCAGTGGGCCTGGCGGTCTCCCTGTTCCAGCCTCTGTCCTCTGCTTGTGCTGGTGTTAATAAGGCTTGAGCCACTTCCTTTCTGCCCCGCTGTCTGATTAGACTGACCCGCTGAGCGCCGCGCGCCTCGTTAGGACCTGCTTAACGACGTCTCCCATAGGGACCACTAATTAGCCAGGACTGTGTCGTGTTAGAGGGCTGGACAGGATGGGGTACCCTCTCAGCACCCCTAAAACTAAAACAGCTTCAGTGTCTCTCTCTTTAACACACACACACACACACACACACACACACACACACACACACACACACACACACACACACACACACACACACACACACACACACACACACACACACACACACACACACACACACACACACACAGCTTTGCCCAAGATCAGGCTTCAAATCCTTGCCTCTAATAACAAACGAGTTGCCGTTCCCTTTGTACAGAGTGAACGGGGCCAATCAAGGCCCTAAAGGGCCATAAAACTACTGATTCTCTCACAGCTTCCCATGAGGCCTGTCAATTCAGAAGGGGAGAGAGACAGAAAGACGCTATGGGCACTATTAGAGTCTCCACTAAGAAACAACAGGTACCATTAAAATCAACTCGGTTTTTCAAGTTACATTTGAATGTCAGCTGATCTCACTCTTATTGTATAAAATTGTCCTTAAATGCCAATTTAAGCAATATTTCCTATTCTTATTTGTCATCATATGCTAAAAATCAGCGTACGCTTTTTTTCTTCAAATATTAATAGTACGCTCTAAAAAATGCTGGGTTAAAAACAACCCAAGTTGGGTTGAAAACAGACAAACCCAGCTTTTGTGTTGTTTTAACCCAGCCATTGGGTTAAACGTTTGCCCAACATGCTGGGCAGTTTTATTTAACTAAACTATTGTTTAAAAAATACTATATGGCTGGCTTAAAATGAACCCAAAATATGTTGGAAATTAAAAATCAGACACATAATTACTAGAGACAACAATAATAATCAAAAGGTGAACATTTATTAATAAGCAATGTAGTGTTAATTATTATTCATTAAACTTATTAAAAAAAGGTTCATTTATTAAACAATTAATAAATGTTCATTTCCAACATACTTTGGTTTAATTTTAAGCAAGCAATATAGTGATTTTTAAACAATAGTTGAGATAAATAAAACTACCCAGCACGTTGGGCAAACATTTAACTCAACCGCTGGGTTAAAACAACCCAACTGCTAGGTTTGTTCATTTTCAACCCAACTTGGGTTGTTTTTAACCCACCATTTTTTAGAGTGTAAAGTAAAGCAAATTGTTTAAATAATAATAATAAAAAGTTATACTAGACTTGGCATAACTGTAGTACCCTGATATTTTTTACTTTATGTCTTATATCAAACCTTATATCATAAATGAGCCTTATATAACTGACCCAGTTATTACCGCAAGTCTTGAGTTTTAGGATCCGATATGCACATGGTATGAGGAGATTTTTGGTATAATCATAATCCAAATCCAGGTTATGGACCCTATATAGTGAAAAAAATATTTTGTGCCAAGTATACTACAAATACATTTACATATTTATGTGCTAAATAAAAATAATCTGCAGTTGTACTTTTGGTATACTGCTAAATTGGAACAACTCATTTTGTACTTAATACACTTTAATTGTGCAGAAGCAGTGCTGAGGTCCAACTAAATATATACTTAAGTTTATTTGATAGTGCTAAAGTGGAATTATTGCAAGTATACTTTTGCAAATATCTTGCATTTAAAGTGATATTCTTATTAATAGTGATATTAAAACACTTTTTAGGCATAATATTAAGAAATGTGCATTGTGCAATAAAGAAATACTCCAAATAACGTTTAATTATAATTTTATATCAGCAAGTCTTCAGTGATTTGTCAATAAATGTTAATGGATTTAAAGTATACTCAGTATAAAAATATTTATTTATTTATTTTTGCTAGGGGATTCATCTCAAGTATCCACTAAAACGAAGCTTATGTAATTCAAATAGATCTAGACAAAAGAAGTGATAATAGAACTCATTTTTATATGGTGTCTAATTCCTGCATACAGCTACAGCTCAGCACAAAAGACAACATAATTATACTGAGATTTAGAGGGTGCATAAACATGCCAGTTGTCAAAACTTGCCCTCTTGTCCCCCGTGGGCAGAGGATAAACACAAAATGTAATTTTTCTTGTAGGTAAACCTTGAAGCAGTTCTGGTTGGTTTAATGCCTCTTGTCAGGTGTGATTCTGACACCTGAAGTTGTTGGGTAATGGTGTGGACTCAGGTCTTACCCTTCCTCACGGTACACAAGGCCCATGGTCTGAAAGCAGCTGCGGTACTTGATCTCCCCTGGAACAGGCTGAGGACCCTGTATACGGCTTTTAGCAACATCAAAAGGAATGTTCACACAGGATGAGATCGTTCCTGAAACCAAACCGATGGCAAATTTCCTCATGAATTCCAGTCGAGGGTCCTGGCATATGGACAGAGAGATGAATTCAAAGGTAAAGAGAGCGAGTGCTTTTGTTTATAGGTGAATTAATAATGATCAACACACATTTTCTGTATTTAAAGTGCACAAACTTTGCTGAAGATGTTAGGACGTTATAGGAATATTCTGTAAAGTTGACTTTAAAAGTGGTCTAAAAGTTAACTTTTAGATGCTAAGTTAATGGAATTACTCTACAAGTTAAAGCTTCACTTGAAGGACAATGTTGATTACCACAAAAAAATTGGACATCCCTAAAAAAAAAAAAAATTAGGTTATAAAATTGTTCTGTTAAAAAAATATGCATTATGTTAGCTGTAAAGTTCATCTGGGATTATAAAATGGGATATAACTTTACACAGGAGAGGCTCATACATGATTTTTTTCACACTAAAATCAATTTAACATGCATTTTGTTTACGTCTTGTGTCTATAATATTGAAACAGTGAGTATTTTTTAACATTTTTGTATTGGCCCCATTCACTTCCACAGTAAGTGCCTCACTGTACCTCAGATTTTTGCTTTTATTAAAGAAAAAGAGGTACAAGTCCAAATAAATATTCGTGATAATCAACATTGTGCCACAAGAGTTGTCAATTGCCCTGAACTGTAATCTTTCTGCAATGACAAATAAAACAATAACTATATGATGACAGTTTTATAGGTAGAGCCATAAAATTCAAAACGTTGAGATAACACTCTAGTTGATACGAAAATTAACAAACACCGAGACAAACGTAAAGCAGATAAAAGAGCTAATAAAGACAGATATGAAAATGGAGATGGAAAAAAAAAACGAGCGAGCGAGAGAGGAGTAAAAAAAGAAGCAAGAGTATATAATGGCAAAGCTGGAATAAAAGCTCAGATCGTTTTATGGTAGCGGGGCGCAGATTAGCGTTTCATGAGAAGAGCGAGGCTCAACAATTGGCTGAAGCGGGTCACGTGACCAAGGACAAACTTTGGGAGAGGATTTATAAACAGAGTTCATGCAGGCAGACTGGGAGGCATATGGGGACAATTTGGGTAATTGGGCTGCGACTCGACACTGGCGTATTACTGTACCAAAAGAAGCTCGAACCAGCGCAGCTCTGACATCTAATTGGCCAGGATATTTTTTACAAATGACAGCAGCCCAGCAGCGGATACCCTGAGTAACATCGACAGCTAAACCTGAATGTCGCATTGTAGGGGAGGAGCATGGCTGTGCAACAACAGCGCTCCGCCTTATGTATAGCTTCCACACGAAACACTCCCTTCAACGGCATTACATTTGCAGCACACTTTTCCGATGCTCACAGAAAGGAGCCATCGGTTTCACAGCGAATGCTCCTTAAAGTCTGTGTAGGTTGATGGATTGATACCCCTGGAGAAGGATCACTGATTTGGATCCTAATCCCAAAAGAATGACTGGCTTCTTTGAAAATAGACAGCAAAAGTAGATGCTCTACCCAAAAAGCCATAAGCTTCCCTGGGATTATTTGCAATAGACAGTCAAATCAGGGTTGGTGAGCTCTGCCCTTTAGCATAATTGAGCGCTGGAGGTTTCTGGCTTCTCAGGCAATGACGATCTTAGCACCAGATGAAGGGGGAATACAAATCTTCAGTAGGACTTCAACTGTAACTCTCCCCCCAACAAATACCTCAGTCTGCTTCCAATTAGTTCATTTGAGTAAATCTAATGCTCCAGTTTATACATGTGGAGCAGGCGTATGGTAACGTTTCCATTAAACAAAATTAACTTTTGTTTGGGAGTTGAGCCCTGCCGGATGTGTAATCTGAACCTTTGAGGATGTGATGGAGAGCAAACAGGGAAGGTATTAGTGAGGTTTATCTTAGCAGCTCCTCTCCTCCTCCCTCTCACTCTATTAATGTGCATGACTGATCCCTCTTTGAATTTGCCAAGCTTCATATTCAATCTTCGGCCTGTGGATATGTATTAAAAAAGACTTGCAGTTCTATGAGATGAACATATATTCACACTCGCTGTAGTTTTCGACCTATGATAGCGAATTATTCATGTGACGTGAATAGATGAGAAAGATAAATATGGGCCTTTATGTATTATAACTATATGAAATATGCATGTAATATAAAGAAAAACTATTAAGGAAACAAAAAGTATTCATTAAAAATTCTACTTTTTTCTGTTTGGACAGTCTTTTTGTTATCTTTTCAATAAAAATAATAATGTCAGCCTATATTGAAAATATATTTGAAAATAAACAGGATTCTTATAGGTGCCACCTAAAATGTTTAAGAAATGTATGTGGTGATAAACGAATACACAAAATTATATACATTATATATAAATACTAGTGCTGTCAATCAATTAAAAAATGAACTAATTAATCCCACATTCACTTCGGCAAATGTTTTCAGTTATTTCAATAGGTCCTACAGCCGCAAAAGAAACAAAACCCACAATGACACCGACCATGCAAATAAATTAAGTAAACAATAGGATGAAAATAACAAATTATTGGCATGGTTTTTGCCACAAAATATGTTTTATTGTGTCCTGAAAGTGCATGCTCTCTCATGCACACATACTGTATCGTACAGACACACACTCGCACAGAAACGTTTGGTCAGCGCTGCTCTGATAAATTAATGAGAGTAAAATAATTTAGAAACTTAAGATACATGACTCACCAGCGAGGTAATAACTGTGCAGTTCTTGAGATATTTTTTACTAGTTTTACTAGTTCTGAAATGACTTTTGGAATTAGCAACGGAGGCTTGGGATGAGATGCGTAAGAAATTAGTCCCACACACAAGAGTGTTTTAAGGACCAAAACCTGACAAATGTCTTGAAATACAACATCGGAACAGTGTCTTCAGGTGTGGCAACTATAGTATAAGTGGAATAATTGACCATGGGCCGTTGAATTCTTAGAAAATAATGTGCATTGTGGCGGCATTACCACCTTGGGTGTGCATTATTTTCTAAGATTTCAACGGCCCGTCGTCATTATTCCTTACTTAAAGTTACAAACGTTATTCAGTCAAGAGCAGTGAGTGATTTTCTCTTTGTTTTTTTATTCTTTGATTGTCATTAATGTTTCATTGTCATTAAAAGACAGCAGCAAGTTTATTAGGCAGAAGCAGAAGCAGCTTTCTGTGTGCATGAGTGTGTGTTAACCAGACAGGAGATTCACAGACAGCGCACCGGTACAGATTTAAGTTATTTTTTTGCGTCTTATTGTGCTTGAATGGTTTTAATCATAGTATGTAACACTAGCTTAAGGATGATGAAAAAAAAATGGATGCACTGTTAATTGCGTTAAATATTTTTAACGCATTAAACTGAAAAAATTAATCACATGCGTTAACGCATTCATATTGACAGCTCTAACGAATACACAAATTTAGTGATTTTCTCACTTAACGGTTGGTCACACTAGACATTGAGCACTCAAAATTTCTTTGGACACAATAATGCTCATGAGCATTTTTTTTTTTAATGTTGTATGAATGTGTGTATGTTTCCAGTAAACATTTAATGAAAACTTAATGACTTAACTGTCACCAATTTTCTATATAAATGCCCCCTTCATTCATTCATTCATTCATACATACACCGATCAGGCATAACATTATGACCACCTTCCTAATATAGTGTTGGTCACCCTTTTGCTGCCAAAACAGGGAGTTTTCAAAACACTGAAGCTTCGAAGCTTTATGAATCTTTGTTTCGATTCAGTGATTCGGAGCGTGTATCAAACTGCCAAAGTCACGTGATTACAGTAAACGAGGCTTCGTTACGTCATAAGTGTTTCGAATCGTTTAGAAATTTCAGTGCTTCACCACTGGGGGGCGTGACTTTGGCAGTTTGATACACGCTCTGAACCACTGATTCAAAACAAAAGATTCGTAAAGCTTCAAAGCTTCATGAAGCAGTGTTTTGAAATCGCCCGTCACTAGATATTGTTGAATAAAGTCTTTTTTTTTTTTTTTGGCCGCACAAAAAGTAGTATTCTCGTCGCTTCATAACATTAAGGTTGAACCACTGTAGTCACATGAACTGCTTTAAATATTGCTTTAGTAGCTTTCTGGGCATCTGAAATAGTTAATTATCTTGCTGTCAATGCAGGCCTCACTGAGCAATCGGATTTTATCAAAAATATCTTAATTTGTGTTCTGAAGATGAACGAAGGTATTACGGGTGTGGAACGACATGAGGGTGAGTAATTAATGACAGACTTTTTATTTTTGGGTGAACTAACCCTTTAAACATATTTCATAAACTAAGGTTTTTAGGTTGCGCAGAAGAAAGAAAGTTAGACAGGTTTGGAATGACATGAAGGTGAGTAAACTGTGGAGTGTCTAAATAGTTTTTTGGGGACACTATCTGCCTTTGTTTACCTGACTGGCAGGTATGGCATCTTTAACGTTGAAGTAGAAACCAAAGTAGATCATGTTGAAAACGCCATGCCGTCCTAGGGTGGAGGTCAGGCCCTTATTAAGCCCACGGAGGCCAAAGCCGTCTGTGTTTATAATAGTTCTGGCCTGTACAAATGTAGAGGGTTGCTGCATGGAGAAACAGAGAGAGCAAAAGCATTAGGACCCTCAAAATGAATGACTAAGACATTTTGTGAGAAGACAAATGCAAAAACAATACCAAGACAACAATTAACAGCTGTAGCCTCTTACCACTTTGAATGAATCCCTGTTGGCCTGTAGGCTCACTTTCACTACTTCAAATGGATTTACAACCAGTGCTTCGGTTAACCCTGACCCCAGGCCAGCCACAGAGAGAGCCTAGCATATTGAAGCAGGCAGAGTTACATTACAAGAAAACATGACGCCAC